>NW_020955922.1:5437-315501 GCF_003031625.1 Empidonax traillii
AGCAAGGGTTTGGGAAAAGAAGCAGAAATGTCTGAGAGATAGTCGGTGCTGCCAGCAGCAGTACAAAACTTGGGATCTGGTGATATCAAAGGATTGAAAATCAAACTGCAAAGTTAGCATAACCTACAAGATGTTTTTGGGAAGATATGGGATTTGCTGTAACCTTATTGTCTAGCTGGAGGTGTTGTGTCTGGCCTAACTGAAAGGGAGAAACTGTTTAAATCCTTAGATTCAGTCAGGAAGAATTAGAAAACTGATGAGGGAACATCCAAACTCTGACAAATTTTTATAATTCACATGTTTTTTGAAGCTTATTTTTGGAAGTTTGAATGTGATGAGAATTCAATGGGTTTGTTTCTTTAGTGGAAGAAGAGATTTGAACTCAGTTTTTCATAAGAACTCAGGTTTGCATAAGGTTTGAACAAAGCTTTTCATAAATGTGCAAATATATCTCCTTTATCTGTTGTTTTTTACAGTTTTCTGATTGTTGGCATTCCCAGCTATTCTTCTAGGCCACCCCCTTCTTCTGCAAGTCCAGAAGGGGTGCAGATTATTTTTTGTAGGATGACTTTTTGATGCTGTCCTTGGTTGCAGGAGAGGCTTGAAGTGGACACACCACGTTTACTCAGCAAAACAGATGAGAGCAGTAGAATTCTTTCCTTTGGTGCCCCTTGTCCACAGGAGCAGTTACTGACAGGGATCTGTTGGCATCATACCTGTGGTGCCAGAGGTCCATTTAGAGGTAGCAAAAATCTCAGCACTTCAAAGCTGCATGGATGGCCTAGAATCTCACTGTTTCCTTAGAGGTATAGGGCATTTTTATCCCCCCTTCCCTGTAAGGAACACACAGTCTGCTTGCATGTTGTGTAAATCTTTAAAACAGCCCTCCGGGAAGTAGCAGGGATGATGCCCAAGTGACAGTCCCATGCAAAATGATGCCCATTGCGACTTTTCAGGGGGGATGCTGTCAAAACAACTAACTTTTCTTTGACCAATGTGCTGCAACAGTAACACAAGACTTCTTAGGAGGAGTCCTTTTCAGAATAATTTTTTTTGCTCTAAAAATTAGTTTTGAGTAGGTGTTCTGATTTTATGCTGAAGAGAATTTGTGCAGTAATTAACACTGTTTTCTCACATCTGAATTTCTAACTGTACTTTGGATCTGTTTTATACTTTTTTAGTCACACTGAAAAGGACATTCTCTCTTGAAATAGTTACAAAATTTTTCTTGTAACTTTCCTCTCTTACTGTTTTATTTTTCTGTATATGTGGCATACTCATGTATGAGGAGGTAGGTTGCATACAAAGGAAAAGCAAAGTAGTTAGAGACAGAATTTTCTCAAATACATAGTTCTTGATCTTGCCTATTTCTTGCACATTGTTGCCAAATAAAAGGCTGCTTAACAAACATGGGGAGTATTAATTAAGGTTATCCAGCCCTTACTTTAAAATTGAGCAATTTAATTTTCACTGAAGTATAATTTTTCAGGTTTTGTGGGAAGAGGAAAAACTTGTTCTTAGAATATAAACTGTCTGTGAAAAAAAAGAAAGTTTTTAATGCTTGTGGCAATGGACACATTGACAGTTGTCAAGTTCCTCCTGAAAATGATGGGACAAAAATGTACGTTTGTTTGGGTTTTATTGATAGAAAACCGAATGTAAGCACACTGTGCAATTCTGTAGAATGTCTTAATCTTGCTTCTATTTGTGCGAATGGTGTAAAGCGATGTCTCAAGGCTTTCATGTGGCACCTCTACTTCTGATGAATGCAGTGATTTCTCTTACTACCTTCTCTTTTATTATATCAGTATAATTGATCCCAGCCATTTTTTTAAATGTTTCAGTGTGCTAGCTCTTCTGCAAAGTAAGCCACATATATTCATGTTTCATGGAGCAGCTGTCCAGTTTTCCGTAACTCATGACGGTAATTGGTGGTGTCTTTATTTCTGCTTTATTCTTCTTTTGAACCTTCTGGGGTTTTTTTTTTTTTTATACCTACTACTGTTGCATATCACCAATTTATTGTGTAAAATCTATGTATAATGACTGTAGGACACTAAACTCATACTTAATTTTTTCCATGTTAGGGTGGGAAGTCTTAATCTTTTTGCTATATGACAGTTCTGATCTTTATGCTGGGATTGGGTGCCTCTTACTATTTCTCGGTTTTTCTGCATTTAGTTTTGTGAAGTTTTGCTCGTGTACTCAATGACACATAAGATTCTGGTCAGGCTAAGTATTAATGTTTACTCCTATCAACTGGATTTATAAAAGTAAAATTATTTGCTAGGATGTATTTTTCATGTTGAGGGACTAGTTGTTACACAGAAAGTCAAACTTCCTTGGAACAAGAAAATATTTTTGACAGCTCTTGTCCCAGAATTGCAGTTTAGTTAGTCCTTCTGATTTTGGGAACAGTTTTCCTTCTGAAAGACCTCTAAAGTAGCTCATACTCACTACCTGATGACTGTCTAGAGAAAAAGAAACTAGAATGACTTTCTGCCCTCTCTACTACAGAACTTCTCTGCATCTCCTTTAGATTTCTTCATATATACATATGTGTATGTGTGTGTATATATATATATATATATATATATACACACATATGCATATAAATATATGGCATTTGTGTCCTGTTGCCAGAAGAAAACAATGCTTGAATTTACTGATTTATTTATTCTGTTTTAAATGTTTGTGTTATGAAAGTAGGGGATGAATGAGGGAGAGAGGAATAAGACACTCTTTCTTTCTCTCCCATTGTTGTTGATCCCTTTGTCTCTTCATTTGTGCCTCCTGACCTCTCCTCCCATACCCCCAGTAATGAAACTGATTCTGAAGTCTTAGCTGTGTTTCTCTATCCCTAGTTTTAGTTGCTTGTTTTTAACCAACAGTATATTTCTAGTCTCTTATTTTTGTGTTCTGCTTGGTGCTTTACAGCCAGTTACACTGGTTGCCACCTTCTTCCTTGTTTCTCATGAAGTTTTCATGAACGCTTTATTTATTGCAACCCTTCGGGGTATATCGTGTGCTGCTCTGTAGTTCAAGAGCTGAATATTCTATAAAAAAACATCTAGAAACAGAAATCATTAAACAGTCTGAGTCATTAGGATATTTCTATGGCTCAAGGAATTGTGGTGTTAATACTATCACTTGAACACGGCACAGTGTTTATGAAGAAGTGTGAGGTGCTTTGAGCAGTGTATTTGGTGATGACATTCCTGAGGTTGACATACCTTTCTTTCTGTAAATAGGTTTGTATTTAGCTATTAAGTACAATTTGGTCTCATAAAATGTTTGTCAGAGTTCGGTATTATGAAAATAATTTTAAAACTACTTTTTTGGTCACCTGGTTGCCTCTGAAGTACTCCAGATAATCTGTTATTTGACAATGACATTGCTTTTTATCAGTTTGTGGCTGTTTGTGATTGTTTTCTTAACTTTTCTCGAGCACTCTCAATGCCTTGGCATTAATGGTGCTGTTGGAGACATTTTGTTATGGATTTTTTTTTTCTTTTTAGCTCATTTTGGTGAGTAGGTTGAAGTGTACTCTTTATAGGCATCTCTGGTCAGGGTTACTGTATTTATGTTTTCCCTTTTCTTGCTGTTGCTAAAATCCCTCTACTGTTCTGTTACGAACATCTTCTCGTACACAGCCCTTCAGTCAAGCGAGAGACTCAGCTAAAGGTCATACTTTTATTTTTTGGGGCTCTGCTTGTATCATAAACATACTGAGTGTGCTTTTTGTTGTGGGAATGCAGAGGAGGATTGCAGCAACTTATTCTTGAATGCTGCCTTTAAGGCTGCATATAGCCTGTTCAGAGGGGAACAAATTTTATACAAAGAAGCAAAGTTAATTATTTGTTACTTTAATACTTATCTGCAAAATTTTTTTTCTTCTTTTATTTGTCTCCACTGACACTTGTTCAGTAATGAAATACATGCTTCCCTCCTGCAAGATTTAAATTCTTTCTGTTTTCTATTGTCAAACCAGCAGAGTGAGAGACCAAAAAACCCCAGAGTTGTGTTCTTGTGTTCGATTTGTAGGCCACTTTTGCAGACTTTATTTAACTGTTCTCATTTGAATTTTCAGCTGTTTTTCTTCATTTTCATGTGCTGTACCTTTCCTCTGCTGTGAAGATTTTTACTTTCCCTAAACATACACACTTTCCAGCTTCCTGCCTGTTTGCTGTAGCAAAATACATGGTTTTCACTGTAGCTCATGTACCTTTCCTTACTGATTGTGGATGCTTTTTGTAAAGGTGTCCACCTTTATGCCTCATCCTTGCCATTGCTTCCCTTGTTTAACACCAATCCATGTGACCTGTGTGCTTTACAGTTATTTTAACATTTTGTCTTTACTTACATGGTTGGCAATTAGAAGTCTCTTCTGACTCAGAGATTCCCGCACTGGTCCTTTCACTTTAATTTTTAATAATTCTGTATATCAAAGAGTTGCATCGCCTGATATAAAGGAGTTTCTCTTTCATCAGTATTCTTACCATATTAAGATCTGTCAATCTTTTCTGTCCATGCCCTCCTCCCTTCTATTTCGTGTTAATTTCCAGGAAAGTGTTGTGGGATAATATTTTCCCAAAGTTCTTAATGATCTGCTGTGTTTCAAAGTTGTTGTTTTTTTTTTCTTTTCCTCTTCTTGCATATGGAATGCATTGTCTATAACTAACACTACAGCACCAGCTATTCTTCAACTCATCTTCTGCTTTAATAGTACCCTTGGGTATCATGTAGGGTTAATTTGTTATTTCAGTCTTGCACCAAAATTCCCTATAACTTTTAGGGTGAAAGATTTACATGTTGCAGCCAGCCTGCCTTGCTGCAATGTAAATATCTGTGGTTACATTAGTTTGTGGTTTTATTTTTCTGTGCTATGTCCAGCGTGTTGGCTCTATTGCAAGCTTGCAGCCAAGGTGTGTTCTGAGATCTGCCGGGAGTCTGGGGGGCTGGATGGATGGGCATGCTGGAGACTGGCAAAGGCTGGGACTGCTTGTGAAGGACAGTGAATAGTGGTAAGAGGGGGTTGAAGGTGCTGGAAGAAATCATTGGGTGTTGCTGAGGGATTTGAGACTGAGAGAGAGCTAAGGGCGTGGTGGTGTTATGTAATTAGAGATTTTGTTGCACCTGTCCCTCTGTACATTCACAGAGATGCAAGAGGGGCTGCCCCAACAACTTTTACAGTGCTCAGCTGTTGGAATTTTGGTGTTCTGCTGCCACCTGAGCAAGGGGAAGTCCTACCACGTGCTTCCAAAATCATCTTGACTTGGAGTTCTGCTTTTAGCAATGTCATTCACTTGCTTATGAGTGGTACAGTTTAAAAAAGTGAATACTTCATGTGGGTGAAGGATTTCTTTATGCTTCCTTAGATAACAACATGGCATTCTCTAGGCAGTAATGGGCATGTCATTTTCTGGCTGCTTTTTGATGAAAGGTGAACTCTACTGTGTCCTTTATCTGTTTCTACTTTAGCAAAGGAAGTGGTTTGGACAGTGAACCCATCCCATGCTGCTTTGAATAGAGCAAACATTAGTGGGAAAGTAATAATGACAAAAATTGTCATAACTTTATCCATCTTATAATATGGTTGATTAAAATTTTATTGCTACACATCAGTTAAGTATTTTCTTTTTGTTGAAATATATTTTTTCTTTATAATTTTTTTTCTGTCTGCTCACTTGTGTGAAAATTTGCTTGACTTTTGTCTTCCTCTTCCAAACAAACAAATGATTTTTGTCTTTCTTTTAGCAAACTGAAAAAGCTAAGTGAAGACAGTTTAACAAAGCAGCCTGAAGAAGTCTTTGATGTTCTGGAGAAACTTGGTGAAGGGTAAGAGCAGCTATTTATAAGAGGATAGGATCAGAGGGAAACAGTACATAAAGCATATGTTGGAATATTATGTTACAGAGAGAGTAACTGTAAATGTCCTAAGGAATAGTTCTAAAGACAAGTTTTAATAATAAAGCAAATGCATACATCAGTAGATTTCCACAGTCCTCAAATATTTTAAGCATTTTTGATGTCTGTTGTTTGTTAACACTGCAAAGGTGCTTGCATCTGTACTGGAATTAAATACTCTGAATCTTGGCCAAGATGCGTTCTTCAGAGGCACATCTTTCCTGAGGTCCCAGCATCCTGAAAAAACCCTCAAACTTCTGCATGAACATATGGCTTCTGTGACTTTTCGTGCATGGAAATGAGAAGCAGTTTGTCTTGTTTTTAAATAATATTTCCTCTCTTATTTCTAGGTCTTATGGTAGTGTGTTTAAAGCAATACACAAAGAGTCTGGACAAGTTGTAGCAATTAAACAGGTCCCTGTGGAGTCAGATCTTCAGGAAATAATTAAAGAAATCTCTATAATGCAACAATGTGACAGGTAGGTATGACATTTCTGTTCCCTTTAAGTGTCTGTGTTAAAATGTGTTTGTACTTGTGCATACAGCTGAAATATATGCAGCTGCAAACTTTTTTTCATGAAAAAGTAAATTGTACAACAAAGGCTTTTAATTAAAGGAATCACTTTGCAGACTTCCTCCTGTCCTTACTTTGGATTGAAGGAAGTACAAATAGTGTACAGAACAGAAACTGTGGAAAGAATAAATACTCACCTCTACTTGGAATTCTCTATACTTGCTTCCCTTTACTTGCACTGTCAAGCGTGAAGGTTACTGTTTCCTGTCTTTGTGAATTCTGAGTTAATCTGTTTCAGAAGATGAATAATGATGTTTCTAACACAAAATTAATGACTAGCGGTTAACTTCTCTTGGTTACCTTTTTTTGTGCAGGAACATACATTTTAAAAGGTGAACAGTCTTGTAGTAGTTCTGGTGGTCTCTTGTTCATAAATGACATATCTTATGATGGCTGGTCTTGTAGAATTGGAGGCCTTGACATCAAGCGTCTTCCAGGTTGCAGAAGTTAATTTGCATTTCCTGTAATCTATGGAGTTTTGGGCTGTAACTTCAAAATCAGATTTGTTAGAGTCAGTTATAATTCATGTCTGATCAGTGGTATGAAAGTCTGTTTTTGTAACTTGAAGTGCAACCAGGAAAGTTTTGCGCTCTAGTTAGGCAAAACTTTCATTAAAACGTTGATTACTTTAGTCATTAACTTGGTGAATTGTATGTGGTCTGTTACTGCTCAATTGTTTGTACTTTTGTGGTGTGTCTGTGTGAAGTTCTGTCTTTAACTGAAAAATGTGCTCTTAGTTCACAGTGATCAGTACTCATCTCAAATTAAAAGATAATCCTTTTAATATAGTCTGAATTAATTCAGATTTGCTGCTGAGTGTTATGCTGAGGTCTTACATGAAGCTTGACTGGACTGCTCCACAGCATCTTAACTGTACTGTTCCACAGGGTCATGAAGGAGGAGAGAAATTTCAAATATTTATCCTTAAATATAGGGATAGAGACCTCAGAGTACGTTGTATCTAGCACATGAGAATGCAGTTGTTATTCAAACGTTTTTAGAACTTCTGCCTGCAAGTCTGATCTGAGCATTTGGGACTGTTGAAAGCAGTGGACCTTGTAATTCATTCCTTTCTGTCATTAACTGCTCTGAATGCTGGAAACTTGTTGCATGTGTAGACAGGGGAATGAGAGGAAGAGGAGGGATTTGTGGCTTTTTTTTTTCCCCCTCACACATTCCACAAAGATGTCTGGTAAGATTATTTCAGGTGATAGTAAAAGAATTTGGGACCCTTGAGTTCCTCTTAATTCTTTTCATCCTGATGAGACTATTTTTTTGTCTGGCCAGCCAGTTGGAATTTTGTAATGGGTACAGATGAAAAAGGAAGCAGCAATCTCGTTTGTCTGCTTAATTGTGGAACTAGATTTGATGCCCAGAGTAGGTCCTCAACTCTTTCTGTACACTGAAGAAGAGTTAAAATATGCTTGTTTTGGGTCTTCTTGTTACTGTGCTCTTAAATGAAGCAGGGGGGGATAAAAATAATTATTTCCATTTAGATGAAGGAAGACATAGGATAAGCTGGAAAATGGTACCTTATGAATTCTCATAGACGCTTCTATCATTGACCCCATGGCAGCCCTTAGTTGCTGCACAGGCTTGAGCCATGTGAGCTGCCTGGAAGCAGTGGTGAAGGTTGTAGTTTATGTACGTCTGCAAGTATTGGACCAGGATTGAAATAAATACTTAAATGTCTGTAAAATATACTGACAGAGAAAAGAAGTGGTGACGCTGGAGAATTTTCTAAAAGTTTCATCTCTTTTTTTCTGTACTATACTTCTTGTGACACTTTCATTCATGTCTCAGGTGGGCCTCCTCAGCCTTATTTTTGTGTCCTCTGTTCTGTCCCTCTTTTCTCTGCCCTTGTTCTTTGTTTCCTGGTTGTCTTTGAACAATATACTTCATTTGGTATCTACTGGACATGTACTATTGTGTAAATTTTTTTAAGAGTTCAGAATTTCAGAACACAAATCTTCCTTCACTGGACAAGATGCAGCCATTCTCTGGTTGAAAAGAAGGTTTGGGCTGCAGCTCTGCCTCATGCTCTTGTATAGGTGTCACGTGCCTTTGTGCAAATGCAGTGCTGTGCAGTACTGATGGGAGGGATGACAGGCACACTTTTTAGTACTTGATTTTCACATGGGATGATTCCACAGATATTACAGGAAGGTACTGAGTTGTTGCAGCATCTCAAATAAAAGATGATTAAATCTTAACACTTTACTCTTTCGTTCTTCTCCATGCCCATTTCTAGCACTAGCTGGGCTTTATGTGCTGAAGCTCTTCCAAGGGGAAAAACATGTATTCCAAGACAAGCAGTTGATCTGGAAAAGTCTGGTCTATATAGTTAACTGGGACAAGGCTTTAAGTAAATGTGAACAGTGTTTTGAGACTGCACATTTGATGTTTTGAAAAGATCACCTTGTCCTGATTGATAATACCCATTTTTTACTAGGAATAGGAACTCAGTGTAAATCTGGCAAGAGACTGTCACAAAAATCAGTGGGTTTTCTTCAGAAGTAATAATAGCCTTCCTCACTTAATGAATTTTTAAGGAGCAGGATCAGTATGTTGTACTTGTAAATGGTAGGCATTTTGATTAGTTAGGAGGAGACTGACCCACCTTGCCTTCTGTAGAGGCAAGTTCCTTTAGTATTAACAGTTGCTCTTAAATGAAGTAGTTTGCTGATAATTTTGACCTATCTTTTGTAAAGATAGCACCATATTGCAGGAGGCAGACATAGGTCCTGTCTTTTTATTGTATCAGTTTTCTCACCAAGAGTTTTGCTACCAGACGTGCTGATTCTAAAATATAATTCCTTGCTCCAAAACCAAATGGTCTCTGATTCACAATGTAGGTGTTCTGATGAGAAACCACTGTCTGAAATCTCAGTATCTTCCTTTCCAAGTTTGTGGGAGGTGGATGGCAATTGACCTGTAATCTCCATTATTCAAGTTCTTGCAAAAAAACCCTACCCCAAACCTTCAATCTTTTATTTCCATAAATATACCTTTTAATACCTCTTCTGAATCATGAACCTTGTTAGGTTTATCACATCTATTTCTACCTTTCTTTTGCTGGTGACTCTAAAGAAACATTATATCAAGTGACAGATGATGAGTAGTGAAGCAATAAGTTCTGTTCATGACAATACTATCCCTTCACATGAGTTTGAAAATGCATTTGCGAATCCAGAAGTCTTGTTCAAACCAGCGAGTCTACCTCTGTGCTGGAAATAAGTTCATGTTTGCAAAACTGTGAAAACATGGATCAGCTTCCATGTTATTTTGCTCAGGAGAGAAGAAAACAAGGCAGTCTTTTTAAGAAGGAAAACATTCTATAGCTTTGTTAGATATTGAATGAAAGACTTAAAAATTGAGAGGCCTTAGAGGAGAGAAAAACAAAGCTTTTTGTCAGAAGACTAATGTCTGGGAAAACTATTTAAAGATTACTGGAAACTTGTTATGTATATATTATATGTCGTAGTGCCTTTATAATTTTCTTAAGTAGTCAGATTGTGCTCTAGGGTTAAGCTAATTACCACTTTAAAATGTATATGGTTGCACTTGCTCTTTAACTTGTTAGTGTGTAGCAAACTGTAATTTGTAACAACAGTTGTGCTAATGATTTCTTTTTCTGCTGCTTAATTAATCTATTTACGTAACCTTTTTTTTTGTCTAGTCCCTATGTTGTCAAGTACTATGGCAGCTATTTTAAGAACACAGATCTATGGATTGTTATGGAATATTGTGGAGCTGGCTCTGTTTCGGACATAATTAGACTGCGTAATAAAACGGTGAGTTTGTTTTTTTAATTACTTATTTTTTTAAATTACTTACTAAAATTAAATTGTGAATTAAGACTAGAAGCCACAATAGAAGCTGGAGTTATGAGACAAGATCTTGACTGATGCCAAGGGGCCAGTCTGTGCCTTGGTTCCTCAAGAAACAAGCTCATGCAGTTACTGACTATCTTTGTGTGTTCCTCTGCGGAGTGATCATCAGCAGAAGCAAAAGCATTTTGAATTACGAAGATCTTATGAGTTTCTTGAAAATTACTGCTTTGTTCAAGGCAAAACTGTGGCTTCTTCCACTTACTCCTTTCACCTCACAGTCTGTTAGCAGGCCACTTAGTGCATGCGTGGTTTTGAAACAGGCATAAGATTGTCTTGTTCTCACTCAGTAATGAAGGGAGCATGAGAAGTAACTGGCATTACTTAAGGAATGAGAAGGGGAAGAGATTTGCATTAAGGAGTGTGAGAGGGAACCAAAATGAGTTATATTAAAGTGTCTTAGTGGATTTATAACAGCAGTAATGTAGAGGAAACCTGTAGGAAGCAGGCTTTATTATTTCTAATTAAGAAACAACTTCTCTGAAAAGTGTTCTGTTGTAGGTGTCAAACAATCTGTAGTTTCTTTGAGTCCTTTGTTTTCAGTAGTGGGCTGTAACATGAGGTATTCCTTTTACCAGCAAGTACTCCGAGGTGACACTCTACTTTGCTGAGCTTCACGTTTTGTAACTGCACCCTGAAATGTTCCTTGCACCATACTTGGGATCAGAGTGGAAAAGTGGAGGAGAGAAACCCAACGTTTAAGCTTAGAAAATAAGACAAAACAGAAAATGGAATTAGGTTTGTTAGGAAGGTGATGTCCAACTCCTTTGGAAAAGGTGGCTTGTGTTGGTGCTGCTGTAATTTTCAAGTGATGATTAGGGACAAGCCAAAACTGATGGAAGATTTCTGGAGTTTTGCAGCTTTTAAAATTGGTGTTCTTGTTCTTGCAGTTGTACATTATCCAGGAATCAGTAGCTCTGATAAGAAATGGTGCAAGCTACTGCAGAATTAAAAAAAAAAAAAGAAACAAAAAGCTTCCAAGAAACGAAACACATTTAGAACACGATTTAGGAAAAAAGGAGGAAACTTAGTGTGTGCATTGATAGCAAATGCTTGAATTTTTATTTAAGAAAAGGTGTGCATATGTATGTCTGTATATTAAATAAATCAGGCTATCTAATTTCTCTTATATGTATTTTAGGATATTGTCATAGCAGATATATTAAAGATTTGAGGGGAAGAGATATTTGAGTCTTGGAACAAATGCATACTGATGATCCGACAAACTACCTCTTCTACTGCTGTTCGTGGTTAAAGTCAATATGATAAAATAGCATGAATTCTTTTTAGGGAAAAGAATAATCAGTAAATACATAGATACATTTGATAAAGCTGACATATCTTTTGTAAAGGCAAGTCATGCTGTGTGTGGCTAGTAGAGTTCTATAAAGTTGATGGGGACGCAGTTAGTGCTGGTTGGTGTAAAGTTGATCTGGATCTACTGAAGGGTTTTTGGACAAACTGCCACACCAGAGGCTCTTCAAGAAAATACACCTGTAATGGAGGGAACGAGGGAGTTCTGTCACGGGTGGGTAATTGTTTTAAATTTAGAAAACAGGGTGTAAGTGGTCATTTTGGGCCGACTGCATAGGTCTGTGCTATCTTCTTTCAGAAAGAGAGTACAATACTGATGAGAAAGGTTATATTCCTAATGGTTAAAACTGGGAAAGACTTGAAAGGCTTCATGATACTGAGAAAATAAGCACAAGTAAATGTGAAAAAATACATTTGACTTGGTGAGAGGGGTGAATTCTTTATATTCAGGTTCGTGAGCACTTCAGCTTAATGTTTAGAAATAGTTGAATAAGTAAAGTGGTTGTCAAAGATTACAATAGTACCAAGGCCTTAGGAGAACTATGGAAGTTAGAGGAAGCTGACAAGTAAAGAATACTTCTCTAGAAGGAGATTCCAAATGAATTTGGATACTTTTGTGCTGAGAAGAGGTACCTGGAGGGAGAAATGTGGTGAAACACTTTGAAAATCGTGAGTAGCTCAAAGAAAGTAAGATACAGGTATCTTACTGTTATTACAAACCAAGAGATCCCTTGTGATAGGAGATGCAAAGCAAAAATTCTTTCTTTTCACATGATGATGAGGTCCACTGTATAGTTATAGAAGTTCACATAGAGGCTAGGAGTTGGTTTTCAAAAGGCAGATAAATAAGACAAGGAAAAAAAAACTGTGACTGCGTGCAAGTATTTAATGGCCGGGACAGGAAATCCATGTGCTTTGGATCTCCGGGAAGGTGAAGCAGGCAACTGTCACAGTTTGACATGTGCTTACATTCAGACAGGCTAGAAGGTTAGACAGAATTTTTGTTCTGGCTTAGGATATGGGGTGTTCTGGTGCATATAACCAAAAAAAAAGAAAAGCAAACTTCCCCATTTCTCACTTGCAGTGCCTACGTCTTGCAAGTTTTGGAAGATTTAGGCAGCGGCTTTGGACTTGTTTATATTCTCTTGCTCTTTGTGGAACAAGAGAATATAATTGTCTTGTTCCCAAGATTGCTGTGTGATGGGAAGCTTGTGACTGTGTTATTGAAATGAGGCTTAGAGTACTTGAGCATTCTGTTGAGGACCTTGCATGTTAGATATTTATGTATTTTTAAAATGGAAACAAGAAGTGGTTTCATAAGAAAAAAAGTGTCTTCACTTGCAAGCAAGGAGACAATTGATTCTTATTTTGTCAGAATGTTTACTGAATATGGTCAGACACATGCGGTTATGTCTTCTGTAACTTAAGATGTCAGATGATGACTGTGGCTGGGCCAAGGAAAGGTTTATTTCCTGCTGCTTCATATGTAAGGAAAAGAAACAAGGTCACTATCATTTGAACTTGATGATCTTGATCTTAAAGGTCTCTTCCAACCTAAATGGTTTTATGATCATATCAAATTAAGTCATAGGAAAAGGTGGATATCTCCTCATATTTGGGGAGGAGACATTAATACAAACACACATATTTGCCCTTGTTGCTTGTCTCTAAGAATTTACTCACTTTCTTTTTCTGTAGCTGTGATTCCCATACTTTCTCAGAAGTTGTTTGTCTAGAAAGTGAATTCTGGGCTTTGCTCTAATGGAACAAAAGCCAAGGGAAGCAGAATTCAAAGCTGGGGAAATTTTTAGTGACTATTGGGAGCCTATTCACACAAAGTTTTCAGCTTGGCAGGAGAAGGGTCTTGTCCAAGAGGCCCAAGCCACTTTTCTGAAGTTAAATGGACCCCTGGAATTCTGCCTGTGTGCCAGGCAGATCAGCAGCGCTTTAGCAAGTTTATGATGCCTGTTAGCTCATCTGAGGTGTGGTGTTCATCAGTCCAAGGCAACAAAACTTAGATCTAGTTTTGTCTGCTTTTCTCAGAGACTGGTTTGGGAAGTATGTGTATC
The DNA here is from genome assembly GCF_003031625.1 of Empidonax traillii. NCBI lineage: Eukaryota > Metazoa > Chordata > Aves > Passeriformes > Tyrannidae > Empidonax > Empidonax traillii. Next base: position 19,192 of record NW_020955922.1, read on the forward strand.
TTGTTCAGTCAAACTGTGGGCTACTGCCAGAACGGGCAGTTCTGCTGTTATCTATGACTGATGTTATCTATGACTGATGTTATCTATGACTGATGTGTTCCTGCCTTTTCCATGCCTCAGATGCAGTGCCTGTGTGTGGCTGGAGGGTGATCTTGGATACATTTGATGATGTGACCAGGGGAACTTTTTCCTCTCTAGTCTATCTTCCCCACCCCCTCACATGAGCTAACTCAGTACCTAAAATGCCAGCACAGTGTCTTGATCTGATGTAAGAGAGACATTGGGAATGAGCAGTGGGGAAAGGGAAGGAAAAGAAGGTATGAGACTGACTTTTCCAGTGGCAGCTTGCAATAGAATGAGGTAATTACAATGTGAAGCAACACTTTAAGTCATGCTGGCATGTGGGGGAGTATTTACACACCACCAACCATGCCCTCTCTAATGATCTTAGGGTGCACTTGATCATCTACTGATGGTGATCAACTGAATCATTCTAATCTTGACTCTTTTGGGGACCAAATTCAAAAGTTGACAGTAGCATACCATGTGGTGGCTATGCAGTAGGTTTGAGAAAATCATCTTATTTGGGTCAGTACTGTGACAAGTGACAAGTATAACAGTGTACTGTTGTATAGGTAGTATGCTGTTAGGCCCAGGGGTTCTGCATTTATATCTAAAATCACTTCCTTTATATGCCAATTTATTTGACAGTTACAGATACATTACTCCATATGTTTTTAATGATTGTCTTCTGCCATATTTTCTTAGGTGATTACTTTTTTCCTGTGTTTAAATTCCAGTAAATCAAATGAATGGTGTATCTGAGTCTCTAGATGCTGTGTTTGAATGTCCTCCTGGTTTTGCTTTCTCTGTATGCTACCATGAGGATCCAAGGCAAATCTTTTGTTATCTCTCTGGGCTAAAGGCATTTTGCTTATGTGGATGCTGTTTTGCAGTTGTAGGCAGTCACGTTTCTCAGTAATTTCACAGTTAAAATAGTTTCAGTTTGTAGACCTTTACTGCACTGAAGTACATGTGGTTAACAGCTGTAAATCAGTTATCTAAAGTCTGATAACTCCTACATTTTTTTTAAGTAGCATCTATTGCAGTATAACTTCCTCAGTTGACCTCACATCTATTAATTAGTAACCAGACAGTCTATACACAAAGACTGACATTTCTTCTGTACTGGCTACCTTGCTTAATTGATCTTGGTGACCATGGGCAAGTCCATCCTGGATATGCTGCTGACCGTGTTCTGTCAGTCAGCCTTCCAGGATGTGAATCGAGTCAATGGGCCAGTCAGCTTCGTTACTGTTCAGATGCTGATCTTTAGGCCAACACTCTTTAAGTACTTTTCTGTGCAACCAGGCTGTGAAAAAGGAGGAAAGAAGTTGATCACAAATGTTGTGGCTTACTTATTCTATGTCTAACCTTAAAAAGCAAAGTAGTTTAGCTTCAGCAGTGCAACACAGATATTCTTCAGTGCTTGTCTAATAAAATCCTTACTATGGCTCTGAATGGTTGACTGTTACATAAATACTGAATGGAACTATCTTAATTTTGGGGAATTATTTTTCCTTAGTTCTTTAGAGTAACATTGTAAGTTCCTTAAAAAATGGGTTGTAGTGTTTGAATCTTAGAATGGTAGACCTTTCTTTTAGCTTTGCAGTAAAATTATATTCATCTGCTTGGAAATTAGCTCATAGGAGAAAATTTTCATCTCAGCAAAAAAAGTATTTGTCTGTGTGCCAGAAATAAAAATGCATGTTATGCATTGGCTGATTTTCGTGAAAGAAGAGGAAGTTCAAGCTACACTGTTATTCATCTGTTTCCAAAATAACTGTGTGTATATTACATGCGTGTACAGCTGACCAAAAGAGTATTCATAAGTTGGAAAGTTTCAGAATGAAGATTGACTGTGCAGCATCCTCTGGTACATGTGCAGTGGGAAATACTAATTGTCTGCTCTTCCCCCTTTTTCTACAGGACTCTGTTAGCAGACCATGCTCAGTCAGTGAGGAATAATATGGTAGTAAAATAATACATGCTTTCAAGTCTGGTGTTTATTTGCAAAATACTATAGCAGTTGCTCTGAAGACAGAATTATCTTTCCCTAGACTTTACTTAACCTTCATCTTTTCATTTAAATAAATACTGTTGTTAACTAGTGCTGTGAACATCTACAGGTCAGTTGTAAGGAGAATTGGCTTCCCTGATGATTTTGGTAGTTTCCTACCTATGTTATCCAAGATAGGTACATAAAATGTTGGAATTCGTTTTGTGGGCAGTCTTAAAACTGTTGATACACATGTAATAATAAAAAACTCAGCATCATATAATTCACTGACTTTCTGCTTTTAAAGTGTGTTTCTTGGAAGAAAGCTTACAAAATAGTTCTTCAGTTCTAATGGATGTATTTGCTGGGTTTCACAATCTCAGAATCACAGAATATTCTGAGTTGGAATTTTACATTTGCTACTGATCTCTCAGTAGCAGTTGGGTCACTGCTGAAAGCTGAGAGAAGCTATAATATGTTGAGGGGGAGTTAAAATTTTCACTTTCTTTTCTGAATATGCAGCAAGACAGTCTGTACAGATCAACAGCTCTCCTTTCCCTCCCCACCCTTCCCCAAGTTTCAGAAGACAAATTCATGGAACTTCTTAGGAGAACGGCAGAAGTTGCATCTGTGGTTCAAAGTCAGTTACTCTTTTTTCAATCTGAGCTGCTAAAGATTTTTCAAATAAAATATATTTAGAATTACTTAATCTGAGCAGCAGCTTTTTTTTCTCCTCTTGTAAATAAGTCTTGGTATTGCCAGTTTTAAGTTGCTGAAACAATAAAATGACCATGTAAACACAGACTATAAGGAAATTTATAATAAAGTCTTCCAGTAAGAGGTAGTTGTATAAATGAATGTTTAATCAGGTCAGTCATCTGTTAGTATCCTGTATACAGCTCGCGTGGCAAAACACACAAAGTTTTATTCCTGTTATAATAAAGGGTTGAAGTGAAACCTTATTGCCTTCCCCCACTGCTCTTTCCCCTCAAAGAACCTCATCACTGTTTGCCTTGGAAAGCCAGAACTATCAGCTGATTTTTTTAATGTATTTCCCATTCGAGTCAACCTCTCTGCATATAAAGGTATAATCTAGGCAATAAAATGTGTTTCAATTCAAGGAATTAAGCCAAGTCTCATTACAGTCTTTCATATATGTTTTATTTTACAGTAAAAAAATCTGTGTTTAAAGTTGGGATGGATTTATTACTGTATGTTATTGTGGTGAGGAAGTGGAGGAAATGTAGAAAAACTGCACGTAAAAGAAAGGTTACTCATTTGAAATTGGATGTTTATTTTAGAGGTGCTGAGGAAAGAGGTGAACAGTGTGCCAGGGGTTTGGAACAAGTGATAATTTTACTTTGGAAGGGACCTTTGGAAGTCATCTATTTGAATCTACTGTTCCAGGGAAGGGTAACTTTGAAGTCCAGTTAGTGTGCAGCATCTTGTTCAGCTCAGTTTTAACAGTCTGAAAAGGGGGAGATAGAGCAGTCTTTCTCTCCAGCCCTGTGAACTTCTTTCTTCCTGTATCTTCTATGAGGATATTTTTGCTTTATCTGTCCTTTAAATTGTTTGAAATTGCATTGAAATATCTGCTCTTCTTCAAACAAGACAAACCATGCTCCGTCAGCTTGGTACATCACATGTTCTAGCCCCCAGTGCTGCACCCCCCAGGCAGTTTTTCTTCTACGTCTTCAGGATTCCTCAGATTTAGCTAAAAACAAGTATTATTGGAGACTGCCAACAGTCTTTGTAAAGCCAAACTAAATGCCATCCACAGCTCTCTTCATAGGAAAGTGACCAGGTTAATTTGGCACAATTTCCTTCTGGTCAACGTGTGCTGGCAGTTTCCAACCTTTTTTACCCTTTGTGGGTCTAAAAATTAACTTCTGTGAGGATTCGCCCTGTAATATTCCGGGGACTAAGAATGAGCTGACCAGCCTGTAATTCCTCAGGTCATTCTTCCTGCCCTTTTTGAAGATGAGGGTATCATAAGGGACAGCCTGATTGCTGTAACTTAGTAAGACTGATAAGAAGTAGCCTTGAGTTGGCATTAGCCAACTTCTTGACACCTTTGTTTGTCCAATTTAATGGAATAATTCCTAACTTGCTGCACTTTGCTAGTAAGCAGAGACAACTGAGAGCCAGAGAAACCCTACTAAAAACTGATGCTAAGATGTTTAAGAGATTTCTGCATATTTTGTCAAAAGATTGACCACTCCATTTAGCAGCAGGACATTTTTTTTTAAATTTATTTTTTCTTTTTTTCCCCCCCTGCATATAGACCAATACCAGGTCTTTGTGTTATTTGTTTTACAGCCCAGTTGCAAGTTCGCCCTAGCCTGGGCCTTCTTAATTCTGCTCCTTAGTGTCCAGGCAGTGCTTCTTTATTTGTCGTTAGTAATCTGTTCCTACTTTTCGTATGCTTTCCTTTTTGCACTTCAGCTCAGTCAGGAGTTCTTAGTTCATTCAAGATGGCCTCCTGCTGTGTTTACTTGTTATCTTGCATGTCAGGAAGGGCTTCTTTCATACTTGGAGGAGGTTGCCCTTTATGCTGAACTAGCTCTGCAAGGTCCCATTGCTCTTTAGGGCAGGTTACCCTGACATCCCACTTACTAGTTCCTTTAATAAGCTGAGGTTTGCTATCTAGAGATCTGGTTCTGATATTTTCTTTTATCACTTCCCTCCATAACTTAACCTCCACCATCTCATAGTTGCTTGCCGAGGCTACCTCTGCAGGTTTTTTTTTGTTATTGTTGTTTGTGGTTTTATTTTTTTATTTTTATTTTTTTTGTAGTAGCCTGTCATGTTGCTCTCCCAGCAGGTGTTGAGGTGGTTGACACAATGGCCTGTGATCAGAGGTCTCTCCCACTACTGAGGATGACTTCACCTACTTCATCTCTTTGGGTGATTTGCAGCAAATGTTATGGTGGCATCCAACATCTGGATGGCATCCACATCACCATTTGGCCTATTCTTCTGATTTTAATATACAAACTTTCAACAAGGTTAAAGTCCATAGAAGAGCTGCATGTTTGCAGTGCTCAAACCTGTCCATCCTTCCCACTTGTTGCTTGTGAGGAGCCTGTATCCATCTCTCACAGCATCCTAGTTGTGTGAACCCTCCCTCTGTGTCTCTAATTCCAGTGACATCGCAGTTGTGCACAGGCTGGCAGTTCTTCCTGTTTGCATCACAGACTGTATACTTTTGTACATAGGGTTTCAGTTGTACCTTCTGCCTTACTTCCTCTTAAAAGGAGTGAGAAAACCTTGGAATCCCATGTGATATGTGCTTCCTCATTCTCTGTTCCTCCACTTGCCTGAAGGCTTTGCTTTCTGTTCCCTGGTGAACCTTGTTTTAAAGCTCTTCCCACTAGGTTAGCAAATATACTCTTGACCTCCTCTGTCAGGTAGATCCTGTTTCTTCCTGGTAGTCCTCATTCCTCTGAGGATCCTGTGTTAATAAAAACACTATTGCTTTTTGGCTATTAGCAGGTCTGCTGGAAGCTGGTGATCTGCAGATGCTTCTACTTGAGGCTTACCCTGGTCTGGCAGGATCAAGACTACCATGCTGATCCTTGTTTGCTTACACAGGTTGTCCAAGCTTTCTCTTGGTGATGCTGTCAGGACCAGGGGGGATGGTATGAACAGGTGTGTAGTTTGTGAGCCAAGTGATCGGTTTGCAAATGTGTTTTATATAATGATAAAGTTGCTTTTAAACAGTGACAACAGGTTAGTGCTTCATGTTGGAAAGGTTGCATTGTTTTAGTGAACCTGTGGTAAGGACTTCAGTGAAGTTCTAGACCTTATTCACTGAAAAGGGCTTTGAACAACCAAACCGTCTAAATTGGTGCTGATCGCAACTGTGTGTAGACATGACAAATGCATGTTGTTGTGCTAGTGAATCGTAGTTAAAATCTGTTTCTCATGTTAGCTGCGCTTAGTACAGTGCTGAAGAGGCTCTCTAATTCTCTACATTACTTCTGACGTTCTGCTCTACATCTGGTTCAGTACTTCATAGATGTCTTAGAGCAAGCTGGAACTTGGTAGTGAAGAATAAGGGTTGAAGAGTCTTTCATATTCTGATCAGTTCTTGATCCCCTTATGTCTGTGTATGTCAGCTAATGTTAAGCATTGACCATGAGAGGTGCTTAATATTTCCTGAAATAGTTTTCCATATGACCCAGTAGATATGTTTTAGATAATTTTACTTTGCTTCTAGGCTCTAGTAATTTTCAAATTTCAGATAGAAGACTGATGTATTAGCACTGTCTTTAATTATCTAGCACAAAAATGCTAATTTAATGAGAAGATGGGATCTGTTGCATATTATATTCAAGAAAAAATACTGAGATTACATAATCAAAAATAAAATCTGAAAAAATACCAACACTGATCATCACCTGTGCAGTGAATATTTGTTATTATGTCTATTACAGCATATTTTCTGTAAGATTTTACATGCAGCTTGACTTGGGTTCAGTAAAAAGAACTTGCTGCATCCCTTCATATGATCCTATGCCTAAGTTGTTATACTCGAGTAAAACTGGTAATTTTCCTATGATAGTGAGTTCTTGTTCCACCCATTGCAGTAATATTGAGGTGTCTCCATGCTATAATATAGGAGTAAGTAGAGATTATCTGAAAGTCTTAAACCAAATCTTGTTACCATAAGTAATTTAGATGGTATGGTTTGGTATCTCACTCAAAGACAGGCTGTGATTTTGTTTGAAGAGCACTGTCTTCACATAGAGCATGCAGATCTCATTATAAAACAGAGATGAAATGTAGTTGCTCTGAAAGGGAAGTGATTTCAGGAGAGTGTAGTCTTATTGAAGTTTGTAGCAGGCAGTGGGAACTATAATCTAGCACTGACTTCTGGTTAGAGCTGCAACTCTAACAGCTCTTTCTCCTTGAAGCTTTCTGCCCTAATTCTTAAGTTATATGTCAAATATTACAAGTGGGAATAGTATAATTGTAACTGTCATCTCTTTTCCCCTGCTTATTTGTTCACCTTCCTGCATCTCAGGTTTTTAGTTAGTCCAGCTTCTTTTTTAGTGAAGGAGAGCTGTGTGATTATGATAAGATGGGTGATGTTCAAGCTTCACAGCTTCTGGTGGAAGAATTCCTCCTTTATGTGCCATGAGAGTGGACCTACCCAGTGTGCTCAACCTACTCAGACTGTTTAGATGCAGTAAGCCGATACTTCCTGGAAGCATCAGGCTTAATGTGCATGTATTAGTGTAAAAAGAGCAGCTGGGAATGGACTTAGGCAGTGAAAGCAATTCAGCTGACCCAGACCCCTTCAGAGGGGCCCTCAGGAAGGAGAATGACTGTGAGCAGAGAACCTGTAGATGAGTTGTCCCAACAGCTGCGTGGATTAGGTGCTGTGTGATAGATTGTATAAATGCACCCTTAAGTCTCCCTTGTGCGTGGCATCCGAAACCAGTTAGACATAAATATGTGGATTAACTGGTCTCTTAGTAGATGTGGAACACCTGAATTTGCTGCCATCTGTTTTGCTCCAGATTTTGATTTTAAAATGCCTAATGTTTTTATGTGGGCTGTAGAGTTGTTCACCTTTATCGTTCACATTCCTTTTAATACATAACTTGCATTTGGTTTTGATGATGAAGGATTAGATGTTGCTCCATAGCTGACTCATATTTAAGAGGGTAGCACCAACCCATCAAAGGGACAGAGCATACAGAATTAGTACAGCCCACAATTATAACAAGCAGATAAATGTTCCACAAGATTTTAAGTGAGGATCTTAACACAAATAGAAATCAGAAACAAAGCAGAAAGATTATGACTGTGAAATTATATTAAGGTGCAAGGTATAGAGCATGCTGTGCTGATGGAAGAATGATGCTGTATATTTACAAGCTCGGAATAAAATAAACCAACTCTTTTACAGGAAACATGTTGCCCACACAGTTTGATCAGGAACAGTATGCTATAAGCAACATACATCCAGATCAGGATAGCAACACTGACTGGAACATATTTCTACTATTAAAGTAATAAATAGTTGTGTTTCTTCTGTTTGTTCTCTCTTGTGTTTATCAGTGGCATTACTTGTATGTCAGTGTCAGACTACTGCTAGAACTAGTGAGTACTGGGTGTTGAGGAGATGGCAAGTTGTGTGGTGTGACGAAGCATGTTATGGGCTGATTCTGTACTTGGTTGGTTGTAAGTTGAAAGTCACTTGAAGGCACACAGACACTCCACTACGTATGTAGCGAGTTTTAACCATTCTTACGAAGAGAGGCTCTGATTTAGGGTAGAGAAGGGAGGAGGCATAGTTAGGAAGTATTTTGATGTGGATTTTAAGAGATTTTTTGAATAAATGAATAGTTGGAGGAGCTCTGGATCTGTTTTTGTACTTTGGTTCCTAGTTGCTTCCAACAATTGGTAGGCTCAAAAAATGTCTGCCTCCTTTTATTCTCCCAAATTCCATCAGGTTTGCATTAGTTTATGTATCAACCAGTCTCTATATGATGTAAAGAAAAATTATATGTTATGTTTTGTTGTATTTAAAAAAAAGGAAAAAATATTTTTATCTATTTCCCAAAAGACCATTTTTCCCCCGTCTTGTAAATGTGAAGACATAAGCCATTGATGCATTTAGGTAATCTGTCTTCAGGGGTATGTCCTCCTAATGCAAGCTTAGAGTGATGGAATGCATTGTAAAATCCAAATGGTGTTAATTTCTATGCTCATCACGGGGAAAAAGTAGAATAGAATAGAACACAGTATTTTAGTTACAAGAGTCCTAAAATGATCATCTTGTCCCACTTCCTGACCAGTTCAGGGCTGACCAAACACATGTTGTTAAGGGCGTGGTCCAAATGCTTCTTACACTCTGAAAAGCTTGGGGTATCCACCTCCTCCAGGAAGCCTGTTCCATTGTTTGACCATCCTCTCAGAAAATAAATGCTTCCTAATGTCCAGTCTAAGCCTCCCCTGGTGCAGTTTTGAACCATTCCCACATATCCTGTCCCTGCATACCAGGGAGAAGAGCTTAGCACCTCCCTCTCCAATGTCTCTTCCTCAGGAGGCTCTAGAGAGCGGTGAGGTCATCCCTCTGGTTCTCCAAACCAGACAAACCCTAAGTCCTCAGTCCCTTCTCACAGGCCGTTGCCTCCAGCTCTTTCACCAGCTTTGTTACCCTCCTCTGGACACATTCTTGTTTAATTTAAGGTGAGATACCTCACTGGTGACAGGTTGCCAGTCAGATGTAGCCCCATTCACTACAACCCTTTGAGCACTGCCCCTCAACCTCCAGCTTGCTGTGTACCTGCTTATCTTGGAGGAGGATGCTGTGAGGGACAGTATCAAAAGCCTGGGTATCTTGATGTTTAAATACTACTTTCTTTTGTAACACTTAGTCATGCTAGGGTGTTCCTTTGCTAATGCTCCCCAGATGGTGCATCAGGTTGCAGTACTCTAGAACTGTCTTCTGGTTTGCTGGATTCTCACTCTGTGGATTCTTTGTCAGCCTCTTGGTTCCGTGTTCTGTTAACCTCTCCTTCTGAGAGCTAGATTTTGCCATGTAGCTGCAGAAGCACTTTTCCATCTAGGGATGATCCAGAGATCTCCATGTGGTTTAACCACTAATTTTTCAAGAACTGAAGCTAGCGATTTACCTCCTTTGGAATACAACACATTGCAGAGAAATCTTGGCAGTGTCCTTTAGGCACAATTTCTCGTAATACTTTTTTCAAGATGAAAATGGGCAGTAAGTTGTATGCCTGTCTTGCTACACTTTTGTCAGTGCTCGGGATCGTTTTTTGTTGCATGTTCAGGATTAACTGCATGGAAGTATTTGAAGATTCAGGACATTTTATTGTTTCCTAACTTGGGTGTATTTGGCAAAGCTCTGGCAGAAAGTGATACACTCGGCATGTCTTAAACCATTCTTGAACCGGTGTTTGTTAATAGCAAAAGTACAAATTGCCTGTAGTATGAGTCTGCAGATGATCACAGTTTTAGTGATTCATCATGGAGTTATTAGCTCATGTAATGAGAATTGTCTCCTTCTGCAAATATCCTTTTGACCATGCTTCAGTTTATCTTATGGTTGATTTAAAGTCCCTTCTTCCTTGACTCAAGAACAGGTGTATGGTCTTATGCCCATGGCACAGTGCCAGGAAAACCATCTTATTTGAGCTGTGTATAACAGTTCTCCTGACATGCAGTCCTTTGAAACAGCATAGCAGTCAGCATAAAGTAGCACAAATAAAGGCTTTCAGCAGTGTGCTGCTGAATAGAAACACTGAAAGATCTCAGAGATAAATGGCAGGCAAGGAATGCACAATGTGCAGCAGAGGCGGTAACTGCTTGGCTTGGAGCTAATGCCACCATCAATTGCATCCTCTGCTTGCATAGGGCAAGGTTTATAAAAGTCACTGATACTCTTTGGGTATAACAACATATGTGCTTATTTGGAAAGCAATACCAGTTTGAGCAGCTCCTACTCTGCTTCGTCCTTGTCATAGAATCAGCTGGGTTGGAAAAGGCCTCCGAGATCATCAAGTCCAACCCTTCATCCAACACCACCGTGGTTACTAGGCCATGGCACTAAGTGCCATGAATTTAATATGGGAACTGATTTGTTGGAAAAATAATTTGGCAGATGGGTTTGTTTTTAACTGGGGACTGCTACAGTTGTTCAGTGGAAGGACTGACATGCAGTGGGAATTACTGCTGATGGTTGCAGTGAAAGGAGGAACTGGAGCTTGGCACTGCTGTTTAAATAAATGTATGTGTAACTGTGCCCTTGGGCTCCACACCCAGTTTTATGACACTGGATAGAACCTGGAGTAGGGAAGCGATTCTGTTTGTTAAATAATTAAAACTTGTGAGCAGCTCAAGTGCAGATAATTTTGCTGACTAATATTTTTTTCTTTCTGTTGAGTCATTCTGTTGGTTTGGAGTGATCATGAGTGGGTTTTTTTTTTCTTATGGGCTTCTGGTGGTGGTTGTTTTTTGGAGGGAGGTGTGAATGTGTACCAATGCTTTTAAAACTGAAACTGAAAGGAATTGTTATTGCTTAATTTAATTTCTGTGTAGGATTGGAAAAGTAGAGAAAGAGGGGAAAAATGCAATCCAGCATTGCAGCCAAATTAGAGTATTCATCTTCAGTTTTGCAGTTTCTTGCATTTCTAAGAATGTGTCAAGTTAATTTGTTTGGTTCTGGTATTAAAGCATCAATGTACTGTAATTAAATGACATTTCAGTTATATGAATAGATTCTTTGTATTTCCTTGGGAAATTGCATCACATGGAATTAATTATGTTTGTGTGTTTTGCTTTTAATCTAGAATAAATGTTGATGAAAATCGGAGAAGTGTTCTCAGGGGGTCTGCTACCTGAAAAAGAGGCTCTTACAGTTTCTTTGATAACACTTGTTCAGGAGCTTATGTGTCCCTATTGTGATGATCTAAAGCGATGAGGATAAAAAACTGCTAACTGATGACTTACTCAGTAGTGGTGTGTTGTTTATAAAGCCAACAAATGAAAATATATCTCAAATTTGTTTCACTATGTTGTGTTTTCTTTGGTAATGTCTGTCAGCTTGTTCCCACTGGACTTGCAGCTTATTCTATCATTTGTGGTGGCATATGATTCTGCAACATATTAAAGTTAAGAGAAGCATTTTGGACTGTCAAGTCTACACATCTTTTTTTATAGTAGGTGTTTAATGATTGATTTTTAATGATTTTGTTTTGTGTTTTATAAGTGAAGTTTTTCTGGTCTGCTAAAAAAAAAAAGAAAGCTAAGCATTGTATTATCATAATCATTATGAAGTGATAATGTTTTAAATAGTTCAAATATATAGACCTTGTGTATATACCTGAAAATAGTTTTATGTTTTCTTGCAGCTAACAGAAGATGAAATTGCAACTATTCTGAAATCTACTCTTAAAGGACTTGAATACTTGCACTTTATGAGAAAAATACATAGAGATATAAAAGCTGGAAACATCCTTCTAAACACCGAGGGACATGCAAAATTAGCTGATTTTGGTGTGGCTGGCCAGTTAACAGTAAGTACCTGTACAAAGATATTTTAAAAATGCTTTAGTGCTCCTAACCATGTTCTTCTACCTTTGTCTTCTGCCTTGAATTTTGTGTCTGAGAAGTGACTAGTGGTAGTGGCAGAACTAACATTCCTTTGAACATTTAGTGTATTGCAGGGCTATAGTTGTTTTTGTAACCCAGTGTTACAAAGTTACATCAACTGCCTGATGATCTCACTTTAAATTTTATTTTGAGGTTTATGATTATTCCACCTATTTGGCCTCTGTAGGGTGATGGGCTGGATCTGTTTGGTCTTAATTGGAAAGTCACTACCGTTTGACCTTTGGGTGGCTAATTTAACTTTTAAATGTAGAATTGATATCAAAATAATCTGAAAATAAGCATCTCTGTTTTAATTGTTTAAATAATATAATTACAGGATACAATGGCAAAACGTAATACTGTTATAGGAACTCCGTTTTGGATGGCTCCTGAAGTAATACAAGAGATTGGCTATAACTGTGTGGCAGACATCTGGTCCCTTGGTATCACTTCAATAGAAATGGCTGAAGGAAAGCCTCCATATGCTGATATTCACCCAATGAGGGTAAGTGTGTGTGCTGGTGTTTTTTGTTTGTTGTATTTTAAAAAAACCCTGCAGACTCACAAAATGCTTAAAAAAGCCTAGTAGTGGAAGCATAAAACTGTATGTTTATGAATGGACATTTTAAGACTGACAATTTTTACTTTCTGTGTTGCTTCCTGTTTACTCGCTTGTGTTTTAACGCTTTTCTGTAAGGTTTCAGAGTGCCTTTATCTCCACTTGAGAGGGAGTTAAAGCAATAAGCATTTCATTGGCTTGAAGGCAAAATATGCATACTGTACCTGCACTTGGAGAGTTCCATCACCAAGAGTCCATACTCCTTTGAAAGGCAGTTTTGAAATTAAGGTGACCTAAAGAAGGATTCAGAATTGTCCTATGTGAACGGTGCTAATATTAGTAACATCTGACAGCTTTTATTTATTAATGACTCTTAAGTCTCTTACTAAATTAGTTTATTAGTTCATTAGTTTATTTTTTAAAATAAAATGTAAATAGAATTATTCACTTCACTTGGTGAAGGTCATGGGGAACAATGTTTATCTAGGAATAACTTGCCACTGTTAGTCATGCTTTTATTATTTTTTTAATGAGCTATAGAATAGCTATGATGATTGCACTGAGCATCAATAAACACTCCATTCATAAATTTTTTATATCCAAAGCCCATTTTGTATTAATAAGGCACTTTATATGACCTCACATGTATCTTTTTTCAAAAAATTCTTTGTAATTGGCTACAAAAATGGCATGCATACTAGATTATTTTATTCAGTTTTCTTTTACTGGTGCCTCATATATCAGGATCTTAATATAAGGAAACCACTACTATCGAAAGAAGAGGTCCTGTTCATGAGTGATTACGGTAGGGTGTTGCTTATATGAGTTGAAGTGTGTTTAGTGCTGTTGGGTTATTGATTTTGGTTTGTGGTGTTCTTGGTTTTTGGTTGTTTGTGCTCTTTGGAGCAGAGATGATTCCTGAAATTTCATGGCAATGTGCATCTCTGTTAAAATTAGTGAGTGTTTTGCAATTTAGAAATATAACATAGTTTTGTAAGCAAATTTTAGTAGGTTTCCTGCACCATACTTTTTTCTGTGTAATTAACTGTTTTTAAATTACAATTCAAACTGAAAATACTCGGATGAAATCTGTGAAGAAAATAAGTATCTCTTTGGTGGGAATTTAAGATTAAATGACAGCTAAATAATATTTTGAAGAATGATTGAAAAATTGAATTTGTCATCAGGTGGCTGTGATTTCTGGTTATACTTGTAATGAAAATGTCTTAATGACATCTCAGTAACATCACTATATAGTTGCACTGGCTGTTGAAAGGTGAGGACTGCATAATCAGTGAGGATTTTTATGTGCATGACAATAGCTGCTTATAAATCAAAGGTCATTGAGTTTGAATGCTTGTGGATCTGTTCAATTCTTGCAATCAAGTGAGTGCTATCAAAGGCCAAAGCAATTTAACACGACAATTCTGGATTACATAGAACATGCATTCTTGTTAATAAATTACGTTACGGTTTTTAAGGGCTCATATGCAGTTAGTGCTCTTTTGTATATTTGATACCTACAGTTTTTCTTAATTTTTATTAGTGAGTTGTTACAGTGGTTAACAAGAAATACACAGATTTAAGTTGCAATAGGTTTCCTGGTGTCATATGATACGACTTCACAGGACTTTTGGGCATATGTAGATGCTTTCCTACTTTGTTTTAGTTATGACACAGAATTGATACAGGCAAGCATGAAAGCTCGGGCAAATTTTCATTGCTTTTTCTAGAAGTTGCTTGAGTTCTGTGGTATTTATGTAAGGCACAATTTTGTTGCTTGGGAATGCACAGTGAAATTACCGTGTGCACTATTTTGCTCTAGGCTGGTTGGCACTACCACAAAGGTAACGCATTGCCAGTAGGCCATTTCCTTGTCAACTGCGTTTACAGCTTAATAGAAATATTACATGACTTCTTTAAACAAGTGTTTTGGCAGAGAGGAAATAGCAGATTCCACACAAACAAGCGTAGCTTCCTCTGCTTAACCACACTCTAACTACTCCAAAGAACTGTACTCGTTTCAGCTGGGATAGAAGAAGTGGGGGGTGCAAAATGGAATTTTGGGGGTGGGGGGAAGAAAAAGCAGATCCCTGTAGTAGTATATTTGAGTGTCTAAGTATCATCAATGCTATTTCACGTGTTTCTGCTGCAAATCAGAGTTCAGCAGGACCTGTAGTTGTCACACTTGGTTTGAGACTCAAAGGTCAAGACCACTTGCCAGCTTAGTAGTTCTAATGCTTTATTCACTGAAGAATTATGAAATGCCTCACATTCTATGAGTCTGTTTCTGCTTTTGCTAATGATGAAAAGTGAAACTTCTCTGTTTTCTACATTTGGTGTTTTTTTTCCAAAGAAAGAGTGTTTTCAAGTAGTTTTAAAGGAGGGAAAAATACAGACATCCTTAAGGTTACCCTAAAACATGGTGATACAGCCACTAGAAATAGCAAGGAATTTGCTGATAAGTCAAAAACTCACTCAAACTTAGCTAATTTAACCCATCTAACAGGGCTAAAAGCATGTTGATTGCAGTAGGCTGTGCAGCAACCAGGGTTAATGTGTCTGTCAGTGTTTGCATCTGCCTTTGATTGCTCTGCTGGGATGAGCACTTAGGAATTTATAGTGAAGCTAATTAAAGGGGACTTCAGCGTGGTTCTAGAGCGAGGCTCAATCTCTACTCTGAAGCTGCAGTGATGTTTTAACAGCTCCCATGTTCCCCATTGACTGCAGCATGTATGCTGCCCTGTAGTGATAAAGTATTTGTCTTAATGGTGTCAAAATTTGATTCAAACCATTAACTCTTAGTTCACTCACTTCTCATCATGTGCTATCTGTCCTTTTTAATTTCTAAATTACTTTTTTTTATTTTAGTCTGTAGTGAAATCATAGAGACTGGCACTGTTTTGCTGTAGTAGTTGTGGTGTTTCTTTTTTGCTGAAAATTGGTAACATTCTTTTGAAATATTCTCAGTCTTTGCTAATCAAGCCATGATCTCAAATTGTCATGTAAGATTGTTCCTGGTGGAAGGTTATTTAAGCTGCAGAGTTTCTATTTGATCCATCTTCTGATGATATTTGGCTTTTTTAACAAGTAGCTTAATAACGCTTTGCTATAAAGCTAATCTTAAGAATGGCTGTTTTTTGAGGTCCTTTCTCTGGACCACCATTACCAAAATTTTTCCTTATATTCATGCAGTGACATGATCAGTTATTCCTGCAAGGCTGAGGATCAAGTGTGGGCTGCTGGTGTTAGAGACAGCCTGTCCTTAGCCAGTAGTTCCTGAGCTTTCTGTTAAGCAAGCACTCACTTGGAGTTGGACAAAGGAATTAATGTTCTGAAAAGTTAACCTGGTAGAAAACTGCTAGAACTGAGCTGGAGAAATTGTAGGAGTCTCTAGGTGGACAGGAAAAATGGGTTGAGGCGAGTTACTGCTTTTGAGACCTATAGACCTACTATAGTACTGCAAAGTGTGTTTTATAAAATTTGCTCTTTGCAAGGTCAACAGTTAGTGACAGCTTGGTGTGCTTCAAATAAATGCTGGTAGCTCACTTAAAAAGGAGAAGAAAAAAAAGCCCCCCCCCCCTCTTTTCTTTCATGCTTATCAAGCATCTGCAATAATTCATGTTTCTGTGGTATGGAAGAAGCTGGTGGTAGATGTGTTTTTCAACACCTCACAGTATTGGTTTTTGTTATTTTATGGTGAACTTTGTTGGAAATGGACATGTGGGCATCACATGTTCTTAAGTGAATTGGAGAAAGCCAATTTGAACTGCTTCCATTTGCCTTAAGTCCAGTCATGATACTTATTTTTCCATGGCACTTACCCAGATTATCCATGCCTCCTGCTTAGCCCGTGTCATTTCCACCCTGGACTAATCTGTTTGTAATAACCTTTTACTCCTGATGTATCTTGTAGCAATCTACCATTTCCCACTTTTTAATTCTCAACATATTGCATTAAAACTGGAGATTGAAGTGAGAATTATTGCTCTGTAAAGCTGTAAGAAAAAAGGAGGTGTCAGTTGGAGCATATCAGTCAGATTGGGACCAGTTTTTCAGCCGTTGAGAAAATGGTTTCCAGTATGCCTTTTGTGCCAGAAGTTGAGGAGAGGAAAAAAAGAAAAAGCATTTCTGGTAATGTCAGTTGTCTTTCTATATAGTCACTCCTTCATTTCTTCTCTTCAACAGGTGGTGTTATCACTTTATTATTTTCTCTGAGAGTTCACCTATCTTATCTCAGCATTACTGCTTTTAAATTTAAGTAGGTTTGTAAAAGTATATGGTTTTCTTATTTTAGTGCCTTTGCTTATCTTTAGAAAAGACTTTGAATTAAAAGTCCTTTACCTTTTAAGAACTTTCTATGAGATAGTTTGTTAATTTATAACTTGAGATCTTACCTGCTGTATCAAGATAGAGTGAGCTAATATTTAAAGACTTTAAAATATGGATATTTAATTGTACACTACTGCTCATTATTTTACTGCTCTTCTAAATCTTGTGGAAGAATGACAGTGAGCTAGAATGATACCAGGGGCATGTAATGTGTATTTGCAGTGGGGGCCTAAGACACTGATGTGATATGGTTGAGACAGCTTGGAGAAGCATGTGTTTTGGCTGCAGGTTTTTCAAAGAGCTGTTGGAAAACCTTTGGACCCCTCTAGGCCTTTAAATGGAATTTTTCCATTTGCTTGAAACAGACCTAAATGCAGGTGATGGCTGCAAAGGGCTGGTATTCTTACCTTTTCATACATTTTCAACACCTTTTTCTGCTGAAACGAGCATTTAGGTGGCCACATGATGTGCTGGATCAGAAAATGAATCCATCTGAAAACTAACCAAGTAATAAGAAGTAGCTTTCACTAATGTTGTTAATGTGGTACTTGAACTAGATGGGGACCAAAATGTTTGGCTGAAATTGGTAGGAGAATTGGGTCATCTGTTTTTGGCCATCATCCAAATTGACTGAAGGTAATTGCAAAACCAGAGTCTCAACTGGCCATTTGTAAATTTATTATGATTAAAACTTAATAATTACTTAGGGAAACTCCTGTATACATAAGTTATAGCTGTAGGTGCAGTGCTGCCATGCTGGTTTTGCTGCTCTGGGCTGTTTTAACATTTGAATGCAGAGTCTGAGGGAAGGGAAAGGGAATCCTCTTCTTTTTTCTGATAGATTGGTGTCTGCAGACTGCGGAGCTTCTCTGAAGATGGCTCTTAAAAATGCTTGTTTTGAGGATCAGACTGACATTTTTGTAGCTGCTCTTCCTGTCCTTTTGGACTTTTTCTAGTTGGGCATATCAATAAAATTAGACAGGATACAGCCCTCAGTTTGCATGCAGCTGAAGGCAGGTGTTGCTTCATAATATATTTGCCTCTGTGGTACTGTTTATCGCCAAAATTTTAAATAGGTGTTATAACTTTATTCAAGGAAAAAAAAATGAGCACAATTAATTCCAGACAGTATTTGTCTCTCAGAAAATAAAGTATATTCTCTATATAGATTGAGGAAAAAAAAGTGAAAAAAAAAAGAAAAAGCCAGTATCAACTCTAAGGAAGTGTGACTTAGTTTATTTAAGGGTTCTTAAGGGTTCTTAAAAAAGGAAAACGTTGAATTTTCATTTAAATATGCTACTACTTCAAATCAGTAAGTAACCTGTCCACCTACTTTGATCAAATGTGAATAATCATATGACATTTTTTTGTATGAATGAAACACCAAACCAGATGAGACAATACTATCAGCAGTACGTAAAAAAAAAAAAAAAAGGGTACCAAATGCTTTTTTATTCAAGATTTTTTTCACTTGTCAAAAGAAACATATTTATTTATTTCTTTTAAACAAATGATCAATGTTTATAGTGTTTAAACAGACCTCCTCTTTACCTCAACTGCCTCTGGTGTTATTGCTGAGGTGCACACCAGTTCCCAAAACCCTGTTCATGATTTGACTCCTTTCAACAAGGCTTCTGGAATGGACAGGTGATAAATGTTGGGCAAATTAAAATAAGTAATTGTGTACATTTAAACTTGCATGTCTGTGCATCTTCCATTTCTTGTGAGCAATTACCTGATGTGATACCTAAATGAAATATTTTCATAGAATTTGTTAGAACCTTAATATCGAGACAGCAGATCTACAGATCACCAGGGGAATTGCTCTTTCTGTTAGTTAAAATGACAGTGCTTGCTGTAATTGTGGTGAGAATTGGACTTGGTTGCTTCTTTTTTTTTGTCATCATTCCTTAATTGGTATGTAAAAGCATGTTTTGTGGGGGTTGTTGTATGTTAACTTGAGGAAATACATTTCTAAATTTTCTGGAATACATTTAAGGCAACTATTAACTATTGTAGTAATGTCATTTTTAGTAGGTGATGGGACAGTTTTTAGGTACTTGGTAACTGTGTTAGTTTAACATTATTTTTTGTTGCAGTTGAGTTATTTTTAGCAGTGAATTGAAAAGTAAATAAAGGACAAACAGTGGTCCTGCAGAAAAATCATGATTTGTCAAAGTTGCACTTGTGACTCCTGGATAAGGAACTCACAGAAGTGCAGAGATCCTGCTCTGTAAATTATTCTTTTTCATTTCAAGATATATGCGGTTCTCCAAACTGAAAGTTATGATTTATGATTTGGGTTAAAATGTACTTGGTGTTCACTTACGTATATTTGCTGATTTCAAATGCTTTCTTCCTTTAGCTCCTATTGTTTGTGAAAATGCTGAGTATAGATACAGACATAGTACTTCTGAATGTAACTTCTTTTTTAGTATTTAATTCCTGCAGGATTAATGGAGACAGTGAATTTCAAAAGGATATGATTTATTTATTTGTTTGTGATCAGCCCATCTATGGATTTATTGTAGAGGAGACAAAAACCCAGGCAAGCGCCCCCAGGATATAATTTAGTTTCTTGTGACACAGAAATATAATTTATTCCAATTTTTCAGCATACCTAGTGTAGAATTTTAAAGAAAATTCCTATATACCAAGCATGACTTAACCAAGAAAGACAAATCGTGTAAAAGAAATAGTATGTGAGTTGTGAATTGTCCTCAGACGCTGCAGAGAAGTTTAGAGGTATCTGGTTGCAAAAAATATGAAGTGTAGCCTGTGATATTTTACTTATTTTCTTAAATTGCAATTGATAGTTCATTGCTTGACTTTATCAGATTAAGTTACATGTCTTGAGCCTCCGAGAGAATGATGTTCAACCTTGGCAGCGTCCAGTTTCCAAGACCTGACAGCTCGTTATGCCAAGGGATAGAATTCTTAACATCAACCCATTTCATGTGAAAAGAGGGTGCTTGTAATACTGTTTTGAAAGCAAGATAGGAAAAATACCATTTGTTCTGTGGTGAAATTTACTGATGATAAAAATTGTCTCTCTAATACCCCAAGGAGCTTTTTGAAGAGGTTTTGCCACATGGCTTCCCGTGGAAAAGATTGAGGGATCTCCCTGGTTTACAGGACTCCTGAATGGTATAACATTAGCATTGATACATGCCCTGTGAAAACATTAGAGTATTTGAGATGAGTTTGATGATTAAATAGGGTGACGACCTATTCTTGTCCACATTAATGCTTTTGAAAAAGTCCACAGTCTAATTTGTATAATTGTTACCTTCCTATAAGTACTCTTTTCTTCCATCTCCCTGTCTTTTTTTTCCCTTCAGTAAAGGGGTGTTGTGAAAGTTCACACAGTAGAATATTGTTGCAATATAAGGTGCAGTTACAAGTATTTGTAGGTACAAAATCTGACATAAGTGTTTCACAGTGGTTTAGTGAATACATCTTTACTTCTTCACATCACTAGAATTTTTTTCATATCACTAGAAGTTTTGGAAATAGAATAAATGTTTATTACTGCCAAAAGTATAAATTCTTCACATTTTTTAATGATGTCAAGTTTGCTGGTTGCATATGTGTGCAAAAAGGAAATGTTAATCTGTCATGTGTAATAAAGTAGCAGAAGCAGAGAATATTTGAAATTTGTACTGGAACTGGAACTTAATTTGAATTAAATGGAAAGCATTTATTTCATGCTCCTAAATGAGGATTTAATTAAAATTAAATTAGTTCATCTTTTTAGACTTACCCCTGAATAGGAAATTTGAAACGTGCTTCAGTTGATGGTTGGTTTTCTCTGACTTTGATTAATCACTTTCAAAGTAAGTGGAGGATCAGTACAGTAATTTCATAATTACACACAAGTGAGTTAACTTGAAACTTTAACTAAAATAACTGTAAAAGAAGTTTGATCTTGGTTAGTTTCATGTAATGCTGTGCATCTTCTCTGAATGATTCAGATTTGTAGAAGCGCTAATTTAAAGAAAGGACCGTACTGTTGATACTACCCATTTATTTACGAGACACTTCAGTAGGGAAATCTTTGGCCAGGAAATACTGTTTTTCAAAGAACAGTAAGCAGAGGTTGAATGAAACCATGAAATTAATGGAAATATTCTTGATGACTGGAGGGAGCGTTGCATCAAGCCTTATATCTGTAAGCATTGTTAAAGATTCCTTGATAGAACTGTTAATGCAGGTAAAGCCTGGAATGTACTGGCCAGACCTGGCGTGGCACAGGTTGACAGCATCCTCTGCGGCCGAGCTGGCTGCTTCCTCCCCGGACAAATGTTACAAACAAACAAGCAAATAAACTCCCACCAAAAAGTTTATTCAGAAGTTTTAAATTACTATAGATTCGCTCATTTGCTCAGCTTGCAAAGCAAAACGATTTTGCAACTTGAAGATCTCAAGAAAATTTTATTTGAAATAGGTGATTCGTAGGAAATCATTGAGATGCATTAAAACTAGAATCACAATTTTAACTCAAGACTTTTTTAATCAACTTGACAGCCACTGTTATTTGAAAAAAAAGTACCTTTCCATCATTTGTACATGTCATTGTATGCTGAATTTATTCAATTTCTTTTTAGCTTGCACTATGGACTTGGAAAACAATTTAGCACGATGTTTATGCGCAAATTTAGGAGAATTTATTTTACTTTATTTTTGCAGGATATTGTAAAATATACCGCAGATTTCAAAACTTTTGAATGAAGAGCTATATGTATTTCCTAGAGGTGCTTCTATTTCTTTTTATTTTTTTATCTTTCAAGTTCCAGGATTAGCAGAGAATATTCAAGATTTTTATTCAAGGGTCTGGCAGCTAGCTTCATTGAAGAGAAGGGAATTTGTGTATTGCTTTTAACTGAAATAGGTCTATTTTTATGTGATTAATGTCTTGTTTAGCCATAAAAGAACTCGGTAAATAATTTTAAGACATTCTTGGAAGCTTGAATTAATGTTTATTTATTGAAATGAATTGTATGTTCATTTTTTTTTAAACATCTTTTCTGTCAGTATGTCTAGTTGACTTGGAGGAAGTGCTTTAGAAACTTGACTGCTATATTGCCAAATTCTATCATACTACAATTTTTGAAAGCAAAAATGTATTTACTTGGGTTTTAGTTAAAGGGATATTTGATTTTTTCAATCGCATGGGAGAAAACCGCAATCAGATTAGGAGGAAAATATTAAGCTTCTGTTGCAACTTACCATAAGATTTTTATATGCTTCATGTCTATACTGGTGGTTTACTTCGTAAAAAAATCTAAAAAACTGCTTAGATTGAAAGGAAGGTAAAATTTGGAATGGAGAAAGACTCTGTTTCTGTCATGGTATTACATTGCCTTAAAATGTACACGAGGTAATTTTTAAAAAGGATGATGCATATTTAATGGAGAAATTTATTTATTTAAAAGGAAGGGTTGCCAATCAGTCTAAATTTGTTTCAGTTAAAACTTGATGGTCTAAAGACAACTTATAATCCTTTTCTTGTTATAAAGTATTGTCAAATTTGTAGTAGTATCAGTTAAGTTTATGGAAACTTTGTTTTAAGGTGGTTTAAAATAGAACTAAATCTTTAATTTGTATTTGATGGCACCTGTTTTCATTTTGTTTCCCTGGCAACACCAGTGGTATCAAAAATTGCCCATAGACCACCCTGGTGTTAGAGAAGAATGAAACCAGCCTGGCTTTTTCGTTTCAGCCTTTTATTTTACCGACTAAATACTTAGGCACACAGCTTTAGCACACAGTCAGTACTTTGTGAACTAACTCAAATGATTTGGATATGCAATTTAGGATTTATTTTTTTTTAATTAGAATTTTCTGTATTAGTGCCAGTTTGTGTGGTTCTGCCATTTTGAAAATGCATTGAGATATGGGAAGTATTTTCTATACCCTATGGCTGAAAAGGCTGTGTTTGAAAGCTGTATTGACTACCTGCAGAAAAGTTCATAGTTCTTTTGTAACATGGTCTGGTTTTAAAGCTTTACAGATCCAAGTTTTTATTCCGAATATAAGTTCTCATTATTTGGGAACATGGGAAAGAAATAAAGCCAACATGAGTGTTACCTCCAGATTCTGCTTTCTTCTGTACCTCTTTATCATGTCTGAAATTTCACATTGATTATGAAAATTACCTATACAGCATTCCAGACACCACAAATCTTAAGGCATTATCAGTTTGTGTTTCAGAAAGCAAACATGGACATAATTCTTGCAAATACTGTTTGTCATTACTTGTTTGACTGAAAAATTCTGTTTTGCTGACAAAAGCCTCCTCTGCAATGCAATGTATGTTCCTGAATTCCATGGTATATTATTGATGTTTAAAAAAAAAAAAAAAAAAAAAAAAAAAAAAAAGCTGATGCTCTACTGGAGCAAATCAGATTTACAGTGAGAATTACAGAAACACTGTAGAGTCTGGGAAGTTTCAGGTGTCTTACATTTTCCATTCTCCGCCAGAAATTTATAATAATTTTACAAGATAATGAAGTAATCTGTTCTCAGAAAAGAGAAAGCCTCTGATGGAATTCAATGGAATTTTGGCCCCTGCAGTACTTCCCAGTGTCCAGGTGCTATGAGCGAAGGCTTGGCAATAGAGGTGGCAGCCCAGTATTCTTGCTGCTGCTGCTGCTCCTGTTTTCATGCTATGAAAATGTAAAACAGGTAGCATCAGCAAGCACAGGATTTATGAGCAAACTGATGTGTGTGTTGAAAATGTCATCTGTTTCAAGCAAGATGTTCCTTGTGAAATATCATAATCATGAACCTAAAGAGGGGGACAGAGAGAATGTCTACATTGGGCAGGTACATACAGACAAGTGAGCTTTGCCTGTACTGTCCTCCTTTTGCTTTTTTCCAAGAGTTTCTCCAGAGCAACTGTGTGTGCACTCTAAATGTCTTGCTTTTTTTTATTGTTTCTCTGAATAATAATATTACTAATTTGTACAGACTGTGTTTTTTGCAATTCAGAAGGGGTTAGGATTTGATTTTTGGGAATGAACGCGAGCATGTGCATGTTCGTAACTTGTAAAACATGCTCTTGTCAAACAGATTAATTAAATTATTTAGAGAAATTGGGACAAAGTTTTAGAAGTTGATCTTTCTAACAGTCGTGAATTGCCACTTATAAACTGTGACTCTGGAGCAACTGGTTGCATTGTCACTTGACTGGTGGAGTGTGAAGTAGCTGAAGGTTCTTTCTAGACTGTAGCCCTGGAAGAACAGTAGGTCACTAAAAGCCAAAGGGCACGTCTTTCTGGATGAGTGTTGGAAAGTTGGTGGGTGCTCAGGTGGCCGTGCTGTCAGAGGACATGACTTGGCTCCAGCTCAGGAGCAGTGCCTTGTGTTCACATGCATCTTGTATCCAAAGTAACATACATGGCCTCTGAGCTCGTTTACAGGTTTACCACTCTCTGGGGAAAAGATACCTTCTGTTTCAGGCTGTAATTCATAACCTTTCATGCTGGATTCATTCAAAGTGTCTGGACTGAGTGTGGGCACAGTGTGGGCTCAGAAGTGCATTTCTTTAAGTGGCAAAAGCATGTGCTGCAGTATTTCTCCTGCTGGCTTGTTGACTTTATGCAAGTTGAGGTTTGATCAAGATTTGGTTCAGCATAAAGTTAGCTGATGCAAAGCTTAGCCTATTAAGTTTCTCTTTTAAATTAATTTACTGGAGGAGGCAGTGTATTCTTTCGCAGTGGTTCTAGTCAGTCATTATGATTCCTGAAACTGCTTTAGTGTTGTCTGAAAAGGGCTCTGATAAAAATCAACTGAATTAGCATGCTCATAATCTAAGAGTTTGTTCTTGAGCTCTTAGTACTTTATCCTTTTCTTATAGATGAAGTCAGTGGGTATAATATTCATTTTCCTAAGCCATTACGGGTCATACATGTCCTCCAGGTATTGTTTCATGCTCTGAGTGCATTCTTTTCCCACAGCTGTTTGGTAGTCTAGTTAGCTATTCCCTTGAGTACTTACCTATGTTCAGAAAACAGAAACATTACTAGCTCAGCTTTCTTTCACACCTCAAGGGAACTTATTTTCTATAAAATTTAGGTTTACTGTTACAGAAAAACGTTTACCATGAACATCGTAGTTACGTTTGTGACGCAGTTGACTGGCACGTGGTGACTAGAAGGAAACTGACAACCCTGACATTGACACAGGAACTTTTTTTTTTTTTGCATTTTGTAACATTGCTTAGATCAAAATATTCTCGTGATGAATGTTGCCAAAATAAGTAATTTCCAGAATTTCAGCAATTGATAAAAGTCTCCACATTTTTTGGTTTCCTTTGACAGTTACATTTTTATAAAGGACCTCACAGAGTGACTTTAAAGGCAGTAAAGTGGATTACTGGGGGCCAAGACACCAAATCTGGAGCTAAAAATAACCACTGAAAATCTCTCCCTTTCTACTTAAATTGGAGAATTGTTACCTAGGCTCTACTGCAGTAGTATACAAGAAAGATGATGTGACTTCTGTGTTATTCCCTTCTCTAGCTTTGTTGTGTTTCCATAATATGAATTAAAAACTCTATAGCTTCATGATCGCTGAGCCTAAGACAGTCTTTAATAAACAAAATTTTATTTAGTTTTTTGTGTTTCACTGTTTATTTGTAAACATCCAGAGAATTTTAGTATTTTGTTCGTAAGAATTCTACTAGGCTTTTGACATGGAAATGGTAGCTTTTGGTTGCTGTTGAGACTTCAGAATTTATTAACAAATAAAGATTATCATCTGTAAAAGAAATTTGTTCTACAGAGTAAAACATTATGTTTCTAATGCCTTTGCATTTCAGATGGTGATGGTTTAAATTATGACACCAGTCCTGTGCCTTAGGGCTTGCAATTCTGTAACTTTTTTCAGATGCATCAACTAAGCTTTGCCTAATTTGTTATGAAATTGAAAGAAAAGTTGTTCAATAATTCTGACTAAGTTGTGCTGCTAACATCTGTTTCATGTAAAATACTGGTAATATGATAAGAATTGAAAGAATTGTGTGATTACTGGTTTCAAATAACCATTCCAGTGATGGTCAACCAAAGATGGCTTTTTATTCCTTGAGAGTCATTTATATGTCTGGGGTGTTAAGTCCAAATGGCAGAGGAAGCTGATGCTCGGTGGCATGCAAAGGCAAGGTATGTTGGTTTTGGATGCTCTTTTTTACAGAACCTCTGGCAAATTCATGATTCAAGTTATGTTTTCTCTTACTGAATTTATCATTAAGTGTATTTATAATTTAACTAGGAAACTGGTTCGCTAAAAAAAAACCGAAGATGACTGCTTGTTATGGACAGTTAAAATATGTATGCTTGAGTTTTTTATTTTTAATAAGTATTTTTAATACATAAACAATGGTTCTTAAAAAAAAAAATGTGTCACTTGGCAGGTGCAGGATGTGTTCTGAAATTGGAGAGTATTTGACGGCTCTGTTTTGAGCCAGAGTAATGTTTGGCTGGTCCCCCACCATAAGTTAAGTAGTCTGTGTTGTTAAGGTCAGGCAAGATGTGCTCAGAAGTTTTGTCTTTTTTCCCTGATTTCCGCATGAATTTTCATCTCCTCCTTTCTTATCCCTGGTGCTTTGGCTAGGCAAAGGGGAGCTCTCCAGCAGGCAAGGATGAAAAAGTAAGTAAAGCCAGCATTATGTCTCTGAAGGCATTCAGAATGCCTAAAGAGGCATTACATCTCTGAAGGATTTTATCCTGGATTTATTCTGTCTAAAAATTTTGAGGTGTTTACTGTGTGCTTGAATTTCAACTCAGGCAATTGACTTGCGTGTCTTTTCTCTTTACATAGTTCTCTTCTAAACCATTGCGTGTGTCAGTCTGACATAGTAAGGCATTACAGCTCAGCAGTCTGTAACAGGCAAGTTGACACTTCCTATCTTTAGTTTTCTGTGTAGAGGAAGGGTGGAAGAATCCTTCATCTCCCTTTCCTTTTTTATGTCAACTGATTTAGGATTGTCTATGGAGTTTGCTACTGCTTAAAATAAGTGAGTAATTTCTTCAAGTCAGTGCTCTTTATAGTAGTTGGATAGTTTGTTTAATCATCTTTATGCCATTTCTAGTTATTTTTTTTTTGTTCCCTTTAACTTATTGAAGGCTTATTCCCTTCTTCAGTGAGCATATCCATTTATGGACAAAGAAGATGATAATTAACTGCACATGGGACTTGGTGGGCTTGGTTACGTAGTGCCTAGGGGTATGCTGGAGGAAAGACCCTTTGGAGTATGCTGTGATGTTTTTGAATTATTACTTGAGAGCACCACCCCACATAGCTTCTTGTAAGGAGCCAAGAGAAGCAGCCAGAGTAATAATCAAGATACCACCCTCTGCACTTTCTGGTCATGCTGTCTGTTCTAGGGAAATCTTTGCTTTACCACTTACACTCAGTGCTCTCAGGCTGAGTGCCATGTCTTCAAGAAGCATGCCCAGCCTTTCTCTACCTGAAGTTAAACCCAGTAGTTTTCAACAGCTTTCCAGGTTTTTCTGTCTTCCAATTCACTGGCTCTCATTAATTATTTGAATTAGGTTTTGGTGCACTGTGCAGTCTGGTGTTAAACTACATGTGTAGGGTTGCAGAAGGAAAACATAAGCTCTGAATACAGTGATAGAGGAAAGATGGTTCCAGAAAAACATGGCACTCTTAATGCAGTCTTATGGTGGCCCAGTTCTTATTAGCATATTGCTTTGGCCTGGATGAGTGGACTGTATTCTGGAATCTGCATCCACACTCCTCTAGCTCGTAACTGACCTTGACAATCTGAGACTCAGGTTGCCTGATGCAGCTTCAGTATCTGCCTGTTAGAACACAACAATGTCATCTGCCTCTCATGGTTCACATCAGAAACTTTAGACATTAGAGCACCTCTGTGGCCTGAGGACATTGTATATACATATGACCAAGAAGAGTGATCTCATAAGAGGGATTGCTTTCTCTCAGTCTTTGTGGAGATGGTTATAGGAATTAGCTTATTGTTTTCTTACGTTGGCAATCTAACCAGCTGATACTTTTTTCAAAATTGTATGCATCCCTCAGCTAACAAAGATGTCATTTGTGCTTTATTTTTCTATTTGCTTATGGATATCTCTTGCCTCTGTTGTCTCTGCTGCAAGGGAGCTCTTCAGATGCTATTATCTCAGGTTGGATAGAGGAATTTCTGTGAAACTGCTTGAGTGGAATGAATACATACAATTAGAGCAAGAGAGAGGTGAGATCTTAATTGTTTTCAAAGTGTGCCTTTCTCAGATCTGCAAAGCCTTCAACTTGGTAGTTCCATATGTGTACTGTAAAGTATTGTGCCATTCAAAGGCTATTTAAACAAGATGAGTCTTGAAGATGCTTTCTGAGATGCTTTTCATGTGAACTATGCAGTTTACTCAGTGTATAGTTATCATATTGCTGGAGGAGCCAGCAGTATAAATGCTAACATATCATTTGAAGGAGAGGAAAGGCCATTTACATGTAACTGTATATGACTGCCGTGTCTTGAAGAACTTTTGCATTCAAAAATCCTTTCCCCCTTCTACCCTGTGGTATTTTTTGTATAAACTGGGGACAAGCTGCTAGGAATTAAGGGTATGATATGGCCCATTTATATGATACCAGCATTTCTAGTCACTGCTTCAACTATTGCTATATTGTTTGCATACTTGAGTGATTGCAACAGCCACATCGCTAAACTGTAATTTTTTTCAGTAATATAGGCTGTAAATTTTTGTCCCCAAAATTTTTGTGAAGGAATGTTATTTCTGTGTGTACCTATAGTAAGAGAACTCTACTTTCACTTGCCTTTTTTTCTCTGCAGTGTCAGTTAGTGTCAGTAGGGAAGCTGTGATATGTGCCTTTGAATGGAACAAAAGACAATAGTTAATCCAGACCCTAATAAAAATTTAGAAAATATGATTAATAAATAAGTGTTTGGACAGGGCAGTACAACACAGACCCGGGAGCCCCCGGTGGTCTAGGGGAAAAGACACTGCACTGTCACTGCAGAGACCCGGGTTCGATTCCTGGTCGGGGCCCCTCCCCGGGCAGATGGAGCTCGTTAGCCCGTAAGGCAATCCATCTACGTCCTGAGGACCTCACTGCCACCGTCCAAGCTCGCTTGGCCCCGGCAGATGAACCTCAGGATTAAAGGGTGGGCTCAGTTCCGCGCACACTGTGTCTCACCTAAAAAATCCAATGCGCAGGCTGGAAGGTGGAAAGACCTTCCCCGGTTCTTCGTTCGCGAAGAGACTGGCCACCACAACACAGACCCAAACCCAATACCTATGAAATTTTGTAAAATATGCCAGGTTAAATAATTTGAGAGTCTTGGTAGATGTTTGTTATTTTTTTAATCTTCTCCCTTCAGGTTTGTTTAAAATTTGGTTTAAGCAAAGGAGTATAGATGCAAGGCCAATTCACACCATTGTGGATCTTTTCTCTCATTATCTTTGTATCTTTCTGGCATCCAAATGTTACATCCTATGCTATGCACTTTTTTCTTAATTATGAAGACTTTTACTTTTCTATATCTTTGATCCTGTGGAGTGATATCACGTGCATGCAACTAAGCAGTTTATCTACGTGATTTCTGTGTACTTCCTGTAGAGTGTGCAGTATTTGGAAGATGATGGCCAAGACTGAAGGACATCTAATTAGTGTTGGATGCCATTAGCATAATGCATTTTAATTAGCCTGTGTTGCATTATACTCTTTCATGTGTTGGGTGAAATTTGTTAAAAGCTGAGCAGATCATGTTGGGAGGAATTAGAGATGGGTGCAAAACCTTGAGATGATACAAGTAATAACTAACTTTTATCGTTCAGTGTGCTGTAAAATAAACAGCTAATGGGGCTAGTATTTTATAATATGTATTACATTTTACTTTAGCAGTTGATAATACTGTTTGAGAGGTGGATAACTTCTGACATGACTAGAAAGAATATAATTGACAGATTTGCAGTCAGTTGCACTAAGTCTAAATGGATGTTTTGCTTAATAGAATAGGTCTTTATTACCATTTTATAGTTAGTGTTTTTTTCAGAAGAGAATCAGTCCTTGATCACAACTAAGACGTTAACAAAGACATACTGTTTTCTTGTTTCTTGGAGATAAGTTTAAGGGTTTTTCTACTCCTCTGGAACTAGTTTCTCTGCATTATCAGTACAGGTTATTGTATGGCTAATTACATGGAAGTTTGGGTTCATTTAAGAATACAAATGTTTTTACAGAAATAGAAGAGGCTTAGACCATTATTATTTTTAGTGCTCAGTAGATCTACAGAGCGATGGTTTTCTTTTATACTGTGGAGTGTTCAAATGAGCAGGCTTGAAAAGGTTAGTTAGCCACTGGGGATATTAAAAATAAAGTGGAAACTAAATCGTTTATACTTCTTAGAATATTAAAAATGTGGGTTTTTAAATTGGATGGAGAAAGAGGAAACAACAAAAACTTCTGGTGAATCTGTTCATATCTATCACCTCAGAGGGAAAGAGGTGGCTTTTAAATTAGTGCATTTCAATATGAGAAATCTAGAAGGCATACAGAAAAAAAAGTTAGTTTTTAGCTTCAGTTCTGTGTTTGATGTTAGTCAAAATGTAATTCAAGCAATTGTGTTCTGTAGCCACTGTATGACCTACCCAGCAGCAATCAGCCCCCCTCTTTTTTTGGGGGGGGGGGGGGATGGTGGGGGAGGGAAGCCAATTGGCCCATATTTAGCTTACTAAATGTCATCTGGATTCAGTAAAAAGCAAGTGACCTGCATTGAATTAGTGTAATTGTAATACAAACAGAACATCTCATAGTTTTGGTCTTACACAGGAAAAGAGAAAGTTGGAGAGATTTTTCAGTCTGATAAATAAAACTGAAGATACAGAGAGTCAACTTTGGCTCACAGTTAATTTTACCTTTTTACTGTCTCCTTTAAAAAAAATTTTTGGCATTTGAATTTTCTGCCTACATTTTCTCTTTGGAATATTTTCAGTTTTGGAAGAATCTTCCTTAGAATATATGTTGTGTCAGTTATTGAATCATGAGCAATCATTACCAGTTTCAGCTTCCTCAGACGCAATGCCATTTCAGAGAGATATTTTTCTTTTTATCTACCTGGCTTGCCCAGAATTTGGTATATTGTTTTACCTCTGTCATTTGATAGGATTGCTTTTGAATTCCAGTGTGTAGTTCATATTTTTCACTTTCTGTTCCAGAGGCAATGATTACACCTACCAAAATAACAAAGTGCTATGGAGAACTGAAGTATCAGTTCCAACCCTGTATTTGAATTTTAAGTCTTAACTATGGTCTTGTAGCTGTAAAATTTAGTTTGGTTTAAAAAGGACATTAGTTTTTTAAAATGTGAGATTAGTGTAACTGTGTAAGTAATACTGTGCCTTGGTTATACTTCTCTTTCCATTTGGTTATTCAAATGTCCAGATTTTACTTTGTGGTGCCTCCCACTGCATGTGTCTGCATCATGCCCTATGGAGTAGAAAAAATAGTTTTGCTCCAGCAACTACATTTCCTTACAGGGAAGGATGTGGCCAATTATTACAGTAATCTAACAATGGAATTTAAGGGACTACAGTGTAAGTAGTATTTATTTGAAGCTATTAGGGAGAACATTGGAAATACTAGCTAAACAAGAACAGTAACACTGTTCTCTGTACATACCTGGCAGCTGGAAAAGCAACATCTCTGAATCTTGTATTCTCATAAATATCCTTGAGTGTCAGTGGAACAGAGACAAGAGAAGAAGTTTTCATTCTTTTCTGGAAGGCAGGTTGAGTTTTAAGATGTAAGAAGTCAGTTACTCTTTCATAGACTACAAGATCTTCTGTAATTAATTAGTTGTTTCCATTATTTCGGTGGGATGTTGGCATTTAGTATCTGGAATTTTGCAATCTGTCAGTTTAATTTTAGTTCTTCATTTGAACGCTGTGAGTGGGTCAGTTTTCTTTGTGCTGGTGGTGGGCTTTTGCTGCCACCTGTTCAGCTGCTGCCATTGTAAGAGGTGAAGTGGGAAGCAGCAACCATTGTTGTAAGCATTGTTCCTTTGTGTTTCATGTTTCTTGCTCATTCTGTTTCTGTAGCTAGGTGACCAAACGTGATAATTTTTTTTTTTTTTTAAGCTTTATTTTTTCAATTCCAAAAGTCAACTTTGGATATCCCAGTGACTTGTCAGCTACTAGATTTTTAAATGCACAGTGTGCAGATTATTTTTCTAGCAAGACTCTACTACAGTTGAGACACATCGTGATGAAATTCTCACTTTCTTTTGTGCAAACTGTAACCTCTCAAAGTATTGACTCTTTAAATGTAAGACCTTCCATAATCCACATAAAATCAGAGGCAAGAGAGTTGTTGCAAGGGAGAGAGAGCAACTTGGGAAGAGGATGCACCTGGAGTTTCATTTTAATTTCATTTCATCTTTGTGTAATGCACTCATTAAAATCCAAGAAAATACTTTGTCTTATCAAACTGCATGATTTGTTTGAGCACAAGGTAAATGGGTAGGTGATGATGGTGAAGAAGACCTTTGAAACATGTGCCTGGATTTTGATCATAAAATTCTGGAACAGTGTTTGTATTTTTTGGTATAATCAAATGACACGTTCTGGAACTTCTCAGGTAGTTTATGGGCAACTTTCCTACTATGTGACCTGAATATTCATTGTTAAAATTTAAACTCACTAGCTTTTCTCTATAGACTTTGTCCCTCTTTGAAGTGGCAATTAACATGCTGGAAACTGTTACCATGTTTCTCACTGTAGTTACCTCCTCTTTAGACTAAGCAATCCTAATTCATTCAATCTTTTCCTGCAGAGTGTATATCTAAGCATTATAGTTGCTGTGTTTTAAACCAGCTTCAGTTAGTTCACATCCCTGAAAGTGAACACAGTACTGCTGCTGGAGGGCTCGCTTACCCTGAATGAAGAACTACCACATATTTCTTGAATGCCTTCTGTCATTACTACTGTGGTTATGTCACAGGTTTCACGTTTAATATCCAGTATGTTTACTGCAGCTTTTTCTCACAAATATAAGTTACTCGCTCCTTGACTCTTCTATTAGTAAATATAACTGCAAATGCAGTTTTTCCACTTCATGTCTCATTAAATGTTAGTATGTTTCTGGCTGTACTCACTGCCTCATTTTCTCAGAAAATACTGTGGAAAGAAGAGAAAATGTTCTGTTATTAAAGTAAGCTCTTATTGGAGTTTTCTTGGAGGGACAGTAAGTTTCATATTCTGGGTAGTAACTTAGAACCCTGGAGGCATTATGTCTGTGAACTTTCAAGATAGTACTGAATCAGGAGTAAACGAAAGATGGTGAAAGAAGACTAAATTAATCTTGAGTATTCCCTGGATTTGGTCATACAATGTGCAGTTTCCATTTCCTTGTTTTGTAACTGATAAGAAAGTAGTTGTTAAAGTTCAGTGCTGAAAAAAAGAAAATGTTATTCAGGTTCAAGATGGTGTTCTTGATCTCTTGGATTCTGTGAAAGGAGTGATAACACAGTGATTAAGTGATAGCAGGATGCTTCTGTCTAAGAGAGGTATGAGCTTTCATGAAGACATCTTTTGATTCCTGGACAGCTGTATGAGTGGGAAATATCCCTTAGTCAGTGAATTGTGTAGCTCTTGAGCCAGGATGTATCGTAATGTGTAAAGAGTTGGCCTGACGTGGCCCCAGCTCTCTGTTGTGGTGATTTCCTCACAAAGAAGAGGTGTTGCTCATCACTATCAAAAGGAATTTTTCTCCTATACAACAAAGTTTTAAAATACTTTTTTTCCCAAATCTATGTCAAGAAGTTTAAACCACTTCAACTTCTTTCAGTCTAAAGACAGTTTAATAACTAATTTTCTTTTCTACCTGAACTCCTTTCCTCACAAACATTTCTTTCCCTCAAAAAAAATTTAAAAGCTCACATACACACACTGAGCACGTTCTTCTTTCTTCTCCTGATTAAATGTATCTTGCTCATCCACTGCTGAAATTGAGAGTACTTTTCAGAATAATAGTAATGAATTAATTTGCAGCTCATTTAGGTTTTCCTTTTGGTGAGTGAAATTATTGGAAAACTGTCCTGGATGGTGTCTGAATACTGTGGTTCCTTTCAACTGCTTGAAACTTTTTTGTTTTTTTGTCAGACTTACTGACTTTCATTGTCTTGTTTTCTGGTAGCATTTGGATTTTTTTAGTAATCAAGATTTAAAAATTTTTTTCTATGTCCCAGGACACAAAAATATGTAGACTTGTTGTTATTGTGGATGTGAACTTTCAATAAAATGTTAAGTACTTATACTGTTTAGTACCTATATGGGATTATTTGCAAGTTAGATTTTTTCTCTAAAAATTCCTGTACTTGTCAGTTAAAAAAAAAAAACAAACCACAAAACTTTTAGCTGCTTGGGTAGTTTAAGTACAAAATCTCAAGTAGCCTGAAATTATTTTTGTTTACAGTGAATGCCTTTCCTTGAAAAATGGTGTAATTTCACTTACCTAAAACACTCTCCCCTTCCACTCCAAAAAAACCCCAAGAAAATAACAAAAAACCCCAGTGAAGCCAAAGAACAGTTAAACTTTCATGATATTGTAGCAATGAAAAATAAAACATGGAAATAACTGCAGACTTTAGAGAGGCATTTGTTGCCTTCCTTCAAAGGCTTGTGATCCAAGTTGAAGAAAGGGAGAATCTTGAGGATCAGGTTTCTGTCTTCTGTTGAAACATTACTGCCATCAATGACTTTACAACCTTGCAGATGAAATGGAACTTGAATGTTGTATCTCTAAAGTAAAAGGAAATGACAGGACAATGTTCAGTTGAATGGCAGAGTTCAGGAATATTTTGTGTTGAAGAACCGGGTTCTGGAAAGGAAAATAGGCCTACTGGATAGAAACATGTGAACTCTATTCCATTTTAAAGTAGATGATGGAAAATTGGGACAAGATAATAGTAGAAAACTTCAGGCAAAAGTAATGAAGAGTTCTCCAAATCACAGGGAATTTTTTTTAATATTTTGGAAGAAAATCTGGAGAAACACTGATAGGTCTACTGGACTCTTAAGGGAGAGGAAGAAGAAAGAAGCAAACACAAGAAGTTCATTCACTGCAGATAACAAAGTTGTTTCTTTGCATGCAACTCCATCAAGTCATTTTTGAGTAGCTTCCAGATATCTTTGGATGAGTGATGGCTTATGAGAGGTCAAGAAACTTTAGAAAATGGAGCAAAGCAATGGATAAATTGGTAAGAGCAGCACGCTGAGGAAAGATTGGTGGTAATAAATGTTTTTATTACTTATCTGACAAAAGGGTTTGATAATGAACAGGCATATATGCAGATGACATGATCCTTTTAGCTGAGTTAGCAGGGGGAACTTACTCTTTGTCTTGATAATGGGATAGCAGCAAGTGCAATAAATTCTACCTTTTAAATATACCAGTGCAGGATACGGTAGTAGTTTAAAGTTATTAAATGTGGTGGAACTGAAAAATCAGTTTTATAAGTAAGCTGGTTTAAAAGCAGTTATAAAAAATCCAAACTGAATGGCCTTAGAATGCCAGCTTCTTCAAGATGTTGTCACAGAACAAATTACCTTTAATATTCTTTTGAAATGTAACACAATTTTTTAGAATCAAAGAGTATGCCAGATTGGAAGGGATCCACAGGAATCATTGAGTACAACCTTTAGTCGAAAGACTAATTCAGAGGTGAATCTCAAGGCACCATTCTGTTGCCTGATGATACTAACAAGACAAGGATTGATTCTTTTCAATAGATTTACAGTTGCACTTAGTATTGCAAAGTGTTTGAGATTGGTATCTTTACATTCTTGACCTGTTGTAACACTGTCAAAATATTATGAGCTTCCCAGTAATAATAAATATACAGGTCAATGTAAATGGCTTATCTTTCAGTAACTCATCTTTGCTGTTAAGCATGTGATTATTCTTTCCATTATGTATCTTTTCTTTGTGTTTATTACTTTATTACTTTACATCTTAAGTGAATCATACTTTGCTTTGATCAGCAAAGGTCATTATTCCAGAGGGAAGCTTATGACAGTGAATGGCTGTTAAGCCACTGGTAACAGTTATGGTTTGTTTTATTTTTTTTTCCCCTATGGTGATTTATTTTATTTTTTTAAATGCACATAGTGTTAATATGTGCCATTTCATAATAATTCAGGTGTAATATTTACCTTATGTAGTGTTGTGTACATGATTTAATGCATGCTCACTACTAAAAACTAAAAAGTGAGCACAGTAGGATTGCGTGTTAAATTTCACATACATTTCCCCTCATTAGGCTTAAAAATTCCGCATCAGTTATTGTTTGTCTACAAGCTCTCTGGACTAAATCTCCACTTACCCTTCCTGCATTTAGTCCTGTGTTGATAATGCTAGTGAGAATCAACTCGGATCAGGCCTGGATAGATGTATGATGGAAGCAGACCTGTTTGTAGTTCTGCACAAAAGGTGTGACTACACTAGATGATCTTCATCAACATCTATTTGTAGGTGGGAGGAGGAAGCTAGTGATTTTTAGGGTGCTTCTAACGTGAAATTGTCTACTCTGAAGCAGGTGGTAAACTGACTTCCTTGACTTTAAACACGAAGTGTTGTTCGGTAACTTTGTTTTTCATTCTTGTTGTTACAGTATTGTAGTTCTGAATTAAGAACCGCAGACCCAACAAACAAATAAAAAACCCTGAAAAGCCACACCAAGAGAAAATGCTCAACAAAGAAAACCCATTGTAGAACATGCTGGTGTTATATGTATTTTGATGTTTGTTTCCTGTAGTAGATTGATAAACTAAGTAGTATAATTGTGGTTCCAAAAACTGTGGAGTTAGAAGCTAGTGTCGTGTATCCTTACCCTTCCTATAAAAATAAAGTTTCTATCTGTAGATTCTAGCAGTGGAGCTTGAAAATTATAAAAATGCCACAATATAAAAATCTTTGCTATCTCCTTGTAGTGGGTAGACCCTGGCCAGATGCCAAGGACCCACCAAAAGTCTCTCACTCTCCCTCTGCAACTGGACAGAGGAGAGAGAAAAAAACTAGCTAAGGATTTATGTGTAGAGGTAAGGGCTAGGAGAAGTCACTTACTGATCACGGGCAAAACAGGTCAGAGTGGGGATAATACTTAAATTTACTACTAATAGGATAAGAGTCAAAGAGGAGAAACAACAGTGTTAAAAGCACCTCCCCAACGTTCCTTCCTTCTCAACTCTCCCTCCTTCCCCCCACAGCAGTGCGGGGGGACAGGGAAGCAGTGGGGGTTTGCAGTCAGTTGTTGTTTCCCATGGGGTGCATTCAGGTCTCTCTCACCCCAATGGTCCTCCATGGTCTGCAGGGGGACAACCTGTGTCTCCATGGTCTTAACCAGGGGTTCCAGGGTGGCCATAGCTCTGAGTCCTTCCCCTGCTTCCATGGGGTCCTTCCCAGAGGAGACAATCCTTGATGGACCTCTCAAATGTGGTCCACCCTTCGGGCAGGGGTTCTTCCCAGTCTGCTGTCCTGTGGGTCACTCCTCCATGGGCTGCAGTTCTTCACAGATAAGCTGGACTGACATGGGTCCCCTACAGGGCCAGGAGTCCTACCTGGGAAAAACTTTCTCCAGTGTGGGTTTCCCTCTCCATGGGCCACAGGTCTCCAGAAGGACCCTGCTCCATCCTGGGCCTCCCACGGGGTAATAGCCTCCTTTATGCATCCACCTGCTCCAGCATGGGCTCCCCCATGGGCTGCAGGGGCGTCTCTGCAGCCCGATGGTCCTTCATGGGCTGCAGGGGCCTTAGCCCTGAGCCCTTCCCCTGTGCCTGGGGGAGAGGAGGGCTCCCTCCCCCTCCTCCTGCACTCACCTTGGTGTCTGTGTTGTTATCCCATGTTCTCACTCTGCTGTTCCTGGGCTGGAATTTTCTTCTGCACAACACTCCTCTGTCCTTAAATATATTATCATAGAGGCGTTACATGCTTGCTAATTGGCTCAGCCTTGGCCAGCAGCAGGAAGTCCGTCCTGGAGCCAGCTATCGCTGGCTCCATAGGAGCAGGGGAAGCTTCTGGCAGCTTCTAACAGAAGTCCCCCTTGTAGCCCCCCACGCTACCAAAACCCAGCCACAGATACCCATGGCACTCCTTCAGTAGCATTCATGATACTAGGCAAATAATAACAGT
Source organism: Empidonax traillii (assembly GCF_003031625.1). Lineage (NCBI taxonomy): Eukaryota > Metazoa > Chordata > Aves > Passeriformes > Tyrannidae > Empidonax > Empidonax traillii. Next base: position 57,462 of record NW_020955922.1, read on the forward strand.
GAAAGTTATACTTCTGATTTTCTACTTTTTATTACAAGTAATTAATTTCAACTAAGCAATAGAAGTAAGTTATTCAGGAGTTCAAACCCAAAAGACATAGTACCTCTACCAAATTGCTGTTGATCACTTAATGTGTTTGTGGGCTATGCAGAATACGAATGTATTACCCTGACTGACAGGAAGAATGAGCTGCAAGGATTTTCTGATTAGGAATTTCCAAGTGTGGTGCATGAGTGTCTCATTTTTCTTTTGGCGTTTCCTAATTCATCATCATCACCATAATTACATTTTCACGCCAATAAAACTGTCAGTAAAAGAACCTTCATGGAAAAAATCCCCTGTTTTTAGCCTGGGCTTAATTTAAAATACTAAGCCCTTTAAGAATAATAAAAAGAACATTGTGCAGACTTGCGGAGTTCTGCTCTCATTTAAGACTGGTCCTCAGCCTGGTATTCAGGTTAAGTGTAACTGCTGGTGATTGGGCAGGTAAGTGCTACCAGGCAGCAGGTATGGTAGAAACTGTGATGGATTATTTAATGTCCAATTCAGAAGTGGCCCTAAAAGCTGCCTTGGATGATCTTTCCTCCCCTTTTGTCATGTGTAAATTATAATCTGCCTTGCTTTCTGGTTTCACTCCAGAGTGTAGGATTTGCCTTGGACCAGTGTGTGAAAGATTATTCAAAGTTGACTGGGCTCAGCGTTTAGAGGTGGAAGGGCCAGTTCAGCACAAATTTGGAATGGGCAATTTTATTATAGGCAGGTGAAGACAAACACAGATTAAGTTACAATGATCCCTCAGGCCTGAGTTCTGACATCTTGCAGCTTAGAGATTTTTTATTTTATTTTTTTTTTAAATATGATTGAATGGTTAAAACTGAAGACTGAGTTATAGAATCTAATGCCTTGGACATATTTGATGTGTTACTCGTGTAAGACTTGTCAATCTGTGTTAGAAGTGGAAGGAGGTGTGGAAGGTGGTGTTGAAGGTGGGAGAGAGAAAAGAATTAACCCCAGTTCTTTCATAGTGTGTCAGAGCCTACCCCCTCTGTTTAACAATTTCATCCTAATATTTCCTGCAGTTGTTACTGCCAGTTCAGCCCATGTAATTGGTGGATGGTAGCTTGTATTTGATTTGTCTTTTAAGCAACACTTGCCTAACACTGGCTCTATGAGCACTGTTATCAGCCCTACTGTGAGTGCTAAACTAATACCGATAGCTGTGGGAAACTTTTGAGAAAATAACTCCAGGAGTGGAAGCAAAAAAATACTACAAGTAATAGTTTGAGAAAACACAGGGACTGGAAAAATCTAGGGTGAGATGAAAAAAACATGAAAAAACCCAAACCTCTTAGGTTTCCCACTTCCATTGGCACCCATGGAACAGAGTGACTGAAATAATTTTGTTCTAAAAGAGTATTGAGTTGTTTTAGGATAGAAAAGATCTGTTTGACAAGAAGTGGAAGCAAAAAAGAGGAAAAAGTTCCTGTCAGATACATGTTTTGTTTTTATTCCTGGAGATTTGGGACTAGCTTTATAATTCTCCAGTGATTGCTTTGCAAGCTTCTTGGAAGGATACAAAGTAGTTGAAAGCTGAATCATAGACTGTTTTGAAAGAGAGAGGGAGCTTAACTTTTATGCAGAGAAATATGGAAGCCAAAATGATTTAGTTAGAGAGGGAAGATGGAACTGAAAACCAGTGTTTTAGGCTGGTTAAGGAAAGCAGTGCTGAGAGCTGGAGGGAGAGGTGCACACTAGCAAGAACATGACATGACTACCAAGTTGGACTAAACATGTGGAGTAAGTAGTTTCTGTGTGTTTTCTTGTATTACAAAACTGCATTTAATTTTTTTTTTCCAGCTAACACAACTCATGTGGCATGGCAAGATTTTAAAAAAGTCTACAGTTTAGGCATTTCATAAATATACATGTTTCTGAAGTAGGTATTTCCAGCGAACATACAAAGTATAAATGTGGATTTAGAGCCCTAACTAAGACTTGAATATCTTCCTTTGTGAATTTTACTGTCTGCCTTAGATTCATGAATTCCCTCTTTTTTCTCCTCATTGTCCTTTGTGATTTAAAAAGTCACTTTGCTGTGGTTCTTAACTGCTTTGTAGTTCATGAAAATAACTGGTAAAGGCAGATATTTTTCCTAGAACTGTGGAGCTGAGTAGGACTCTGTAACTAAGCTTTGCTTACCTGTGGGAGATAGGTCAGTGTTTATTATCAAATAGGAGGTACACATTTTGACACCACCTAAACAGAAGTTCTTAGTCTTCTGTTACAGCTGTGTGTTTTCAATAGCTACTGCAGAGTGAGCTGTTAAGAGTAGCTGAAGATAAGATCAAAAGTCATCAGTTCAAAGTTCAGAAGAAATCGTTAATTTCAAGGACAGAAACAGCTGAATTTGTTAGCCAGAGCTTTATGCCAGAAGCACTTTACTTGTACTGACAGTCTTGCATCATAAATGAAGTAGATAAGGCCAATTACTGAGTGCCACATTTCCTCTCTTGAGTCCATATACTAGTTTGGCACAGCTGCCCACTGAAAATATAAACTTATTGTAGCGTACATCTTAATTAAACAAAATGACCAGGTCTTTTCTTGTGATTTTTGTGTTGGGCAGATAATGAAATGAGTTTTGTAAACGCTTAAGTGTTTGAATTAAAGCAACTATTCAGTAGTGAACTAATTTTTCACTAAAATTATAGAAAACAGTTTTTGCGTCATTTTGCGTGGATTCCACTTAGCTTTGGAATATGAGAAGAATTTTTGAATGAGAGTTTGAGTGAGTTCAGCCAATTTTCAAGGGCAGTCAGACTTCTTAAGAAGTTATAGATAAAACCTCATGAAGTCCCCTCTGCCTTTTTCCTGTGTTCCAAACACGGGCTGAAGCTTCTGGTGCCTCTACTATGTTAAAAGTGTGCATAGTCTCCTATTTCAGTGTTTTCCCATTTTCTGAATATGTATTTCTGCATATGCTTGTAGAAAAACAAATGAAGAACTTTTAGTCCCTGTGACTTTGGAAAATGTGGTTGAATGGAACCTGTGTTTAGAAGTTAATAATAGCCTATTGTTTGTGTCAATAGACTTAGCTCTGAACAGTGTAAGTCTTAAGTGATGATACTGAATGCATTTGAGGTATTACAGACAGAAATTTAAAATTTTTCCTTGTTTTGCAGTAGTCTGTCAGAATTGTATGGCTTTTTTTTCATCTACAAGTGTAAATTTATAATTTGAGGAAAACACGGAAAGAATCATATAGAAAATGGAACAATATGTATATAATCTTAGGTAGGATAAACATTTTTTTGTATAGCATGAATGTTTTTTACTAGTTGAAAAATCTGTGTGCATATGGTTCTTGACAGAAGAAATTTCTGTTATGTAGGTAAAATGTTTCCTTTTCAATTTCATGTAAATTCTTAGTGCTAGCAGACAAGTTACTTCATTATTTATGTCATTTTTAAGGTGTTGTCTTAGGTATTGTAGCGTGTGTTTCTAAATGTTACTTGGAAAAGCAAGTTTTAAAGCTTCCTCTGATGAATTATGAATGCAAAAGGAAGTAGTAATCTTCCCAAATTTCCTGAGCAGTTCTCATATAAAACTAGATGCAGTTAAGAGAGGAGAAGGTGAGCTTGGCTTTTCACAGCAACTTCATATGTGTTTGTTTAAACAAGCAGTGCTGTCATTTCTACTAAGAATTTCTGAAAGAGTATAATAATAATCTCTTGAGATTGATTAATAGCAATAGATTAAATAACGAATCTTGTGCTCGATGGGGTACCGTTTAAATAGAGAAAATCTAATGGGAAGTAGCTGCATTAGTAGCAGATGGATTTACTTCCTGAATCTTGATCTGAGTGGAAATCCTCGCTTACTTAAAATTTGTCTTACAGATTCTTAGCCTGATAAGAAAGTTGGATAAAGCAGTTGTTTTTTTTCTTGGCTTCAGTGCTGTGATGATGTGTTTTGTTTAAACTTGCTATTGTTTGATTTTTATCTAGGCTATTTTTATGATTCCTACAAATCCCCCTCCAACCTTCCGGAAGCCAGAACTCTGGTCCGATGAATTCACTGATTTTGTGAAGAAATGCTTAGTGAAAAATCCTGAACAAAGAGCTACAGCAACCCAGCTGCTACAGGTCAGTATTTAAGTTACTGAGGAAAGGCAGGTTTTATGGCTTTTTTTTTCCCCTTCAAACCTGAACTGTTCTGAAAATTTCTAAGGGCAGTTTTTATTTTAACTATTATCATACCTTATTTCTTTTCCACTTTGTGGCCTTTTCTCTGTCAGCTCCTGTATCTCTACCCCCATTTTATTTCTCCTTTACTGCTTCTAAAAATTCATTGCTCTTTATATAGTTTAGGACTGGTCCTTGCTGTTAAAATTGGACCCTTGCTTTGTGGTTAGAGGCCCTCAGTGGATCTCAGAATTTAGACAAGTGTTAAGTAAAAGAATTGAGCCCAAGTTACGCTCTGGGTGGACCACCCATGGAGTACATTCAGTCTTTCCTTGTGGGCATGTCAAATTAAACAGACAGGTTACTCTGTGTCTTAGAAGGGTCCGATGTAAATGGACAGTATAATGATCTTGGTTTTGGGCTGAGTTATACCCGGTGGGCACTTTTAAATGTGAGACACAGTTGGCAGTGTGGACCTTTGGAGCCAAGGCATGATATGCCAGGCTTTTTCTTTCTGTAAGGCTCTCATGCTAGATTTATTCTGTGTTGACCTAGCAATAGCAGCTTTTAAAATTTAAATTCCAATGAACTCCACTACAAGGATGAACATAAAAATTTTGCAAAGTATTTTCCGGTAATAGGTCCATCAAATTCAAAAGTCATGTTATGAATATTTAATTCTTTGCACTGCAAAACAGCAAGAGGTAGACTACAGGTGAGTAAAAATGATAGATTTCCATGTGATGCATGAATCAGTACTTGAGACCTTCAAGATTTGAAGTTCATATAGTTAGCTTAATACCAGCAGCTGGATAGAAGAGATTTGCATTACTGTGTACAAGGAAGGAGGAACAAACAATAAAAAACTTCAGTGTGGAGTTTCTTTCCACATACCTACTGACTAGAAAACCAAATGTTACGTTCATCAGAAGTACATGTTGCCTTTTTCCCCAGCTGGAATTGGGAGCATGTGTGGTGGAGCTGGAGGTGCTGTGTGTGTGAGTGGGAATGAAAGTACTGCTTGTAGGGAAAAGGTTATAGAAGAAACAGAGAGTTATTGAATTAATAAATCAAGGGAGAAGTTAGATAATAGGTATAGGATACAAAGCTTCATCAATTCTGTTCTTCATGGAACAGTTTTTTGATATTTAATGATGTATTTTTGAGGTGCTTAGTTCTGTTTTGCCTAAATTGTTTTTGCATATAACGATGCAAAAATCAGATTTTTTTTAACAGTGGATGTTTATTACACAGCAAAATGAGTGTAAGTGATATCATGCAAATGTTGTCTTAAAGGAAGAAGTGATGTTTTAAATGGCTATGAATTAAAAATTAATCTTCCTACTAAAAGTAAGGTTCCACATTTCAGCATCATAGTTCAAGAAATATTTTATGACATAGAAAGTGTAGGTTTGTTTAAAAGAGCAACCATAGTTGTGCTGCTGAGAGTCACTAATTTGTGCTCTGAGTGTGTTAAGATAAATTAAATTCTCTAACAGAATATCTGAAAAACTTTCTTTTTCTGTGTCAGATCATCACCATTCTATCTATTTACTGCACATTTCCTTTGAAAAGTTATATCCTTAATTATAAAACATTTGTTAAATTATTGTATTTCCCGAGGCTTGCAGTGTTTAAAAATAGTTAAAGTAAAAATTTAGTCATGAAATAGTCATGAAATATGTTGGATGTTGTGTTAGTATAGATTTTAATTATTGTGTAAAGTACATTACTGTTTATCACTGAAGTCTGTGGTGTTGAGTAGTACTCACAACTACTGTAATCATATTACATATTTTAATGATTTTTTTTTCCTCTAGCATACATTTATTAAGAATGCTAAGCCAGTTTCAATTTTAAGGGACCTGATAACCGAAGCTATGGAGATAAAGGCAAAGCGACATGAGGAACAGCAGAGAGAACTAGAAGAGGAGGAAGAAAATTCGGTGTGTACCTGTTTTCCTGTAACTATTTGTACTTCACAGATAAGTTGCCGTTTCTCCTCTACTTCCTGTAGTTGTGTTCAAATACTTTTCTTTACCAGTTTTCTGTGTGGTTTTAAGTCTACAAATTCTGAGTATTCCACTCTTAATTATGAGTAATGCTTCTGCTGTGAGTAATGCCATATGAGCCAACTTTCAGCACTGTTTCATGAGATGTCCTAGTAAAAAGTTTTTTTTAGGGAGTGAGAAAAGAAACCATGTCAAACTTTCAACTGTTCAAGCTAACATTAAAAAAACCCCAAAAACTCTTAAGGTTCCACTTTCACAGGTGGACTTCTGGGCAAGTGGTTTGGTTTTCAGTTCAGGGTACATGTGGTTTTTTTTATTTGTTTGTGTGTTCCTTTGGTTTTTGGGAGGTTGTTTTTTGTAAAGTTTAATGCACAGACTAGTTAGTCAGAACACAGTAAGTAGCACTTGCAGTGTGGTTTGAACCAAGTTGCGCCTGTAATGTGAAAATGGTGAGGGAACTTCATTCTTCAGATGACGTCATCAGCATATGTTTGAGGAGAGAAGCAGGTCATGTGATAAGTAGGTTGCATTTAGAATTGTTTGGCAATTCTAAAGTCCGTGTTCCTGGCATTATTACTCTTCCTACATGGTTTATTTCAGGGCAGCCTTGTGCAAGGCAGCAGTATGTGCTTCAAAGAGAAGTGTATTACCACACATGCAATGAGAACCAAGGTATTCAGGAAATAGCACATGGAGAAGATGGAGACTGGAATGTTAGTAGAGAACTTACAGCTTTGAGCAAACAGAAAAGAGCAGTGCAGTAATGCAGTTTGCCCTGTAGCAAGTTGTAGAATCCTTGTTACAGAGTGGTATGTGGTATGGTACAGATGATCTATAAGTAGAAATACTTTTCAAGCAGATTATGTGGAGTGTTTTGTATCTCTAGCAGTCAGTGTGATCTTTTGTTTACTGCATGTTTCTGTCCTCTAGGAGTATGTTCTAAGAGTATTGATAGCTTGGGTTTATAAAGATGGTTTCCTTTGGATTGTACTTGCTCAGCTGGTAATAAAACAGGCAGGGATGGTTGGGATTTTTTTTTTTTTTAATGTTACAAAACTTTCCTGTGCGTGACTTGACATACAGTGTTGATGTTTGTGACTTGACATATTGAATGGTTGATTTCTGAAGAGACTGATCTTTTACTGACATAAAAAACTAATGTCTTTACTAGCTTGCTTTCGTCCCTACTATTGCCTTCTGAACTGTAGACCTCAAATGCTTGGGCATTCTTGATGTCTTTGCATTAACCCAAAGTTAGGCATGACATTTAATTACTTAGTCTGAGGTTTGTATGCAGAATCAGATTGCCAGGCACAGTCCGTGCCAGTCAGTATGTGGCCTCACCCACTACTGGGTATAGGGAAGGGTATAACACGAGTTTGGCTCACCTCAGCTGAAGAAGCATTTAGTAACTCCTCATGCTTCTTGCATGAGTACAGAAGTCAGAATGTAATACTGCACTTTGCATTCCACCACCCCCTCACACTCTCTCCCTCCGTGCTTCCACCCATTCAGTGTTTAGTATAAGGGAACCTGAAATCCAGGACCAAGGCAGGAATCTCCTATTTGTGTTGCCATTGCAGAAGTTGGGAATTTTGCCATGTACTTTTGTGGTGCAGTCACGGAATACGCTATGAGTGAAAAAAGACAGCAAGACTCTGCTTGTCACTAAGTGTAGAAGGTAACTGTGTCAAATCTGAAAATAACAGAAGTATATTTGGTTAGCAGGGCTGAGGGAGCAGAATCACAGCATTGCTGAGTTTGGCAGGTACCTCTGGAGGTCATCTCTTGTCCAGCCCCCCTTAAGCAGGGCCACAGGGAGCTGGCTACCCTGGACAGTGTCTAGATGGCTTTTGAATATCTACATGGAGGGAAACTCCCCAACCTCCCTGTGCAGCTTGTGCCAATGCTTGGTCACCCTCACATTAAAAAACTGTTTCCTGCTGTTCATAGGGAACCTCCTGTGTTTCACTGTGTACCCATTGCCTCTGCTCCCATCACTGGGCACCACTGAACAGAGCCCGTCTCTGGCCTCTTTGCACCTTCCCTTCAGATATTTGCACACACTGATGAGGTCCCCCATGAGCTTTGTGTTCTCCGGGCTGAACAGTCCCATCTCTCATGGGAGGGGTGCCCCAGTCCCTTGATCATCTTTGTGGCCCTTTGTTGAACTCTCTCGTAGATGTCCATGTCTCTGTGGTACTGAGGAGCCCAGAAGTGGATCCAACACTCCAGGTGCGGCCTCAGCAGAGCAGAGGAGAAGGAAAGGATCACTCACCTCTGGCAACTTTGTCTAATGCAGGCCCTAATTAGTTTAATTGGCCACCTTTGCTAAAAGTTTGATTTGCTCTTAAAAATAAGAGCAGTTGTAGTTTATGGAAATAGTTTTAATACGAAAGGTGAGGGTACAAGTGAATGAAATAGAGAATACTGATGGTGAGGTTAGGTGGAGGGATTTCCTAGTTGACTAATACAGTTTGTCAAAACTCCATGTTTGGGAGTGACCTGTGAACAGCTTTTCTGTGTCACAATGCAGAGCAAATCTTGTTTTGGACTGGTTTTAGTAATTGTTTGCTTGTAATACAGACTTCCTCTGTTTTGCAACTGAGTTCCAGTGCAGTACACTGTTGTAAGAAATTGCAGATTCAGTTGAGAGATGACACTAGAATCTTGTCCAGCTACTGTCACTGAAGGTTCTGATTAGCTAAGTGTGCAAAAGCAACCAAACTAGGAAACAGCAGTGTAAACTTGTACCAGTACCTGGGGGGACCCTCCAAGAAAGCTGGAGAAGGACTTTTTCCAAGGACATGTCGTTAAAGAACAAGGGGTGTGATGGCTTTGAACTGAAAGAAGGTAGATTCAAATTAGATATTAGGAAGAAATTCTTTGTGGAGAGGGTAGTGAGACACTGGAACAGGTTGCCCAGAGAAGCTGTGAATGCCCCTGAACATTCCTGAAGTGTAGTAGGCCAAGTTGGATAGGACTTTGAGCAGTCTGGTCTAGTGGAAGATGTCCCTGCCCATGACAGGGGGCTTGGAACTACATGATCTTTAAGGTCCCTTCCACTCCAAACCATTCTATGATTCCTTGAAACTGTTACCATTTTCTTTTTAATCAAAGTTTTCTGTAATGTGTTTCTTGAATGCACATTGATCATGTACTGCATAGCAGAAAACTGCTGAGCAACACTTAATTGTGAGTGAAGCCTGAATTAACCAGAATCTGATCTCAGTTTGTAATTTTAGAAACACAAAAAATCAATTCCTCCAGGGCCTTCACTTCAATTTGAAATAATACATGATTTGAAAATAAGCACAAAGATTGTGTCTTTCATTTAATTTGGAACTTGCTTGTGGAACTGACAGAAAAAGAGCAAATCAATTCTTTCTGTACTTTTGAGTGTTCATTCTTTCCTTTCTGGAAAGGGAAGGCAGATAATATGAGTGCTGGTTTGGTGTACTTGATACACAGTTTGGTAGTGGATCAAGTCAACAGTCCAAGCATTCAAGTATAACAATAAATAACCATTGCACATTCCTCCTTTTTATGAATCAGTTTCACACAACCCTGAAGAAATACAGGGCTGCTTGTGTGTAGTTTGCATGACTACACAATCATGCAGTTCAAACGATAATACAGGTTTTAATAAGCCTGTAGTGATGGCAGTAGTCCTAGAAAGAGCTAATGACAGTCCCTAAGTTGCCTTGTGTAGTAGTAGTGACAGTAAATAATGCCTATATTTCTTCATATTTTAATATCTGTAAATGTTTTCAGATTGTATATGGAATTGGAGTCACTGTTCAGTTGGAAAGTATTAGCTGCCCAGCACATAAATTTTGGAAAATAACACCTCAAAAGTGTTTTTTTTTTTTTCCCCACTAATATCGCTGTGAAGTCCTCACCGTAGAATTGCAAAGGCAGATTCAGACTTGGAGAAATGCATATTTAACACCTAAAAGCAAGAGCAAACATTGATGTTAGTGTTAAGTAGCGTCTATTGATGTTAAAGGTCTCTCGTGGGCAGTGAATTGAGTTAATATACCATTGAAAAAGAATAGTTGCAGCTAACCTGTTTGGGACTTGAATTTATTCAATTTATTGATCTAACCCCCCCAAGAATTTCCTGTGGTAAAGTGTGACCAGTTCTGTTCATTGATCCCTGGTACGTGATTTGGGACCCATCAAGAAGAAAGGTGTAAAATGTTATAACTATGACGTTTATTTTAGGAAACCAGGTTTAACCTTAACAATTATATTTGAATAAGATTTTTTTAGCTTTATTCCTTCTTAAAGCCATATATTGTATCGTAATGGGCACTCAAGTTTAAAGTGACTGGCATAACTCCAAGAGGAGGGGGTGGTTTTGGAGAAATAATAAGATGCAAAAATTTCACAATTATGTACTTAATTTTCAGGTCAATTCAGGTTATTTCTTTCAAGTAAGGAAGAGTCACATCCTTAAAACTGGTTCTTATTTTTCTTTTTTACCACTGTCTGTGAACATTTTATAGCACTCCAAGTTGTCAAATGTAATATAAATATTTTTTGCTGTTCAAAACTTCTTAGTATATGGCTGTAAATAAATGGACAGGTTGAATACAGTCTTCATGTCTGTAGCCATCCAGAGACATACAATATCATTACAAATAGTGTACTCAGAATTGATTTTATGCTTGTTATGAGAGCTGCTCGTGTGATGAGAATACCTTCTGACAAACTGACATGTTTTGATGACTGCTGAGGTAGTTGTACAGATTTTTTTAATTAAACAAGAATTGCAAGTGGTGTGTTCTGCAGAAGGTTAATCCCAATATCAAAGTTTAAATGTTAGTTTAGGCATTACTAAACATGACCAATCTCTTCTCTCCTGCATTTTTTGAAGTGTGATGTGAGTTGGATGCTGAGGCTGGGCAGCTGTATTATGGGAATGTAAAGTAACTCGTTGCCTGGCAGCTCACAGAAAACATGTCTAAATATTTGTTTCTGTGGATCTTTAAAGGAATGAGCTAACAAGGAGCTCTCTGTATATTTTCTTTTACATTTTAATGTGCCTATTATGTGAGAAATGCTTAATTCTTTTAGAATAGTAAAACAAGGACTTCCTACTTTAGTACTCCTTTGCTTTTTCTTGGACACTGACAGGTTGACATCTATCAACACCAAAGCCAGCTGTTAATATCAGTTGTTCCTATATGTAGGATTATTTATTCATTCATACAAAACTTTATTTGGTTAATCCTATATTAATTATGAAAAATTGGCATCTGTATTTTGAGACCTTAAGAAATAATTACTGTAATTACTCCTTTATATTTTTACAATATTTATGGAGCTGTTTTAAAGGAACTAGTGAACCATTTGAGTTATTCCATATTTTAAATCTTAAACACCATGCCATATTTTTCCGAAGGTTTTTATATTTACTTTCATGCTTCCTTCATGTGTTTGTATGTGTATATGATATAGCTGTGTATCTGTCTGTATATATGTGTAACTTTGCACAGCAGTGTCAAAACTCTATTTTTGTAGCATTTTCCTTTAAGCCAAAGAACACTTAAGTGTTAATTAAATTTGATTGCAGCCCTTTAAGTGTCCTGAATTTAGAAATATGAAAAGATGGCTTTGGTGAGTGAAATAAAGCATATTATTAAAATCCACAGCAGTGTAGAGCCAGAAACCTGTTATAGAAAGAGAAGACATAGGGAGGTAAGAAAGCACGGCAAGTCACTGATGCTCAGTGTATCAGTTTGATGGAGGTATACAAAAAGCTTGAGTGCTGTTTTATGTCATATGTCTGTTGAATTTGATGGGAGTTGACTGTGTGCTGAAAGTTAAGGTTTTACCTGTTTTACTGATGGGTCTAAGCTTTGTGTGCTCAGTATTAACCATATACTCAGGTTGTAGTTTGGCTTTGTATGTGTCAGGAGCTTTACAAAATCCTTGTGCTTGACCAAATTATATTATGTGTTTATGTAACTACTACAGTGCTTAAAAAAAAGATAGCTGTGACTGCAGCTACGTTTTTCAAAGGTGATGATGAGGTGTTAATAGTAAATGAAATTATTTTACAGGATACTAAATTTTGCCAGTGTGTAAATCTTCCTTTAATGCCTTGCAGCCGAGTTGGCCGTCTTTGCTGCCCTCTAGTGTTCTTTTTAATGCCAGACTTAGAGTGAGAGATTTTAAAGGCAAATTACTGCCATATTTTCTTCTCTTTAATTTTTTTCTTTATCCGCCCTTATCCCTTTTTTCCTATCAATGTTAAAAATGCAACAGAAAAATCCATTAATCTTTATCACCTCGGCTTATTCACTTCTATCATGATGTAGACTTGGGTATGATGTGCAAGGCCAATTTCTCTGAGAAAACTTTCTGTGTGATGATTAGATCGTTTATTTTACAAACATATTGTTAAGTCTTGAGTGTGGTTTCTGCTGAAGTCTTTCTGAATTTTATATTCTGATAATCAAATCTCCATGATTGCATTTTTTTGCTTCAAAGGTTGGTTTTGTTAATTATAACATTTTTTTGGCAAAGAAGAAGATCCAGAAAGTTAGTCCTATAGAGTTGCAGGATACTGGGAGTGTTTTACTTGTGCTTTACATTATGATGTTGTTCAGAATTTCTGTAGTTTCTTGTAATTTCTGTAGCATTTCAAGAGATTTCAGAGTCCTTGCTCATGCACACCTTCTGTTGCTGTATAGTGGTGTAACAGAAACCGTCCCTGTGCTTATTTCTTGTACACAGGAGAACAACAGACAGTTTAATTCCAGAGCTAGCTGTTTTTATTGTTTGATTCTTGGATCTGTTTTCATAAACAATGTGAGAACATGACATTTCATCTTTAATGCCTTATGTTTTTTTTCCTCGTTAAAATCGATATTATGTTTGTTTTTATTTAATCAGGGAGTTTACCTTCTTTTAACAACAGATCAGAAGTTCTACTTCAATATTTATTAACTGTAAAGCATGAGTCAGAGTTAGTATGAAGGAATCACTTTCATCTCTCATATAAATATGCACTTCCATAACTTGGATCCACTGGATATTTTTATAAAGTTACTTTTTCAGATCCAGTATAATCTATTGCCATATTAGCTAAATGTCATATTTGTGAGAAATACTGGAAGGATATTTATGGGAAAACTCTGTACTAACCCACAAAATTAATTATTCTGGGACATGCCCAGGACACAGAAAAGTTTTATATTGTTCTGTCTCTGTACATCATTCCTGAATTAGGGAAAACACCATTCATCAAAGTTGTTGTGTTCTTCCCTCCTTGGAACAACTGTTCTGTTAGTACTGAGGAGGGCTTTTGTGATCCTTAGTCTTCTAGGTACTAAAAGATAACTGTTCTCTATGCTGAGAGGCAAGAGTAAGGCAAAGGCTTTTGGCACTCTTAGACTGGAAAATAAATGCTACTCTTTGGAACAAGTCCAGATACTTGGTTTGATTGAAGAAATAAAAGATCAATTTTTTGTAAATGAAGCAGAAGTTATGAAAATGGTCACTTATTACTCCATTTCATACTTGTTCGTATTGTTAACCATCGCTTTCTCCCCCTCCTAACTTCTGAAATAAAACTTTTGAGCTTCAGGAAAATGTTTCCTTAATTTCTGATTTCAGTTTAGGTAAGTTCAGGATCATATGCAGTGCAAATGTATATTAATATTAGTCAAGCAAATCTGCAAATCAAGTGTAACTCTGCCTTAAACTCAGAGATTTGCCTGCCTGTATGTTAGAGATGCCACATTTTTAGTGTTTAATACAAGAAACAGCAGCATGTAGTGTGTTGGTTTTGCATTGTTTTGCAGTACTGAAAGAAGCACTTGGGAAGAGTAGCTGAACTGTTCCGGCACTTTTAAAATGCAACAGAAAACCGCTTTGTTTTCTGAGTACTCTTTTTAGAAGGGGAAAAATATAATTCACAGAAAACATGGGTTAACAAGAACATTTGGTGCAGGGAAGTAGAGAAACTTAAGGTTGCCACCAGGAGGAGCAGTACCAAAATATTCTCAGTTTTTTAACTGGTACAGTTGGCAAGTGCTGTAGCTGTAAGCTAACTGTATCTTTGGGGATATCATAATTTTTTTAAGGATAGGGTACTAAATAGAATGCAACTAAAAAACTCCCAGAAAGAATGCAAATGAAGAACTTCAAGATTTTAACAAATTATAGTCTGGAAAATTATGAGTATTTCGACATTTGGAATTTTAATCACAGATGTAGGTCTCTATCCTGGTTTCATCATGGTATGCTGTTAGCCAGATTTTCTGAACCAAAATTAAATCTATTTTTGTGTCTCTTAGTTGAGATGTAATAGAATTAATTTCAGGAGCTGGTGTATTAGTATTACGACTCTCTACAATTCACTGTCTCTGCTTAGATCAACCCTTAGTAAAACAGGTACTCTGACAATGGAGCTGCTTGTGTTTGTGTGCCTGTATGAGAGGCAAGTTGTCTGCTGTGTCAGGGAATAAGGAGAAAGGAAAGGAAGGAGTTCAGTGAGAAATAGAAAGTGCCAGACCTTGCAGACATTTGAGTCTTGGGTTTATTTTTTCTGTCTCCCCCAGCCCATGCCCTTATAAGTCTCTTCATAGTTAAAAATTTAAAATCTATAAAGCAACACAAAGATGTAGGAAAAAGGGCAATTTTTCTTTTCCAACCGAAACAATTCTATGATTCTATGTAGCATCAAGCATGTTATTTGTAATGGGCAAATTAAAAAACTCTACAGTGTTATCCAGTAGTCTTTCACGCTATGTAGTGAAAATATTTTGCTAAGCAGGGGTAAAGTTTGTTTGAAAGGGAACTCGAAGTTTTGACACAATAGAGGAAATGCATGCCTATAGGATTATAAAACTGGTGAAAGTAGCATTGTTATTTAAAATTGAACAATTTGACATAGATTAATTTTGACATAGAGTAACAGTGATGTGTGTTATTTCTTACATGTAATCAACAAAGGAGAATGTCTAATTTTTTTTTTTCCTTGAGTAATAGTTCTTACTCCTATAGAAACAGTCACAGTCCATCACATTACTCCTGAAATGCTGTGATATAAGCTAAATGCTGTGTGTGTAAGCTTAATCTGAATTTGGAAAGCATTGGGATTTTCCATTAGTGTTTTCAAAACATGAGTATTATGTTTTGTTAACTGTATTGTCATTAGTTCCCTTTCACATTCCTGGCCTAGCACTGTTACCAAGTCAAGATGCTACTGTGTATCTTCATGGTTTTATCTTCCCCACCCACTTAGTGGGTAAGTGTGTGCTGGATGGGTATTTTTATACATAGGATTAACAATTTATTTGCTCACTCTTGTAACAGAGGTTTTAAAAGGGAACTGAATACTTGAAGTCGATTTTTCTCTTTCTGAGGGGGACTTTGGAAACTGCTGGAGGATTGTTTAATCTCTAAACTGAATAAGATCTTGTCATCTGGCCACTGTATGTAATGTCAGATGCTGGGCCTGATGCTTGATTAAGGGTGGTCAGCACAAATCCTTTTGTTGGTCCCTTGTAAAACAAGGGACCAAATCACTTTCTATAAATTGTGGTACTGATTTTTGGAACCCAGAGAGGTAAAATGGGCCATGGAAATCACAGAGATACTTAGAACTGGATGCTGATACAAAGTAGGCCACTTTATACTCACCCTGCCATGCATCTGTAAGAAAGTTTTTAGTTTTCCTTAATGTGTGGTGTTTTTTTTGTTTTGTTCTTTTTTCTTTTTGTAATTTCCTTTAAAGCTTTAAACTTGGAAATCTAGCAGTACAACTGGGTCACGTAAAGATATACAACTAACCAATAAGGATCTAAGTGATTGCATGTTAACTTCTTTATTTTAAATGATCTTCTGCGTTCTGGCAAATGTTTCTCCATAGGATGAAGATGAGTTGGACTCTCACACCATGGTAAAGACCAACTCAGAGAGCGCTGGCACCATGAGAGCCACAAGTACGATGAGTGAAGGCGCCCAGACAATGATCGAGCACAACAGCACTATGTTGGAATCAGACCTGGGGACCATGGTAATAAATAGCGATGACGACGAAGAGGAAGATGGGACCATGAAACGTATGTTGTCAATTTGCTTTCTTCTAATAATGTAATAGGTTTCCTTGTGCTGCACAACAATATTGTATCATCAGTGGCTTTTTAGTGTCAAGTTCTGTGGTTAAAACGGGGAGAGGGGTATTTATGTCTCTAAACACTCTCTGTAGTTTGTGGAGAAAAAGGAGATTATAGTAGGAAATTCAAAGCAGAAGACTGGTTTCGCTGCTTTGCTCCTTTCTCTGGAGGACTATCAAATTGGCCTTGTGTGAATTGTCCCTTTTACTGCTTGTGTCTTGCTTTTTGTCTCTGGTCCCCGATTTGGACCAGTTCCTTGGAGCTGAACTGAAGTGATGTGATTGAGAGGCTGCTGTTTCAATGTCAGTAGTCCTGGGAACACATCGTGACTCTCCATGGGGTTATCAATCAGGAATATATCTTGCTGCAAAATTGCTTTGTAAGTCATGATCAATTAGCAGATTTGTATTTTATAAGCGACTTATTATTCAGACATTTGTTGAAATGTAATTCAGTAATGCTTGATTGAAGTCAGTGATCGAAAGATTGTTGAAACCGAGGTACAAAGTTCTAATTGACTTGATGGCCTGAGGGAGTATGTAACAGAGAAAAAAAAATTGTGAATGTTTCTATGTCTAAAATTATAACTTACACTGAAATATTCATAAATACACATTTTTAAATACTTAACTTACATACTTATGTACTGATGTGGTCATTATTTGGCTGAGGACTATTGCAGATTGAGGCCCACTGAATTTATTAGAATGATTTGCTTGAGTGGGCAGCATCAATAGATGAATCTAACTCAGGCTGTAGCTGCCTGAATTCATGAGGCACAGAAAGGCCTAATGTTTAATTCCAGGCTATTGTTTGGGAGTGGGGAGCTGTGTTTGTGTGTGTAATGTAGAAAGCTAATGTCTCAAGAGTGAAAATCAGGAACTTTGTAGAATGTTTCATAGCAAACATAAAACTGCATTTGTGTTTGCGTACAGACACCTGATGTGATTTGTGCAAGATTAGTTGGAAGTGCAAAGGAGGATTTTATTTTGTTTCAGTGTACAGCAAGTTTGAAAGAAAAAGGGGTTTTGTTGATTTTGTTTTAGCTTTTATGTGGTTTTGTTTTGGGTTTTCTTTTGTTTTTCCTTTAGTGTTCTCGGCAATAAGATAGCACAAATGCCTCTTGATTAGTGGCTAGTTTAAGTGTGATGATTCACCTCATGAAAAGACTCAGTATGTGCTTTAGTTTGTTTTCATGCTGAAACGAATATTTGCCTGTTAGACCATGTGCCTAATTGGAGGGATCAGTACAAGTGATCTCAAACCCATCAGTTTCAACAAGCTAGGGGAAAGATGAGTGATTAAAAAAAAAAAAAGGGAGATATAGTACCAACAAATTTGGAGTAAAGGAATTCTTAGGGTGGAAGTTTCATGAATTAAGGTTTAGTACAGTTTCTGTGCTGCTTGATAAATCATTTCAGGCTTCATAAGTAAGTTCTCTATAAGTAGTGTACCAAATTGCTTGACATTATTCATGTCGTATTTATATATGCTGAGAGAAAATACCTGTCACTGTACCAAACAGATCAAAAAAGTGTCATTCGGTTTGCACTGCAATCTCTTGTTTGTGTCCTATTTGTCTGCTATGTTGCTGGAGACATTACTTTTAAACTGCACTGTTATTTTTAATTTTTAATTGATTCCACTAACAATCTGTAGCTAGAAAGGGAATTACCTTTTTACACCTTGATATTTGGCCAGTATATTTCTTAATCCCATTCTTCTTTCTTGTCAAACAAGAATATATAATCTTTGGGACAGTGGGTTTTCTTCCCCTCCCTTCTCTCCCATAGATGAGTGTCTAGAGCCCCATAACTCCAGCAAAGCAAAGCCATCAAACTGGAGGTAGCCTGATGGGAAGTGATGGTTTCATCATTCAGCTGTCAGGCAGCAGGTTTGGTTTCAGCACTTACTTGCTAGAAGTTCTTGTATTTTGCATTAAGCACCCCTTATTTGCATTTTTTTACATTAAAAACTGGAAATAATTCAAGAACAGGACCTCCACATCTCTCAGCTAAAAGTAAATACAAATCATGTCCACCGTAGCTGGTCCTTTGGTTCTGTGATTGTTGTGCTATTGGCTGAAACAGGAGCAATAACAAAGGTCCTAAATAAATGTTAGTAGGAAGGGGCATAAAAATCTTTGCTGTCCCTGAGAGGCAGACACAGATTTTGGGCTTCTTTGTACTTGACAAAGACTTTGGAGATTGTTTGCTTTTTCCAGTGTACTTTTATAGGCAAAGTAGGCACTTTGTAGATATTTGTGTGATTTGATTATAATAAATCAGAACAAGTAGCTTAAAAGTGTTCTTTGATACTTCTGAATAATAGAACATTGCAAGCAAGACGCTTGGAGAAATAAACTTAGTAAACTAGGAAAGAGGGATTTCATTTCCTTCCTAGAGACAAAATATTTGTGACAAACTTTTTATTTAATTGCTGTTGTGTTTAGTTTCATGTTTTGTTTCCTTCTGCCTTTTGTTTCCTCGCTCAAGGACAAAATAAGAAACAATAATATGTTTTTATTTATAAGTACCCATGCTTAGAGGCCTCTGGGAGCCATGACAGAAAATAACTAAAACCATATTTTTTTCACAAATGGGGAATTGTGCCCAGATAAAATTGGGATTTGGAACAAAAAGAGGCCTATCATCCTATCCCAACATACATTGTACAGTCTACCAATAAAAAACATTTATGCCATCTTGCTCAGTATGCCCTGTGCATGCTCTGAACAGAAACCTTGGTGTGTACCTGGAAGGAGGGAAGAAAATGCAGAACATGGAGAGATGGAAGGATAGAACTTACCTTAAGGAGGTTTAATGTGGAGTAGAAGAAAGAGTGAGAATGATGGAAGTATTTTGTTCTTTTGTTCAGTTGCCTGGGTTGTACTTACTTTTGTGTAGAAGCTTTTTCATATGTCAGTGCAGAGACCAGTGTTGAGACCAGCTTTCCCACATTCCCTTTGTGGTTTTTTGGCAAGGCTTAGTGTTAGGGCTTTCTGGTACACCAAGAGTACTTCCGATTGTTCTCTTTTCTCCTTTTCAGTAACATTTCCCCTGCTTCTCTTTTCTTCCCTGGTAAAGTTATATTTGCCATCTGCTTTGGGCTGGAAAGCAAGTTTCTTAGTGCCATTTAGATTTATTCTGGGTTTCTAAGTGTTGTTTCAGATTCGATGAAGCTTCTAAATAGTTCATAGCTGGTAATGAATATATTAAAAAAAGAGGACAGTAAACAAAATGAGGTGTCATTTGATGGCTAGAGTATAGAAAAGTGCTCAGGTTTTTGTTTTGTTACTTTTTTCCCTGTGAGACGTGAATGTTTTAGGTTTAGTCAGCATAATTCTCAAACACATTTTCCTTCATATCAAACACAAGAATATAATCTTTGGGACAGCAGGTTTCTGTCCTCTCTCTCATCCTCCATAGGTGACTGTCTTGAGCCCCATAACTCCAGCAAAGCAAAGCCAACAAACTGGAGGTAGTCTGAGGAGAAGTGATGGTTTCATCGTTCAGCTGTCAGGCAACAGGTTTGGTTCCAGCACTTAATTTGGGGAACTTTCTTGCCTTGTTGTATAATGGTATTTTTGATTACCGGGGGATAGGCACCATACTGTAGAACCTACATGTTGATAGAAAAATTCATGAGTTGGTTTATTCATTTTTTTTTTTAGTGATTTCAGCATCAGTAAGGGATTATGTGATGCTGCAAGTCAGTCTGCTCTGTGAGGTGAGGTGGATGCTTAGCTCTGGAGTAATACTTCAAAAGTCTTAGAAAGGCGTAAGTCCTACAGCTCTTTTTACAACTGAAAAGCAAAAGCTAGTGATGTGTGTTTTATGACAACTTAGGACCTAAGTCCAGTAGGAATTCAGCGAGGAAATTTAATTATGGGCTGGTTTTAGTGGGGCTGCAGCCTGGACATTGATGTTGCACTGGTGTAGTTTTGTTCAAGCATTTTTACTATGCCCACAGTCAAATGGTTTACTTGATGCCGTATGGAGGGATCCTAGTGCTTTACTCCTTTATATGTGTATGTAAAGAGATGATAGATGTTTACAAGCCTATTTCACTCCTCAGACCTTCTCCTGTGATGGTAATAAAGTTGTTCATTTATACTGCTTCTAGTAGTATATTTTAAAAATGGGATTTTTTTTTTTTTAATAATGATGTTAGCAATTCTGCTTTCAGAGCTGTTGCAAAATGCTAGTTGAACATGGATTTTTTTTGTTTTGTTGAAAGCAGAAATAAAGTATAACTCATCTGGAATGGACTAATGAGTTTATAATAGCAATGTCATTGAACATTTTTTTTCTTTTCTCCGGAAGCTGGAAAAATAGAACAAAAGTTATTAAACCAGTTTTACAAGTCTTATTCTCAAGAAGCAAAGCAATGTTTTATACCAGAAACTTTTCCCCATGAAAAATTGTTTGAACTTGAGTTTACAGTCCTTCAAAAAGTCTCTGAAGGCTTCAGCTGGCTGAATGTGGATTTTCTGTTTAAATGACAGTTGCAGTTATTTCTGATAAATAGGTATATTATAAAACAAACCAAAGGCTGATTGAAATCTGAAATTAAATGAAGACTTGGGTGTATGAGTCACTGTGATATGAAAGCTGTGAACTCAGTAGCCACTTTGTTACACAGCTCTCTGTAGTCAAACATTTCTTAGATCCACCCTTTGATAGATTCCCAACTGCTCTGGCCTAAGGAATTGAGGATCCAGTTTCTGCTGATGATTCCTTGTGGTTCTGAGTAAGCTGATCTTTAATTCTCTGAGGTTATTGTCTAATAGGCATGTGTTGGCAGCAGAACTTGCCCACTCATAAAATACAGGCACAATTTTCTGCTTAAAATTTGGCTGAAGGAAGTGGCTGTGGCGGCCTTTACATGGTAATTCACTGTTAAGTGAGATTGAGGTCAAAATTCTAGGCTCCTGTCTACCATTTCCCAGGAGAATTACTGCTACTCTGTTGTAGGCCAACTTGCAAGGTGAGATAGGAATGGTAGGAATGTACAGAATATAAAGCCTGAGTAGTAAATGATGATTAGCCATGGTAGCCTTTGTAGTAGGGGGGAGAGTAGGTAGGTAGGTAGGTAGTAGGTCCAAAGAAGGCTAAAAGCTGATTGCTGTGCAGCTTCTGACTCTAATAGTGACAAAGTAGTATATTTTGAGGGAATAAAAATAGTGACAAAATGTTCACAGAAGCGCTTCACATGGGAGAGCCTGATCCCTAACTTTGCTGAAGAGGCAGCAGCTGGAAATGTTCCTCAGCTGAGTGGTGGATGGAGATCCCCAAGATGGAGAAAGTTGTGGAAGCTCATGGCTTTTGGCAAAGGAAAGAAATCTTTCCTTTGTAGATATGCAACTGCAGAAGAGGTCCAGTGCCCTGGTAGTAATAGAATGAGAGAAAGATTTAGAGATTTCCTGTAGGAAGTTATAAATCCCCCACTCCAAAATGCCAAACAAACAAAATATCACCACCTGTGCCCTCCCAGGAAATTATAGTGGGAGACTCACATTTGTAGGAGATGGACACCCTCATCTGCTAACCTTACTTGGTAACTAGTAGCAGAACTTTTCAACCGGTTTAAAATCAATGTAATACTAATATAAAACTTTCCTGATGGAAATACAGCACTAAAAAATATTTTTTCTTTATAGGGGACATCAACTGAATTTTATCAAAACATGCATTAGAATGGCATGTAAATTCCTCCTTATTTTGAAATGTGTGTTCAGAATTATTTATTTTAATTGTGATATGTCTTTGAAACAGTGTAATAGCGTTGGTGTTGTGTTATGTTGTTGCCTCATTTATTTTATTGAGCGTACTTTTTGGAAGAAACTTGCTTACGTAACTATTTGGGGACATCGCTATTGATTGTGTTCCTATGAGGGGTATTGCTGAGCAGCATCCATGGTGTTCTCTGTGTTCCAGCAATTTCTCACCACTATTTTCTTATGGTTTTCTCCCCAAAGCCATCTTGAAGTCTTGCAGTAGGTGAGTGTAGGGATGATAAGAGAAACACTGAAACTGGGACAAACATTTTTAAACATGATCATCTACAACTTTGTCATGAGGGGAGGAGGAGGGGCAGGCACTGATCTCTTCTCTGTGGTGCCCAGTGACAGAACTGGAGGGAATGACCTGAAGTTGTGTCAGGGGAGGTTTAGGTTCAAATATTAGGGAAAGGTTCTTCCGCCAGAGGGTGTTTGGGCACTGGAGCAGGCTCACCAGGGAAGTGCTCACTGCACCAAGGCTGGCAGAGTACAAGAAGTGTCTGGACAACGATCTTAGGCACATGGTGTGACTCTTGGGGGTGGTCCTGTACAGGGCCAGGAGTTGGACTTGATGATCCTTGTGGGTCCCTTCCAGCTCAGCATATTCTGTAATTCTGTGATTGCTTGTTGAAAGTAAAGAATAATTAGATGAGCTGAAAAATCCAAATCCTCCTAGAATGGAACAGGCTATTTGCACAGTAGATTTTTAGTGCAAATGTGGAGTGATACTGAGTGTGCTGCAGATTTTTTGTGGCAAATATATAGCTTGTATAAAAAGTAACTTATGGATAGATGAGTAAATTAAGTGTTCTTAAAGGAATCTTTATGTATTGTACTTCTAATTTTAATGATTCTTGAAAGACAGTTGAGAAAATGATGTTACTCTGTTGTTCATGAATGTTAGAAAAAGTAAAAGTAAAATAAAACCTTGCAAATAAATCTTTAACTAAATACTTTATTTTTTTTTTTTTTAACATTGGAGAAAAAAACCCACACAAACCTTGAAATACCTCTGGTCCTGTTGTTCTGCAGTCGTATTTCTGGTTTTGTGTGAGAGTTTTTATATTTGCAGTGAAGGTAAGCAGCTCTTGTTCTTTTAAATGGGTTAGCTAACTGTATGCTAAATTGAAATCAGAAGCAAGTTCTAAATTCTTATTTACCAAAACAGATAAAACAAGTCCTCAAAGTGTAAAATAAATCCATTTTTCTTATTTTGGAGTAATTTTGGTCCTGTTGACCCACTTTCCATAATATGCATTTGATAAAAAGGAATTTGTAGGGGTTGCTTTGTTTTACGTATGCGGGCAGTCTTCTATTACTTGTCTAAGGAAGATATTTTAAAATAGTTTTAAATCATAAGAGCAGTGCTTGGAAAATCTTTAGTGTTTTTTGTTACAGGAGAGGAGGGAGACTGTCTTACCTGTAACGTGCCAACATTTTGGTACTTGGAGTTTTGAACTGAGACACTGGTAATCTTTTTGTTTATAAGTATGTCTCAGGGATGGAATGTAAGTACAACCATCTCAGCAGGAGAAAAAAATTGATTGTGAAAGGCTATCTTTTTGGTAAAAATAGTTTCAGGGGGTTTGGGCAGTAATGAAAAGTTTGTAGTAAGAAAATGCATTGTATTTCTGTTTTTAATTCCACCTCCTTCATACTACTACTTTCTCTTGGATCTGTTTTCTAAATGTGTGCTTTTCTAACATTTAGATTTTTCCATTTTTCTTACCCTCTACTGAGCTCTCAGGAGACCTCACCCATTATACTGTGTTCAACCCTGGGGCCCCCCCAAAAAAGACAGGTATGGACTTGTTGGAGCGAGTCCAGGGGAGGACCATGAGAATGATTAGAGTGATGGAGCACCTCTGATATGAAAACTGGCTGAGAGAGTTGGGGTAGTTCAGCCTGGAGAAGAGAATGCTCTGGAGAGATCTTACAGCACCTTGCAGTACCTAAAAGGAGCCTACAAGAGAGCTGGAGAGGAACATTTGACAGTGATCTCTAGTGAGAGTGATGGCTTTAAACTGAAAGAGGGCAGGTTTAGATTAGATATTGGGAAGAAATTTTTTGTTGTGGGGGTGGTGCGATGCTGAAACAGGTTGTCCAGAGAAGCTGTGGATGCCCCAGCCCTGGAAGTGTTTAGGGCTGGTTTGGATTGGACTTTAAGCACCTGTTCTAGCAGAAGGTATCCCTGCTCATGACAGGGAGGTTGGAATTAGATGGTTTCTAAAGGCCCTCTTCAACCCAAACCGTTCTATGACTCTATGATTTTTGCCCTTTAGTATTATTTCTGTAGTTACTTGGCATTCCTGCTGCTTACTTCTCATCCCTTCCTCAGTCCCAGACTCAGGAGGTCAAGAAACTTCCTTCAGCTGATCTTGCATTCGGTGGGGGCAAACTTGGGAGATTCTGAAGAAGCATCATCTTCTGTCTGGTCTGTTAAATTCAACTTGAAGTTTAGTTCACTAAATTGTTATGGGCATGGTTGTTATTAATTAAAAGATAATGAGTAGTGATAACTATGAACTGGGATTAGAAACAATATTTGAAAACTGGAAAGGAAGTTTTAGCCGGGTGGAGGTCGGTCTCTTCTGCCGTGTCTCAAGTGAAGGGAAGAGAGGAAATGGCCTCAAATTGCACCAGAGCACATTCAGATTAGATATTAGGATTTTTTTTTTTTACTGAAAGAGTGATTAGGCATTGGAATAAGCCACCCAGGGAGGTGGTGGAGTCACCATATCTGGGAGTGTTTAAGAGGTGTCTGCATGTGGCACTTGGGGATAGGGTTTTCTGGTTATTATGGTGGTGCTTGGTCAGCAGTTGGACTAGATGATCTTGAAGGTCTATTGCAACCTTGATGATTCTGTGAAAAGATGGCAGTACAAAAATAAACATTAATGAAAAGAAAGTCATGCAGCAGAATTGAAATGAAAAAATTGTTAGACAAAGAGACTGGGAAGAGGTGATGAAATAAGAGGTGGAAGGGGGGGAAAAACCCTACTTAATGAATGAATAAAAATAAGTGTGAAGCCAGATAAGGGGATTCGCAAGTTATAGTGATCACGTTAAACAAAAGCTCAAAAGATATTTCTAGTGGTTCACCTTTTCACTTGTTAAAACAAGTAGATCAAATAAAAAATCCTATTATTTTATTATGCTTATAATTTAAAAGTATAGTTTTGTCTGTTTTTTGGTGTTAGATTTTTTCCCCCTACCATAGTTATTTATATATTTCGTCCTGTTTAATATTTTATTTGTGAAAATATATTTCATATTTCTCCCTGTTGAATGTATTATGCTGTAAGCAAGTCAATGTAAGCTGTAAGCATTGACACACTTTTCATGCGTCAGTGCTATGCAGAATATGGTCTGTGAGGGGACAATTATGTTTATTTATTGGACTATTTAGTAATTAATTTGCTTTGAAATCTCACAAATGAAAACAATTTCAGTCATTTAGGATGGAAGATAATTTTTTTTTTTTTTACTTTTAATTTCGTGAAAAGAATAATAGAACAGGAGTTCATGCTGATCTTAGTCTGCTCTGCAAATCCTTTGTAGATACATGGATGGTGATGAAAATCCCCCAGGGTTTCCACACCATGGAGACAGGGTGCTTTGCAACCATCTGTAGAGTATGACCCCATAATTTGCCGAGAACCTTCATTGGCAATGAATTTATTTAAGCAGTATCTAGACATGATTTGTGGGGTTGTTTTTTGAAGTTCTTTTTCTAAATAATTTTTAAATCACACCTTTGGTGAAACTCTGTTCCTTTCCTTAAAGTGCCTGTGGACTAGGCCTTGAAGGTAGGGGCATTCTGCACCCAAAGGGATGCTTAGCACCTTGTGTTGTTCAGTCTCTATAACAACAAATAGATATTGCATGAAGTAACTTCTAATATTATTTGTGTGTGCGACTCTGAAATGTCTTGAACATTTCTCCACGTTGTATCTTGCTACAAAAATATCATTCTTCGGCTATGAGCTTTATGCCAAAGATCCTCAGGGGACAAACAGAGGCTTGCATCACAGATGACTGTATTAGTTGCTACAAAATCCAAGAAAATTAATAAGTGAAGCCTATTTTATAATGCATTAAATCTTTAAATGATTTTTACTTTTTCTTTCAATTAAGGAAATGCTACTTCACCGCAAGTTCAAAGACCTTCTTTCATGGACTACTTTGATAAACAAGATTCCAAGAATAAAAGCCCTGAAAACTGTAATCAGAACATGCATGAACCTTACCACATATCCAAAAACGTTTTCCCTGATAACTGGAAGGTCCCTCAAGATGGAGACTTTGATTTCGTAAGTACATTTTTATTTTTTATTTTCTTGCATGCTCTTTATTTTATTTATGTCAGAAATATTTAATCCCTTTATGTAACTATGTTAATACAAGTAACAATATAAGTAAACTTTCCAGAATACTGTCCAGTTATCTAATCTTAATGCCTTGTCGTGATTGTTGAAATAAGTACATTTAATTAACACAGGATGTCTTTAATGGGGAATGGCATGTGACATTATACTACTTTGTAACTACTCTTTTTTGTTAAAGTGTTTTTGGTTCCTTAAAATTTATGTGCTATAAGAACTTTTAAAATTGACTCAGTTGTTTGAAAAAAACCAAAATTTCCACAGACATGGAATATTGCTGTCATGTTTGCTGCATAACTCAGTAAAATGATAAGCATTTTAGACTGGGTTGGAGCCATTTAATCAATCTCCTTGGAGATGTTTAAGATCACCTACTGTTTTGCACAAGTCATCTTCTTGGTACTATTCCAATAGCACACATCTCTTTACACGGAATTATTCTATCTAATCAGTCTGTCTATTTTACGGTGGGGTTTTTGCCCCTCCAAAATACGTGTAGCTCATTTCTCTTTAGCTATGTTGCACATTATAACAGGGGCAAAAGAAAATGTTTCAGAGTTATAAGTTGTACTTGAAATGAAATAGTTACTAATTAGAGACTTGTAGGTAATTACACCTGGTTTTCACCTTTGTTAATTTTTTAACATGCTTCAGTGAAAGAATTTAGTTTATTCATTGTGGATGAAAAGTTCTTAATTACAGTGTAGTAGCTAAATATGATCACATGACACCTTTTCAAAAGCACACTTGGGATTTGGAGAGAAATGTGTTTAATTTTAGGTGACAGCTGTAGGTGTGGAATTTTTTTCCCAGTTTTCACTTACTTCATTTCTACTTAAAGCTGACTCTTAAGTTTTAAACTACTGGAGTAAAGCCAGTTAAATAGCACAGTACAAGCTGTTGCTGCTGGAGTTTTTCATTTAGTTGAATTTTGTTTTGGGTGGAGTTTTTTTAGGCTTTTCCTGATAATTGGCTTACAACAGAGTTGCACTATTCATTGGAAAATAACTGGCCATTATTTCAGTGGGGTTATTACAGTGCCAAAAAAAAATTGCCTTTAGAACAACTTAAAATTCATCCTATCTTTTCCAGTACTTGTGAAGTAATGCAGGCAAAAATGATTCTTTTTGTAAATGCTAAGATGCAGATTCTGTAAGTGCTTGTTCATGAATATTTCACACGTGGATAATCATGTGGAACTTGTTGACGTTGCTTCTACATATGAAGTTGCCTTCTTGAAATACGAATTTTTCCTAGAACCAAACCTGAGGAGTTCTTACCTTCAGATATTTAACTGCTCTCTCTAGGTAAACCTTGCTACTGATAGACTGGCCACTCATAGACTTCAGAATCCTAGAATGGTTTGGGTTGAAAGGGTCCTTTAGAGGTTGTCTAGTCCAGCTTCCCTGCTGTGGGCAGGGACATCTTGCACGAGTTGCTCAAAACTGTAACCTTGAAAACTTCCAATGAAGGGGCAGCCACAACTTGTCTAGGCAACCTATTCCAATGTCTCATGGAAGTTATGTGATGTTAATCCTTGGTCTCCTGGAAAGGCAGTATTGTAAGGCTTTTTGCTACAAAATCATTCTGATTGAAAACCAAATAGGATTTAAAAAAAATTGAATTGCTATTTGCATGGACAATGTACATGTGTGTAAATGTGGGATGATATTTTGTTTTAAATACGATGAAAGCCAAATACTTCCATAGATAATGCAGCCTAAGAAAGAGTCTAGGAAGACTCTTCAGTAGTGCATGTACTGCTTCAGAGCAGTCCACTCAAAAATACATTTCTCTGAATCTGTCTGGTACCAGGTGATATCACATGGGATGTGGGTTTTCACAGCCTGCTGATTTGAACCATAGGCAATTATTATTTATTTATATATGTATATTCTAGAAGCACTTCTATTTATATTTTAGGCAGCAAGTGACAGTATTGGCAAGTGGCCTGCAAGAGACTTTCTGAAAGGATAAATCAGTGGGCAGCATGCATAATATATTGTCTGCTCTTTGTGAGATCAACATGAATGTTTTCGGTTGCTGACATAAAGTCTTTAAATGATTTATGAAAGGAATAAATAATGGAGACTTTTTGTATTAAATAATTCCATTCTGTTTCGTTTGGAATTAGCCTTAATGGGATCTAAAAAGGGATCCTAGCAGTAAATGATGACAGTCATAATTTTATTTAAAGAGGGAATTGATATGCTAGAACTGAAATATAAATTATCAAAACGCAACTTAATGCTAGTATATTCCAGTAGTACTCCAGCTTTCTGTGGAGACGAGATGGGATGCTCTGTAAATCAGAGTTTGCCAAACTCCTTTGTTGAATGATACTATTATTCTTTCATACCCTCGTAAGCCAAACGCATCATAACAGTGAGCACTTCACTTGTGAGCCAGGGTGAATGACAGTGCCATGCTAAGAAGAGATACTCAGGTGTATTGATTGAAAGACATAAAAGTGTATGTATCTGTTAAAGCATGAACTAGAGATGCAGAAATGCCATTGAGGTGGGAGAGAGAAGGGAAAGGGAAGAAAATCCCAGCTTTATAAATCCCTGCAGCTAATCAGTTTGCTTTTTTCTGTGTGTTATGAGGTGAAACCTGCAGAATTGGAAGCTAATTCTTGTGTCCAAGGGGCATATTTGCTTTAACTCACAGTGATATTTTATCCTATTCTTAGTCTGTTTGATAAAATATAGTTATTTTATTTGTTTAAATGTACAAATACATGTAATGCAGATATAGCAGTTAGTCTTACACACTTACTGATGTTTTTAGATAATGTAAATAAATGATACGGGAAACTTTTCTCATAATGTGGATAAATTAACATATAAAATAATGTAAATTAATTTAGCGCAAGATCTGGTTTGAAAGTTGTTGTGTGAGCATAGTTTTCTGCTCTGACATAAATGTTTTAAAACTCCTTGCCAATGAAAATAGAACTAGAAGACTTTCTCAAGAAAATAGGATGCTTTAGTCAGCAATCTGAGCCTTAAACAAAAAGTAATTTTAGCAGCATTTTTTGTTTTTTAGGTACATATTTATGCTTTGTTTTTTCACTACTGAAGTACGTCTGTTTTGCAGTTCAAAAGCTGATCTTATTTCTTTTTCACTGATGCCATGTGGGAATTTGAGATCCATCTCAGACTGTTGGTCCTGTGGGTCTTCAGTTCTGTGATCAGCCTGTGCTTGTTTTTGATGGCATGTTCCATGAATCAATAAGAGAAAACTGCTGCCGCAGAGCTTCAAGTTTTATATTGTATTGCATCAGGTATATTGCAAATAACTTTTAACTAGACTTAATTTTGATACTGCATACTCACCTTGAATATTACATTATTCTAAATTTACGCTGTTCTGCATGCTTCAGGAGCTAAGGTGTTGGTTTTTATGCATAAGAAGTGTTTGGAGTTTTTATACTACATTTCTTCTTTCTTTCTAAAAAGAAACCACCACCAAACAAATGTAAGCATTCAACCCCAAACACTTCGGAATGTTGTCTTTTCTGTGACTGTATTAGAGTTGCTGGATTTAATCTTTGTTTTCAGTTATTTTGTTGTCTGGTTCTGACATCTCAGGATAAATTTTTAAAACCAAAAGTATGGATCTTTGATATTAGTGAATCTTACAGAAATGTGTTTCTGGGGAAGTACTTGTAAATATTTTGGGTTGTTTTTTTTCCACGTCAGCCTTTCAAATGGAGTGTTGAAGCTCTGATTTGATATATACCTCTTTCAAAAAATCCAAATTAGTGTTTATTCAAACTTCGACTTTTATAATTGTTACAGTGTATTTCACACTCAAGGATCATTGTGAATTTTTGTTTTCAGTGAATTCTATCAGTCTATAGGCAATTCTCTGACAGCTTTTAATTATTGCAGCAGATGGAAAAATTAAGGCAGTGTTTTCAATCCTAATTCTGTCAGTTTTACTTGGGGTTAGCTGGTGTTTCACCTCGATGCCGGTAAGCGTAATGAACAAGATATTACTCAGTGTGAGTAAAAGTGGCACAATGTCACTGAATAAGTAAAAATGCAGTAGAGCTCTGTAGTGTATGGGTATGAGATTCTTAGAAATGTTAAAGATGGATGGTATAATCAGCTTTTCATGATGAGGCTTAACTCTTTAGTGGGCCAACTTTTAGTTGTAGCTCAGAAGTCAGCAGTTTGGATCAGAGTAGTGAATTAGAACAAATGATGTGGTTTTTTTGCCCATCTGACTGACCAGTCCTTGTAAGAAGAGTTGTTTATTATAGATATATTGTATTCATTTGACTGTGTTACCGTTGTGATAGCTTTGTTCTTTCTAGGGGAATGTTTCACATTAGATAAGTACGTGCTGGAGAGAGCGAGGTGGTGGTCAAACAGCTTGCTCAAATTTGTTATGGTCATTCACAGCTGAAGATTTTGCAATACATTGTGATACATTTATCACAAATTTATGGGCATTATAAAAATTGATTTTCACCAAAAAAGGTGCACTTTTAATAAGCAGAAAGTGCTCAACATTTTTATTAAATGAGGATACCCGGATAAATCTTAGCTTCTAGATTGGTGTCTATGTGCTGTCAAATAACCTGCTGCTTACATTTTTGCTGTATCAAGACATTTTAGATCTCATTAAGATGTAAAATTGCCCTGTAAGTCCTTCTGCCCCTTAGTAATGTATGTCAGTGCGGGACATGATGTTAACAAAGGATTTACATGAGCTGCAGTGATGTGATAGCTAATTGATGATAACCTGTGAATTAACATGAGTCGGAATGAGTTGCTAAACTTCATTTGCACTGATTGTATACGTTATTTAATTTTAAATGAGTCATGTACTTTTTGTTATGAAATGATAAAATGTAAAAAGGCAAATCTATTTATTATAGCAGTGCTAGGGTAATGATTTCTGTCTCTAGCAGAATTATTTCCAAACAGGAATGGTATCCAGATTGTTAAATATTAAACAGTGAACATGTAGATCATGTTTTGCAATAACTGCAGTATCATGTTTAAGTAGATGCATTTTGGGTGACTTAAAGATTCTGGAATAGCAACAAAAAATTACAAAGCCATCTGTTACCCTAGGCAGAATATTTCCCTGGGTTTCAAGAGGAACAAATACATAAGAATATAATAATTGTGAAATAATACTATTGCAGATATGCAGCACTTCAGTTAACATTTATAAATGCATAATGTGACAATTTGGTAAAAAAGTAAATACTATAAAATGACTGAAGACCATCTAGAATTTAATTAAAACTGCAGTAATAAAGCTAGGCTGAGTTAGCTTCACTGGAAGTATGTCTGGGTCCAAAACCTTGGCTGGGTTTATTCCAATTTTGTTTAAGCAGCGGCTGAGTTTGCTTGGACCAGTCTTCTTTTAATTAATGGGAATGAACGTATATTATCTATTTTCAATCGTTTCTGCTTCTCTTCTAAGTAATTTAAAAAGTTTAAATGAAGTATTAACATAGTTTCATTTTTCTTTGTTTTTAATTAGTTGCTTGAATATCATGAAACATTTCCAGATGCTGCCAGGAAAACGTGTTCTTAACTAAGCAAACACAAAACTTGGGTTTCTGGGTTTGCCTAGGCCGTATGGATATGAGATAAGCACATGTATTATTGGTGTTGACAGTTTCCATGCAGAATTTCATTCATTTCAGTTCCAATACAGCTAAAAGGGGAGAGACTGTATATAATGAGTATAATATGCTCTATCTAGGTCATTTTTTGAGGACAGTGTGAACCTCGGCAGCGGAGATTTTCTGTACCTTTCTTAATAGGTGGCTGTTACAGAACTTCTTCTGTATTGAGTGATTTTTAAAAAAAATGAAAGGTGTGTTGGTAATTCAGTGGGAGAGATATTTGTATTAGGAGTCCACAGTGGATGGTTTGCAGGTTGTGGCCTTGGTTTGTTATTCTTATCATGCAGCTGTTCAGGCAGGCAGTAGGGAAGGTTGCTGCAGCCTGATACATAAAGTGAAAGTGTAGTATTGGTTGCTGGGCTTTTCCCCCCAACTCCTCACCACACAAAGAGAAAAGACCTATTACACTTTTTTTTTTTTAAGCTGTATAAGTCAAATACTGACTGATTTAACTAAATCATTTTTATACATTCTGATCACAAAAGGCAAATTCATTTTTGTGCTGAGAATGGGGGAATACAATACCTGAGCAGAGTGTTTCTTCAACTGGTATTGAATATAGGATCCTTTCTCTCTGAATATGTCCTTTTTTTTGTTACTGTATGAGTAAATAAGTAATTTTTTAGACTGTAAAGAGAATCAATCCTTTCTGTTTATCCTGAATTGTAGAACAATTATAAAGCTGTTTCTCTGATCACTGAGTCATTCGTGCCAAAGTACCACTGCAGTTCTGGAAGGTGAATCGTGCTGTCTGGCAAATATGACATGAATTTTTGTATCTTAAAAGAGCACAGAAAACACCTTTCTAGACCAAAAAGATTTTCACATTTTTACATGTTAAAAACAGAATTAAAGGGTTTTACTTATTGACATACTCTGAAGACAGAGCAAGAACTCGGGCTTGAATTGCAACAGTTTATCTGAAGTTAGATAATAAGAGGAATGGATAACAACATAAACAGCAGATTGCCTCAGAGGGTCACAGGAGTTGCCAGTGTTGTAAGTGTTGAGGACCTGGTTAGATAAACACATAAGGAACTGTTTTGATGGATTTAATCCCACTTGGAGCAGAGGATTGTTGTAGGTGACCTTCTCCTGTAAATGTTTCCGATGGCCTTATTTTCTATGGCCTTTTAAGCTACTGCTGATGCCTGATGTTTGTAATCATAAGAGATGTTGAGAACAATTAGGTCTTAAAATCATCGAGCTCTCAGAAATAGTGACTTACTTAATTTGTTTATTATGAGCATCAGTATTTCAGAGGAGCTAGACCTTGGGTAACCTTGACAGTTTTCGCAATTAGCAGTCAATTATTATTTCCAAACATGAGTCTGCCTCTGGAAGATTCCAGCCAAGATGTAGTCAGTAGAACTTAACCATGTTTTCTCTCCCAAAAGTTTAAAATATCTCTGCCATCGTATTTTATCACATCAAATAGTTTCAATATGCAGTGTATTTTTAAATTATAAAATAGTTTCTAGTGAGAAAACACTTCAAAACCAATTTTACAGTGAACTTTCTAAGTGTAGAGTTAAGAATCAAACTTCTTCACACCAAAGAATTTAAATGCTTGCATCATCTAATGGCCTTTTTTTTCCTCATTAACTCAAATGGAGAAGACTGAAGCGTAACTCTGGTATATATATTCACTTAATCAACAAATCTGTAATTTGTGCGTAGTTTAAGGAGAACAAAGGAAAGAAATGAGTGAAGCTGATGAGCTGGCATAGTCCTGCTGGTTTAAAGCAGCATCTTGTTACCTTAGTAACCAGTTGTCTGTACTAATATACCTCCTTAGGATCATTGTGTAATAGCTCAGTAATGTGTATAGCCTAGAAAGAGCTTTGAAACACTTGGAAAAAAGCAGTTGTGGCTGGACAAGTTTTAGATGTTCCTTTTTTGTCCCTCACACCAATTCAGTTTCAGGTCTCTTTTCTGTTTTCTCTTGCCAAAAGAAAAAAAAAAATAAGGGGGGGGGGGTAGGATATTTAATCCGAAGAGTTTCCATGTTCCATGAATCACTGTTAATGTCAAGACAGTGTACCACACCTTTGTGTGTAATGTCTGACCCCCACACTGAGTGCTCACACCAAGGGGTGCGTGTTCCACTTCAGGGTTTCAGCAAAATTCTTTGAAATCATCTCTATGAAAATATCATGCAAATCTACCACCAGGAAAATCTGCTCTTTGCTGTGATGATTAATGCTAATGAAAAGGAGTAAAAATAAAACTTGCCTGAGGAGAGTGGGCGACTGGAATTTTTCAAGATTGGTTTAAGTTAATTTTTGTATCTTCTTAGTTTCGAGCAGGATTTCCTCATCTTGTGGTTTGGTAAAGAACATGGGATGTTTTTTTCAGTTTAGGATTATTTTACACCCTTTTTTAAATTGGACTTTTATCACCCTCCTTTTTTTTATTGGACTCAAGTGTCAGATAGGATTCTAGCAATTTAACTGAAAAAATAATTTGGATGAGTTTAGTGTCTGTGTGGCTCTGAATAATCGCAAAGCTTGTATTAGATTTCTGTACCTTGTGTTTTGATTGTCAGCCAGTGAATACCATGTGTTGACTATATATTAAGCGTAAATGTTAACAATATTTCATAAACAAAATACTGGAAATTATATGGCTGACAATACTATTGAGTTTTATGAAGAATGGAAAAAAGTCTGTCTGGCTTTTGTTTCCAAACATTTTGTAGAATGGGAAGAAAGAGACTTCTGCATTCAGGCATGGACTTCAAACAGAGGGCTCTTAATACTTGAAGTTCTTTGTTATTTTGAATTCATATCGTCAGATATCTGATTAGACTGGACTTAGTAAACATATACCAAAACCAGAGATTGCCCAGAAAATTATAATTTACATGTAAATTTTATTTTCTTATAACTAGCATAATTTCAGACATAAAGGGGAACTCCTGTGAAACTTGAAAGCAGAATCTGTGTTTCTGTAAGAGTACACTTAACACTCCCATTTACTTGTATGATAGTAGTGTGTGAAATGTATGCATGGAAATTATCCAAATGTCATTCTTTTACGTTAGAACTGTGGCTATGAATGCCTTATAACCCCCATTTACTTTTGTTTATTGGGAGTTGTAGCATTGCTATGCACTAGTCATTTGATTTTTGGTGAAAAAGGTAAGATGTGTGCAATGTAAATCTGCAGTCTGACTGTTTGTAGACTTGTGTTTTTTCATTCGTTTTTGTTGTTATATGTGCCTCATAGACAGCACCAGTACTTAAAAAGGTAAAAAACCCCATGTAAAGTCACCCAGGATGTGGAGGGCAGACACACACAAAAACCCCCCAAAAATCAAATTGTCAAGCTTTTATACCTCCTTTATATTTTTATATGAGTAACAATTTAAAATTAAAGCTATATTTAAAAGTAAAGCCCAGTACATAAAGCTAAAGCTTTTGACAAACACTTTATAGAAGACTTAATAAGACTTAATCTCCTACTTGTTAAGGTCAGTGGTAAAACTGTTGTCAGTGTTAAGTTTTGCTGCACAGACCATTAAAGGCAGACTTTCAACTGTGTCTAAATGTAAAACTGCATTTAGATTTAGAGTTAGAAATTTCTCAGACTGTTTCTCTCATCATTCCTTAGTTTAGAGCAAGTGCATCTAATTACCAAGAAGGAAACTTTGAAGAATTAACACTTCTCTAGCATCTCCTTAATGATTACGGTATTGCTGATATTTACGTTTGATATTAGAGGTTGTACAGATATAAGAATACTCGTCCGAAAGTCCAGTTTCTTAATGTATGTAAGATGTTTCAGGACAAAATTGCTCATTAGCAAAGCTCTAAAGGTACAATAAAATGGTTATAGCTATTTCAAGAAGCTGAGAACCCTGACTGCATTTACATGACAATTTTTAGTGTGGTATAGTGAGAAGTAAAACAAGTAAACTTAAATAATTTCAAAGAATTTAACTTACTTTACTTTGCATTGCACAGACAAGGGTCATGGGCAAGGTTAGGTCTGCAGCTGAGAGGCAGGAACTTAGCAAACTGTGCTACTTTGGGTGTGTGATGCTGTGTGAGAATGCTGTAGTGTTTGTAGATGTGAATTAGGTGGAACTTCCTAAAAACATGTTTGAATTTTTTTCCCTCATGGTGTCACTACAGCCCAGTATATGTCATTTTTTTATATTTGAATATTATTCTTTCAAGTAAGAATAGAGGAAAATGTGTGCAACAAAGACACAGATCAAACTTTCACATTACACCAAAAAGTTATGTAAATGCAAAGTTCTCTTAGTAAAAGTAAGCTGTCCCAAAATGACTGTTTTATTTTGTTGTATTCTCTTTGAAGATCATGCTTTTTGGCATAGGGAATTCATTGAAGAAATGTGTGAATGGAAGAGGAGGCTTTTTTACTGGGAACTCCTTTGGCATTGTTCTCACTGGAACCTGGAGACAGTGCTTATTTTTTTTTAAGGTTGTGCTTCAAGTGCAAACACTTGAGTTACTTTAAGATTGCCATTAATTATAGTTACATGTTCTAAATGCCATCCACACACAAGAAGAATTTGTACTCTACAGAGGTGGATAACCACCTCAAGTTGAGAACTATTATCCTCATAATGTTCATAGAGAGAGAAATGTGGTATTTCCATGGTGCTTGTGATGTGTGTGTGTAGGATGGAATGGGTTTTTTGTTTTGCTTTTGCAAAGTTATAAATTTCATTGCTATTTTTGTCTTTCCGAAGAGTTGCCATTAACTATTAGAATACAATTGTGAGGCAAGATAAAGAGACAATTGCGAGTAAGCTAGCATTCAGAAGGGTTCAGGTAAAGTAACAAAGACATTAAATTCAAAAGTAAAACCAGTGCTTGTCCTTTGGGATTTTGTTTGTGACCTATGATTGGGCAAGATGCAAGCACCCATGTGCAGTCCACCTTTAATACTACTGCTGGAGGAACAGAGAAGGAATTGGCAGAAGTTGCTTGGTGTGTACATGCTCAGCTGTTCCAGCTGCCGTCTCGAGCTGGTTAACTTCCTTGTCATGGGCTTTAAAGACCTGGTTTACAATGGTGGTTTTTCCTTGCGTAAAGTTTTTGAATGATACTGTAACACAGAGCCTTTTGGAGTAATGAAGTTACAGCCAAATAATGCACTTTTGACTTTTGCCCAGCAGTTATCAGGATTTAACTCCAGATTTTTGCAATACCTTTTTATTTAAAAACCAAAACCAAACATCTTAAGCCCCAGAGAGTTTTCAGAGTAAGCAATATTTGCAGAGAAAAAGAGATGGAAAAGAGCTGATGCCTCTGAAGGGAATTTCTGAAGGATTTGGGGTAAAAGAGTGGTAGGTGGAGAGAGACCAAACTCCATGTTACTTAAGCATCCCTGTGGCCTGTGAAACTCAAGAGCCTTGTTTTCTTCTCTCTTTTGGCTGATGACTCTATGGCAACAGCCCAGTGGTCATTTCAGAGGTGGGCTTATTCAAAACCACAGGGGAAAATAGTGACATTGGAAACAGTGATTAGTTTGAAACTACCTGACCTGTTTTTCCATGTTTTAAAGAGCTGTTGCTATGGCAACAGCCGCTCACTGAGGACCAAGCACTGCTAAGTTTCAAAGGTTCAGCAGTCATGTGTGTGTGGAGGGCTGGATCACTTCCAGCATCAAACTGTGTTCCCTGCATCAAACTGTGTTCCCTGCACCCACAATTTTTATAGATACCTGCGCTACCCTAGAATTAACACAGATGCTTTAGAAAACATATTATCCAAGTCCTACTGGATCTGTTTACTACTTTGGCTTGATTTCAATTAATTTCTTCCTTTGTTCATCTTCTCAGCTTATTGCAGCTTCCCAAAATAA
Source organism: Empidonax traillii (assembly GCF_003031625.1). Classification (NCBI taxonomy): domain Eukaryota; kingdom Metazoa; phylum Chordata; class Aves; order Passeriformes; family Tyrannidae; genus Empidonax; species Empidonax traillii. The sequence continues at coordinate 95,458 of NW_020955922.1, forward strand.
AACACCTCCAAAGAATGATAGTACCATATCCTGTGGTCCTCATACTGTCCTGTCACTGAACACAATGATAATTTTCTTCCACAATTCCATATCCCATGTTATGGAAGTCAGCAAACATAAGCTGTTAGACTGTGGGTTAGAGAGAAATTAATTCCAGAGCTGAGATGCATTCATTGAAAAATAACCTGACAATTTTAATCAGTGAATTGCTATCTGAAATGCTTCTACAGCTGGCAGTTGCCATTATGACATATGGAGGAGAGAGGACTTTGCAGATGGACAATTCAAGAAACTATTATACAGCTTTAAATTGAAAATCAGTGCACTGAACTTTGCCTGGCATCTGGAGTGTACTGTGCTTCTTGTGAGAACTGTCACTTAGTAGGTGGACAGCAGTGTATAGTTTGATAATGGAAATGTGTGGTTAGTAATGGTAATGGCCAGTCTTCGCAAACGAAGATCCGGGGAAGGTTTTTACACCTTCCAGCCTGCACATTGGATTTTTTAGGTGAGACACAGTGTGCGCGGAACTGAGCCCACCCTTTAATCCTGAGGTTCATCTGCCGGGGCCAAGCACGCTTGGATGGTGGCAGCGAGGTCCTCAGGCCGTAGATGGATTGCCTTACAGGGCTAACGAGCTCCATCTGCCCGGGGAGTGTCCCTGACCGGGAATCGAACCCGGGCCTCGGTGTTGACAGCGCCGCGCCTTAACCACTGCACCACCAGGGGCTCCCTGTGGTTAGTAGAAGTGTGCACTTTACATGTTACAGAGTTAGAAGAGTGGTTGCAGTGTTGTCCATGTTTGAAAGGAAAGTACATTTTTGTCAAGCACAGATTTCAAGAGAAGACCTTATTTTAACTGCTTCTCAGGAGTAATTGGGACCACAGAAAAGCACCTTAGTTTCAGTGGTACTGGAGCCTCTACCTTACAGTGGGGGCTGTGATAGAATAGAATACAGTACTCTAGCTAGCTGCTTTTTTCTTGTCCCCCAAATCTGTTGGCATTATTTTGGTCTTGTTCTTTTTGAGCCCCGAATTGTAAACCCTTCTCAATCTCTAACAAGCAGATTTTTAAACCAAATACGAAGGAGAATGTTCACCTGTGATCTTTAATTTGTTGGTTGTGGGGAAAAAGTGATAATTGTGAAGGGTTCTCAGCTGATCTCATTAAATGCAAAAAAAGAGTTTAAAAAACTATGTTCACGTGTGGAAATCAAATGGTCAGAAATTAAGGAGTGTGATGCATTTATGATTGCTTGGCCCATTATGGGCTCATTATTTATCGGAGTTTTAACCCATAGTCATGTAATTAAAGAATCTGCTACGATGTTATAATTTGAAAAAAAAAAAAAGTCAAATTAAGGTTGCTTAAGGAGATGTAAAGTGTTCTTCCCTGATGTCTTTCAAGTATTTGACCTAAAATGCTTTTAGAGAGTTTTATACATAGAATCAGAATGTGATTTCATATCAATTTAAAAGGGGAGAATTCCAGGCACACGTAAGAGCCCTTCATTGCACAACATCAGTGAGGCAAAGGAATGAGCAGCTGGGTGGGAATTTGGCTGTTAGCAAGGCTTAGCCCACCATACCTGGTAAGACTCATTTCAGCAGTCTTCTGTAGCTAGAAGTTCATCTCTGTCTTCGACACAAGAGTAAGTTTTCACGGCCTGTATCAGCACTTCTCTGTCTTTTCCTGATGCAGCACTTATGTCATGCAGCCACAGCTCTGTAACTAAGAAGCACTGTTGCAGATGCTCGCTTTATTGGAAAGAGCGCCAGGTCTGGTTCTCCCTCAGTGATCTAAAGCACGAATACCATCTGTCCTACCGTTAAGATCACTTCAGTGAGTTTCTACATAACTGCTTACACTTGCCAGATACAGAGAATCAGTCTAGCTGCTTTCTCATTTCTTCTTTTGGAACTGTCCTCAAATTGCCCCATATCACATGTACAGAAGTACTGCTTCCAAATTCCTACTCGTTAAAGTTGTCAGCTTTCTCTGGAACTTCTCAGAAGAAGGCCTTTTCTGCAGTGCAGGGGCTTCAGGGTGGCCTGAATGTGTTTCTTGGCTGTTGAGTGGAGTGACTTGCTGTCCTCAGAATTGTAATCAAGTCAGACCTGGCTCAGAGTAGTGTTGGTATTTTGCAGCAGCTTGGCAGGTAGGTACACTCATGGATGTTTCAGTCTTACTCCTGGTGAAGTTCACTGGGCAGGCACACACTGTTCAGGTACACCCCAGACGCGGAGTTGCAGCTGAAGCAATTGATCCCACCTGGCCTATTCTACCGTGTTCTCCACCCTGGCCATTGAGTATTAGGAACAGTCTAAGCCTCTGTATGCCAAGAACACTGAGAACATACCTGGGCAATAATTGGTGTGAAAAAACAAGGAGGCATGAGATCTTCATGTTCTGCAGAAAAGAGGATCATTTGTGGAATTGATATATGTAGTATCGGACTCGTATTGACTGTTTTCTGAGAACCCTCATAATACTGGGTAATGGAGACTGGAGAACTGTAAGTAGACTTCAGAAAGGTACTCAAGCCAGCTTTGTGGGACCTGAACAGTCAAAAACAATGGGCCTATTTTTCCTGATAAGAAAAAATATTTTTTAGTAAGTGAATAAAAATTTTTGGTCTTGGCCTAGTTTGTCCACAGGGTTCCATTTGGATACCTCTTTAATCCACTAGTCACAGTCATTAAACTCATCTTTTGCTGTAAAATCCTCAGAAAGTTCTGATAGTCAAAAGACCTAAGTTTCCGTAGCTTCATGAAGGCAGTTTTTATTCTAGAATCTCTTCCGCTTCTCCATAACAATTAATTTGGGATTTTCAGGCTCACAGTTACAGGACTTAGACTGCCTGACACTATAGGTGTTAGTCTAGATTGTTGAAAGTCTCCTGATCCTACCCTGATCCCCTTTATCAAAAAGTGTTAGGAAGTTCACTATGTGAACTCACAGAGCCAAGTGAATGAGTTTCTGTGGGTGGTGGCCAGCTTTGTACTCATCCTCTATGTTTTGAGCAGGAAGTCTCCTTCCCCTTGATTGGAATAAATTTTTAAGAATATAAAAGTAGCGGTTGTGCTTTAGGCATTCTTTAGGAATACACCTTGCTGCTGGAACTGTTTTCATTGTATTCTGCAGCAAAATTTTCAAAGAGCTTTATAGTTTTTTGGCTGATCTAATGAACCAGCATTTTATTGAGACTTCAATGTTGCATTAAAGTCTCTCGATACATCTCCCTGCAGATCATCTCTATAAGCTTATGGCTACACGTTCACTTGTTCGCTTTTTTAATTCTTTTACTAAAAATAATATTTTCTAGTGATTACCACATATTTGGGAAAATATATTTTGTCATACAGGCTTTCTTTATGTTCGATAAAACTATGTAAGTTTGCATTTTATGTGGTTCTAGTAGTGTGTGAATCAAGCCAGGAAATCACCCTGCTTGTGTTCTTACCAAAGTCACACTCAGCCAGGGCTGAGACATCAGATTTTTTCTTTTTCTAAACAGATGGTAAAAATGCGTGGATGTGTAATGATTTCCCCACAAGGAAATAGCATAATAGTGTGCTAGGGCAGAATCTACTGCAAGAGGGCTAGAGGTGTGATTCATGTGCAACCACATGAGCACAAGTGTGCTTTGAGATGTGAGAAATGTGTCCATCCCTGAGATTTGCAGATTTGTCCCAGTGCGCCTTTTTTAAGCACGGTGTCATCGCTGAGGGCTTCTGTGCATGATTCAGCTTGAGTGGTTCTAAAATCACTGTTTTCCTCAAGGTTTTACATTTCCTCATCAGTCAGCTGATGGGTTCAGCTTGTAATAGAACTTCTTCAAGAAATTACATTCATGTGTATATTCTGAACTCTCTGTGAAGTCCTGTTGAAAGTTACTGAGGATTCTCTCTGTGAGGAGAAAGGATGCACATTTATGGGTTGGTACCTCACATATGCAACCTCCACAACATAGCCCTGAGTTTATATGCATAGAACATCACATTTCAAAGACATTCTGGTTACTTTTCAATAACTTGGTTTAGGTGGTAGTGTATATTCTTATTTATAAAAAAGAAAAAAGGTCTTTGGGAATTAAAGAGCAAATTTCAGGAAGGGTACTTGTATACCCACTAGTTTAATAGAGTAAGAGGAATTAAGAGACAAGAAAACATAAATTCAGAAGAAACTTCTACTTGAAGAATCCTACATCTGTATGCGTGGTTCTTTATATAACAACCACTCAGTTAAGTTTTGGGGTTGTTAATTTCACACACTATTGCAAGAAAATGAAAATAATGAAACCACCATGAGGCTGCAAGTCTTCTGGTAACATTGGAAACTGTAATGCTTGTTCTCTTTCACTGCCAGCTTTATGGTTTTGATTTCCTATCTGAGCATTTAGAAGAACTGGGATTTCTGTTCAGTAGTAAAGCATTCTGGGACAAAGATGAAGGGAAAAATTTCAGCAGCAATCAAAATTAGAGGACTGTGGTTATTCTCCATGGCAATACAATCTAATTGTAACCATACAAGAGAAGCAGAGCTGTAGAAATAGTTGGTGTAATATATTGAGTTATACTTCTACATGTTAATATGACTATAGAAAGCATTCACATTCTCTTATTTCAGCAGCTGTTGGTATTTTGGTTAAAACTAAAACTCTTTGGACATCCATGCAGTATGAAAACAGAAAGAAAGAGTAGAAAGAAGGCTGCTCTTGAAATTGGGTAGAAGGTGGGTGGGGTTTCTGTGAGACACTGCCTTGTTTCTGTTGTAATAGGTGTCAGATCCCAGTCACTTGGTAACTCCGTAATTAAAAAATTGAGACAAAACTTGTTTTACACTTTCCTGTGTAAGACTAATGATAACATTTGCAACCCCTGTTTTAAATATTTTTTCTTGTTTTTTAATTGCTTCTTGTTGCTAGTATACAAACAGTTTTACTTTGTTTGGTCTCTTCTTTACTCTTTTCCATTCAGCAAAACGCTGTGTGATATCAGTTAATGAATGGTTAGATCAAATAATTTGTATTACATTAATCTGTGCCAGCTGTGATTTATCACCGTTTTTGGTATGAACTCTGGAGATGTGTAAACTTAATTCTAAAATAAAATTTTCCTGCCAGTAATTTGTACCTATCAACTACTTAAACTTTCCTATTTCTGTAAGTTATGTGCCTGTCTCTGGCTTTCCTCTCTGAGAATTCATACTGGCATTCTTTGACCCTCTCATCCCTCTTCTTTGAAAATACCAAGTTTCTACCTGTAATTCAGCAAGGCGTTAATTTGGCTTGCCTACATAATTAGGCTGTAATTTACAACTCGTGTTTATAATACCACTTAGTTAGTCAAGAGTCTATCTTCAGTTAAATGAAAAACCTTGCAGGATCTCCAGAGTAGTTTGCATCTGCCACTAAATTGTGAATAGACAAGGTTATGTAAAAATACCTTGTTTTGGAGGAAAACTTGCTTCTGCTGCTAATTTGTGGGCAGGCAAAATTTCTCCAAAGACATGTACCTGAATGCACTCGTACTTGAAGATCATCCGTTTGTGATCTTATCTTTTGGAGTTTTCCAAAACAATCTGGAAATACTTACTGTTTAAGTTATTGGGAAAGAATTGTACACGTTATTTTTCTCCTTCAAATGAAAATCAGAAAGGTCTAGTTTCTTTTTTTGTGTATTACTGCATGATTTTTAGTTAGTAAGGTAGTTCTTGTCCAACCTACTATTAGTCTGAAAAATAAGGTATTAAAAAATTACTTACTAAATGATCTTTTCTATATTCCTACTAAAGTAAATGTGCTACCAAATGCTTTTTCCAGACTAGGTTAACATATCTGAATTGAAGGTAACTTCTATCACTTTCCTCTGGGGCTTGTGTCACAGTTTATAGATCTGAAAGCTAACCATATTTTTTTTATCTTCAGTTTAAAATTTTATGATGCTGTGCCTAGTTATAGCTCTTTGAACATCTTCAACTATTCTTACTCCTCCAAGGAGGAATAACTTACTGAGGTTATATAGGTTATTAAATCTTCCCTTACATGTTTGTCTTAGGGAGAATATTGCACAACTAAAATAATATATATGTAACTGTATAGATACCCACCCCAGAAATTATTATAAAGACTTGGCACTTGTGTACATTCAAGGTCTCTGGAGCATAACCAAACTGTCAGTAGCTGCCAAGAATATGATCAGTTCCTCCGTGTGTCGATTCTGTACTTCAATCATGAGCATTTGCAGGTGAGAATAGCTGGTTCTCCGGGAATAGGACACCTGTCATCAGGCCACTAATTTTGATTTGTGATAAGTCATCCTTGGTTCTGTAACCATAGGGCAGGAAACCCGTGTAAAAATCCTCTGACCACAGCCAGGGGTGATTAACTGGTCTGTGTTTCATCTTCTTGAAGGAGCTACTTTCTCTCCCTACACATTGGGTAGATTCTAGACAGGCCCAGAAAAAAAGGCTTTTGAGCTCACAGTCTTTCTTTTTGGACACAAAGACAGAATAGTGTAAAGTTAAAAACCAACCAGACAAAAAAATCTCTTTGTTGTTTTGTGTGTAAACTGTTTTAAGATACCAGGTAAATAAATTCTTGGTCTCACGGAAGGAAGAGGCTAGCCACTGGCAGATAGCAAGGAATTTTTCCTCAAGGATGCTGCCAGAGTTATTAAAATACTTGTGTAGTGTAGAAAACATGGATGGAGCCATTATCTTCAGTCTCAGTATTTTTCATTCATGTAATTCAGTAGGAATGCTTTTTTATAGGGGATGATTTTCTGCTTGTGATGTCTTAAGGGCTTGAAAGAAGAGAGTGTCTTGTACTATAGATATATTGAGATAGGTTAATTAAATTTACTACTGTAAATTTGAATGCCAACTTAAGGAAACAGTCTTTGAAACTTAAACTTTATTACTTGGTTCTAGTACAAAATATGAAAGGCAATTAAGTTGAATTTGCACTGATTTTTAAGACTGTGTTCTTATTTTTGCTGTAGATTTGCCTTTTGATATTTTTGACAAGTCTATTGTGCTGTCATTCTAGCTATAAAGTAATTAACTATGTGCTTTGAACAGTTCAGAGACTAAATAGTGTCAATTCATTTCTATCACATTTAATTGAACAAAAAGATTCTCCTAATTTGCCTATGTTGTGCTTATAAAATGGTGATTTTGATTTTGATTTGATTTTCCTATTTGATTTCGTCAGGAAAAACTATTTTACTGTTTTCACCTTGCAGATGAACTGCATTTTAACTCTGTTTCCCACTCATTTCAGAGTTTCTGAAATTCACCTATAGAGCATTTTTCCTGCACAGTCTTAAGGCTTTTTCTCCAGAGTACCTTTTTAACTGCTGGTGCTGATTTTATTCCTCTGTGCTAATGTAATATGCCTACTTTGCTCCAGGTTATGTTTATGTCAGTAGCATTGTTTGATGGACAGAACTATTTTAATTTCAGAGTAGCATAGCCATGCCAGATCTGAAGAGAATGAAATACTGTTTGAACTATGGCACATTATTTTTGTGGTATGTTAGTGAGTAGCCCCTGGTGGTCTAGTGGTTAAGGACACGGCACTGTCACCGCCGAGGCCCGGGTTTGATTCCCGGTCGGGGCCCCTCTGCGGGGAGATGGAGCTTGTTAGCCCTGTAAGGCAATCCATCTACATCCTGAGGACCTCGCTGCCACCGTCCAAGCTCACTTGGCCCCGGCAGATGAACCTCAGGATTAAAGGGTGGGCTCAGTTCCACGCACACTGTGTCTCACCTAAAAAATCCAATGCGCAGGCTGGAAGGTGGAAAGACCTTCCCCAGATCTTCGTTCGTGAAGACTGGCCATATATATATATGTTAGTGAGTGCCATATTTGTGTGTTTGGTATACCTTATGTTGTGAGAACAGGGTTTTCTGGTAGAGCTAAAGCAATATAGTTGCGGTGACAGAGACCTTTTGCTCCATTGACCACAGTGAGAAGGATTCAGATCTGAGTATTTATTCAAGGATTTTCTTAATTATAGCCTTGTAATGATAAAAAAAGAGTAAATGTTATCAGGAGAATGGTGGCAGAGGCACATAGAAAGTGTATGATTTCACATGAGCTCACAGCAGAGCTGGAATAAGATTCAGGAGTCCTGCCATCAGGTCTCATGTGAAGTGTAAATTCTACCCACTCCCATATATCTCATCTTCACTTTCTAATGATGTACTACCTTGTGACAAATCTCATTTAGATCATGGCCCCTTCTGGGCAGTTTGGACTGTGTATGTGTCAGGCAGTCTTGGTTTGAATGCTATTGTAGTTCATTTAAATAATAAGTGACATCTGTAAAAATTTAATCATCATCTATTACATATATTTTTTATGTTGTAAAATAATTTCTTACTCTTTATTTTAATAAATTTCCTGAGTTCTGTCTGTTGGGTATTAAAAGTTTGGGATTCTTTTCTCCTTTAGACAATCAGTGTTGTTCTAATTTTGACAACCAAGTAAATTGAGGGATGGATGTTTGTCAACATTCATGATAACCTTGAATAGATTTGCTTATCTGTATAGGATACTTTCATATGAATTTCTTTAATCTATTGATGGGTGAAGAATTTTTTTTCCTCAACAAGCATCAACCCATTCGGACTTGTATACTTGCAAAACACACCAACTTTCTTGACATCTATGTTCAAAACACTGGCTGTGTCAGCAGATACAGCAATCTTTTCATGCTGAAACATTGTCAAAGATTCTAATAACCAACTTCTTTACTCCTTGTGCACTGGACTGTTCTGTTTTAGAGGTACACTGGGATCGGCAGTGTGGAACATAGACAAGTATTCTGAGAGTACATCTTTGAAAGCCAGCTCTTTGTGAATTAGCCAGTAGTTTGGTAGATCTTTGCTCATCATGCTCAGATTTTTAATTCCTGTCTTTCCTTAGTACTGTTATTGACATCATTTGCCTCAAATGCACTGTGCATTTGCTGTTCTGGCATGCTGAGGTGAGAAGCTCTAGGGCTGTAATGATGACCAAAGTCACAAGTACAAGGAAATGACTAGAAATCTTTTGAGGAGAATGTGTATTTAAGTTATTCCCATATTAAAATGAATTTGCAATGTCAAAAAGATATTCAATCAGATCACATATCATTTTACATTATATTACAGAAATTTTAGGTTTTATTAAATTTTGTGTAGGCATTGCATTCTTTTGACTTTAAATCCCAGATGTTTTATTAAATATACTTTTTAGCATTACTTGGTCACAAATAGGACCAAGTATCAGATATGCAAAGACCATTCACTATTATGTTGAAGCATTCTTTTAAAATCAATCTGTCACTGAAATTGCTCAACACAACTGAAGAAGGAATTTAGGCACATACTCAGTTTTCAAGCAGGTAATCCAGCAGTAGAATATCTAATGTATTTATTTAAATTTTGGTATCAGAGCCCTTGGTTGCCTCTTTTGCAGCATGTCATCATTGCTGCAGCTTCATGTTCCCTTTGTTGTAGTTGCAGTACTCACACAAAAACACTAAGTTTCTGATTAAAAGTTCCTCCAGCTTCAGCGGGCTGCTGCTTGTCAATCTAGATTTAGTATAGTCTAACACATTAAACATATCAGTAGTGTGAACTTGGTGTTTACCTATAGAACTGTTTATAGCACTATTGAAATCTAAGAGGGATTTGCATTAATAATGAGGGAAACCATAAAGGGTGTGTACAGATGTTTCTTAATGCAGTAAGTCTGTTGCTCTAAAGGCATATGATCACATTTGGAAAATTGCTATTGCATGTCTTGGCAGTTTGTTAAAAACTGAAAACTTTAAGTTAACTGTTATTTTGATAGACTTAAGTTCAAGGTCACCCTTTGTTTAAATGATGTTTTGTTTTCTGTAATTAGACCATGCCAGGTGTATTAAGTTTGTAATTAAAACCACAAGGTTTGCCTAATTCAGAGTAAATGAGAATGAAATACAAGGTCGTTATTCGTCTCTAGTGAGACTCCAGATGAACAGCACACATGGAACTATTTATAAAACATTTTGCATGGTCAAAAATTGCTTTAGGTTGCTGTCCATGGCTTTTAAATTAAACTACTCACAGATTTTTGCAAAAGTACCTGTAACACAGAAATATGTTCCCATGCCTAGTGCTGAATTTAAATGGAAATAAAATATATATGATGTACCATTTTATGGCATAGATTTAAGAAAGAAAAAAAGTAGTTAGGGGGCAATCTGTTATTAGGGTGAACTTCCACTGACAGCTGCAGTACTGAGCAATGGTTCAAAAAATAATACCTGAAAGGGAATGGACTACTTTTCAACTGGTGGGTTGAATTTCTTTCTCTGAAAATACTTCGTGTAGTATGGTGGCAGAAAATTTCCTCCACTGTACACAGTAATTGAACCTGAATGGATGGAGAATTCATTATGATATCCATTGCTTCTGCACCTCTGACCCACCCTGAGGCCCCTGTGGTTCTCTCAGAATGGAGCAGGGGTGGATTATAAACTGTGGATCTGACCAGTCCAGGGCAGAGTCCATGGAAGTTGGTTTAACCAGGGAGACTTTTGTGGTCTTCCATCTCCCAGGGTTGGCATCCTTTTTATTCATACCCTGTGTATTTTGGGAAGAGTTAAACTGAAAAGAACTACAGTAAATGTGCTGCTTCAATTTCATATTTGCAAGTGAAGTCCTTTAGATTTGTCTTCAAAAATTAAAGTAGTCCAAAGCTACAGGAATACATAAAATTTAGGCTAGTACTTGCAAAAGTGGTATCTGATTGGCTCTTGGGGTTTTGTGGGGGTTTATGTGGAGTTTGGTTTTTTGGGTTGTTTTCTTTTGGGGATTGGGGTGGTTTTGGATTTGGTTTATGGGGGTTTTGGAGTGTTGTGGTTTTTGTGTGTGTGTGTGTTGTTTGGTTGGAGTTTCTCTGTTTTGTTTTGTTTTTTTTTTTACGAAAAGTAAGTCCATTCTCTAAAATCCATCCCTTTGGAATAAAATTTACCTCACTGAATTCAGGTGAAACAAGGAGTTAAAATTTAAAGAACTAGATTGTTTACTTATACGATTTCTGTAGACTTCAATGTACAGTGCTTTTTGGTGAGAGTATCAACATCTTCACTCTGTTTAGAAGTGACCAGGAATTGATGAGAGATGGCTTAGAAGACCTGCAAAGAGTAGGCAGCCATATAAAAATGCAGTCACCAGAAGCAAGTTGGTGAGCTTTGTCCTCATGCCATGTTTCCAGAGGGAGAAATTTCAAAATGTTAACACAGAATATCTGGGCACTTCCTTTTGCCATTTGTTTTTCTGTTGAGGAAGGACCAGAATTTCAGCAAGCCCAGAAACTATGACAAGTGAATCAGTATGAGGGGATAATTCTTAATCTTCTGTTTATGTCCCATTATCTGTTTTAGAACTTAGGCTTGTTAAAGTTCCAAATGAGGAAGAAGGATTAACATGGTGTTGCTGGGCTGGTTTAGTTGTAATTATGGGAGCGTGATAATATTTGAAATTACTTCCATATCAGCTTGCTGCTTATTTTTTTAAAGATATCCTTATTTTGTTTCATGGTTTTGCATGGTTTACTGCTACGTAACTTAATCCTGATTCCTATTGTCTGTAATTTTGTTCCATAATCTTGTTTTCTGCTGTAAATGAATTCACTGTTTGTGCAGTTTATTCTGATAACCTTGAATCCACAAAAATATCCATTTCTTGGAACCTGCTGCCAAACAATTGCACTGCTTTCTTATTACATGATAATCCCTCTGTTAATTTGGAAAATAAAGCAAGTGGTCTAAGCCGTACATTTATGAAGCCCATCTCAAACAGCAGGCAAAGGTGCTGGAGCTGTTGTAGTTGCTGGTGAGCTGCAGCAGCTGCCCACACTCCTCCGCAGCCCAGGAGCTGTACAGTGGGGGACAGGGAAACTCTCACCCACCCTGCACGTGTCCATCCTGGAGACAGTTCGTACATGCACTGCTGTGCTGGGATCTAAGCAGGCTCTGGAAGAAAGAGGATTCACAGGCTATACAGGCAGGGTCTCAGAATGTAACTGGGAATATGCAGTCCCCTTTGAAAAAGTGGTGCAAGAGCTGTGGGAATGCCCCTATTCCCATACCTTGATTTATGGAATACATACTAGAGGTTTTCAGCTAAAATTTGAAGTAACTGCCTGATGTATGAAACTACTGAGTCAGGAGCCTGGTGATGCTGCTAGCTTTTGCAGGACTGACTGCATTAAAAAACAAACAACCCCCCCAAAACCCCCAAAATAACCACCAACCAAAAAACCCACAAAACACCCACAAACACAAACAAACAAGAAAAAATAAACTCCACAAACCCCACGAAAACAAGTAGTTATCAGTTTGGAATGCAGTGTTCCTGAGAATATATAAATACATAGCATAAATCATAATTTAAGTAAGATCTGGTTTGCCTTTTATTATTAACAAGTTTCTTCAACTGAGCAAAGGTGAAAGATTAAAATAAGACACATTCCATTTCTGAAGCATCTCAGCTTGATGTGCTGGGAACTAGCTTTAAGAATATTTTATTCTTTAACCAAAAGAAAAATAAAGAGAAAGAAAAAATTATTTTAAAGCTGCCAAGAACGTTGTATGCAGGTGGCTATCAATTGAGTAAGTGTCAGATATTTAAGTGAAAGCATGCTGGCTTATCCATATGGAGTTTTTTAGGAATAGTTTTATTTTTTTTTATCTGATTATGCCATCAGCTTCATGCTTTGTTTTGCCTTGTACTTGTCTTGAGTACATGGTATTTGGTGCCAAGGCAGTCCATGATCACAGCTCACTTTCTGTGAAGTTTAACTAGAATTGCTGTCTTCAATGCATTCATGAACATGTAATCTCTATTTTTATGTAGGAGTAATGTCTTACATGCTTGATATATTCTTCAAGGGAGTTTTTCTCCTTGTTGTGGTGGTTGCTGTTGACTATTTGCTACAAATTTACATTAAAAACCCATATGTTAACTTGAAAGGACAAAAGTGCAGAGTCAAAATGATGCTTTTTATTATTTTTGTTAATAGCAGCCATGTCAGCTGTGGAAACCAGCAAGAGAGAGAATTTTCATGTAAATACAGCAGGACTTCGTAGACCTACAGGAGTAGGAAGATCTACAGGAGTCATCTCAGGAGTTTGGTAAATGTCAGGCTCATGCTGACACTGGTCTTTCAGGATCTAGATGGTCGGTCATAGGAGAGTTTCCTGACTTGCCAAAATTTCCTTTCTAGTTCTTCCTTTTTGAGTGGACTACAAGGCCACTTCACATTTTGAGTATAGAAGGGGTTCTAGTTTTGGTGTGTGGGACTTTTATGGTAAGAAGTGATATCTTACTTTTAGGGTATACATATTTAAGATTAAACTGAGCCATGTTCAATCAGAGCTTTGTTGTTGACAGTAGCCATCTGAGACTTCTTCTGACTTTGAAATTTTCGAAGCAGTCACCTGAAATTAGTTGAATCCTTTAAACTGACACACATGTCATGATGATGTGGTACAGGGAGTATACAGAACATTTACTGTGGGCTTTTGGCATTTAAAAAATATTATGAAGTAAGAAAAATGTTTGAAATTGTGTTTTCTAATTCTTCTATTCCCAAACCCACAAGAAGTAACTGATACAAAAGCTTTGCTTGCTGGCATTAAGTTTTCACTTACAGCTTGTTGGGTTTTCAGATGGTCTGCCATGAGGATACACCATCTCTAAGTTTCCTTTAAAGTGCTGTGAATACCAGGAAATGAAAAACTGCAGTATTGGTTGACTCCAGCCCTGCAGAATCCCCCACTGTTGTATTTACATTTGTTTATAGTTCTGCAGGCAGACTGAATTTGAAGGAAACTACTAATCCTGTTGCCAGAGCTTTGTGGGAAATAGTTTAAAAGATTTAGTAGTTGTACTGTATAAAATCAATTTTGTTCACTTTGTCATAAAAGCACAGCCATCTTTCATATATTTTTATGATCTACCGGCAACCTATACTCATCCAAAATGGGATGCTCAGTTTTTACTACATGCTTTCTGCTAACATTTAATCAAGTTGGTGTTTCCAATTTGTAATTGCCTTGTAAAAAGATTATTTTTATGCCATCTAGCCACATACTTTTTTGTCTGTTTCTTGAGGAAATTAGACTTATGTGATTGTGCAGGTGTCCTGATAACTTTTGAATTGTATTGTCTAAATTCAGCAAGGGTGAAGGCTTCAAAGGAGTTGATTTGCTCCAGTTTTCAATACTACCACCACTCATTTGCCTCTGAGAAGAGAGATCCTGATTGACACCTGTGCTCAGATTGTAGCCTGATGTCCCTAGTCAGCTGTTGTCTTTGGCCTGCTGAAAGGTTGACTGTGGCCTCTGTAGCTTGGAACCAGGGACAGATGGGTGGCACACCGCAAGCATACATCAGGAGATGGGAGCTGTGAAAAGAGAGGCATGGCAAGATGTATGGGGCACTGGCTCATTCCTGTTTCTCTCCATGTGTCAATCATAGCAGTGAGGTGGTAGCCAGAGAGCTGAGTTAATTAAAATATGTCTGACTCCTCCTTGTCCTCCTCACTCCTTTCTCCCAGCTCACCCTGCAGTTGCAGAATTGGTGGACCTCATGCAAGGAACTGGTCAGGAGCCTGAGGGTTTCAGACAGTGGGACTGACCCTTCAGGCTACCTCCTGTCATTAGGTCAGATTTAGTGTGGAATGAAGCTACTTCCTTAGTCTCTGTAAATTTTTATGCTGCTCCCAAGATTCTTGTCTTTAGTTAAGTGGCATCTCACCTGAATGTTTTTATGCAACAAGTCCTTTCTTTATGTAATGGTTTCCATGTGTCTGCTGAATCAAATCTAAATATACCATCTTTGGTTTGAGCTCCACTTTAATCCCATCTGCTTTTTTGTCCTTTGAAGCAAGAGAGATGTGAGAGGAAGGTGTTTCTCCTGATTATGCTGTCAATACAAGGCAGTGGATAACATCCAAAATGGATTTTTACTAGAGAGAGGTTCCATTTTAACTTGTTAATTGTTTAAACAAAGAGCTGTAAATGTACTATTTCTTCTACTGAACAT
Source organism: Empidonax traillii (assembly GCF_003031625.1). NCBI lineage: Eukaryota > Metazoa > Chordata > Aves > Passeriformes > Tyrannidae > Empidonax > Empidonax traillii. The sequence goes on from NW_020955922.1 coordinate 110,548, forward strand.
AAACTTTTGCTTTGGACTGGCCTGTGTATTGATTCTAGCTTTGATATAGAGATATCTGTATAACATTTACTTTTACTTTAGGAGAAATAAATGCATTAAAGATGTTTTGCTCATAGGTAGGAATGTCATATTATCCAGCCTGTATGACTTCCATGTTAAACAAAATTCAGGCTCCAGGATGTTTCCTCTGAAAGGTCATTGGAAAGGTGAGGAACAGAGATGAAATGATATCATCTCATGTTTTCATTTATTATACAGTGCAGTGTGGGTTGACCTACAGGAAAATAGATCCCTACATTTGAATTCCTTCATAACTTCCTAAGTCAATTGTTAGTTCCTTCTGCTGGAGGGAGTTGTAGAAAACCGTGTAGAACTGGCAGCAATTTAGCTATTACTGTATTCAGGTTTTGAGGGCTTTTTACTATTTATATCGTGCAACACTGCAGCAGTATTCTTATAAGCAAGAGACTTTAAAAAAAAAAAAAAAAAAAGAGGCGAAACAAGTCTGACATAATCTCTGCTGAATTTTTATCTAATGTGTTTTAGTTTTCGTAGAGGTTTTGATTAATCTACATGTAATCTCTGTTGGAGAACATTGGCACTATGCCATATAGCTACGTTTTTGATTTCCCAACATTAACTGCCCTTTTCTATTTCTCCATCTTTTTATAATTCTGTCCATGAGGTTTTCTGTGCCTAAAATTTTCCTTAAGGCTAGTACTAACACAACTTGTTCTATTCTTATCTGTTTCTATGGCATTTCATCCTTTATTGCTTGGTATTTTCTTACACAATTTTCTATGGTTGTTATGGCAACATTAAATAGCAAATTTGTCAATTTTCAAATTATATTGCTTCCAGAATTTTATATTATAGTGCTGAGAAAGAGGTGAAATATTTTCAGCATAATTAAGGAAATTAATATGATTAATTTGAATTGCCCTGTAATTTTGCAATGTTGTTGCTTCTATGCAACTTGCTATGCACTCTGATGCTACTTAGGAGAGGATAAATAGAAAACATTTGTTGAAGTAGGAGAAATTGTTAAATTACAGAAAATATTCCTTTACTATTATTATTCTAATGGCCAAGATCTGGTAAACATGACTAGCACTCTAGCAACATCATCATCAGTCACGTTAGTAGGCATTTAATTCATAATCACTAGGATTCCCTGTGCAATACAGACCATCAGATGGCATAAATACAAACTCCCGGAATTGATGATGTTTGGACATGTTAATGGCAAAACGCAGCAGAATTTTCTCCAAGATTGTATTTGAATCAGTAAGAGATACTGATGGAGGAAAGAGGAAAGTGGTCTGAGATTGAAATGAGTGAGGACTGCAAGAATGCAATACCTCTGTGAATGAGAGTACAAAGTCAGAATCACTAATGAAAAGGGAAGCAAGTTACAAAATTAACTGATGGACCAGTCCCACAGGTTTTTTTGTATGCAACATGGTTATGTTACTACTTTAAAATACCTCTTCATAATCAGGAATTTTTAATATTTTGAAGTCATTGCTTGCAATCATTGTACCTTTTAATGGAGCCTTTGGTGAATTTGACATTCATTGTAAGAAAATAATTTGCTTAAGTTACTTTTCGTTTTCTCTAGTGTGTTTGATTTTACAGCATTGAGAATTCTGATGGCTTACACAACATTTGTAATTTCAACTTTGCGCATTTATGTGTGTATGAGATGAAGTAGGAATATTATAATGAAAACCTTAGCTTTTCACTGGTGTCAAAAAAACCAACAAAACATTGCTTTCTTCGTGTCTCTAGCATTCTTAAATTGCTAGTGTAACTTCTGTGATGATAGGGTGCTAGGACATCTAGTCTGATTACACTCTGATTTCAGACCATAAGAATGCAAGGTCTCCAGCTGTGTCAGCAGCAGTTCTCAAAGACATTAGGCAGAAAAAGTAGTCTGTTTTTTTCCCTCTCCAAACCTGAGCTGGCAGTTTGTTTATTCTGGGGGAAAAGAGTTGACGAGTTGGTCCGCTACTCAATATTTGTGGTAGTTCAACAGGGCAGTTTGTTTTCAAAGCTGTGACAGCATTTCAGACGATGGTGGCTTAAAGCCAAAAGCCACTTCTCTGTCACCAGTAGAGTCTACCTAGAAAATCATTTGAGTTTGCAAATGAAAATACATCTCTCTGTTTGGGGTGAAAAAGAGAGAGGGGACCAGTACTGAGGACTCCTTAAATTATTGCATTTTTGATGTTCTTGGGGTTTGTTGCTGAATGTTACTACTGAGTTTTAAACTATTTGACGTGGTGCTGTTTTCTGGTTGTGACAGGATGTAGATGTTTTAAAGATACTCTTGATTCCTCCTCTCACTAGTCCTGTATCCTTCTGCCACATAAGGTGAATTTCACTTGCATCAATTCAGGAATGTGTGCTATATATTTATATGTCTTTCTGAGAGTAGTTTTTCTTTGATAGTGAATTCTAGTGCCCACATCCAGACTTCTGCAATAACTGGATCAAGAAATAATCCATGTGCGTTGTTAAATTAATATTTAAAGTCCAGGACAGATATGCAGTCATTCTGACACCAAACCTATGTTTTCCTGCATCTCTTTATGTTCATGCATATCTGTCAGATCTGTCAGTGATCAGGGAGTTATTCACACGCTCTTTATTCTTACAAACTGAATAATGACACTTTAAACGTGACCAGTCCTATTAATTTGTGCTTTATCTCTCTTGAGTGTTATGTTTTTGAGTGCAGGATACCATTCCAACTGCGGAATTCTGTAAGCAGAAACCCCAGTAATGTATTCTAAATAAACTGGGAGAGCATTTAATAACCTCAACATTTATATTTTGATTTTTACTTTGGAAAAGCACTACTATGAAGACGGTCAAAGCAAGGGAACTGCTTTTAAAAGGCACTGTAAATTGAAATAAAATCTTCTTTCGCGTTTAATTGTTTCTGAAAATGCAGTTGTGAAACACGTAATTTTATTTACAGATGAGCCTGTGTAGTATATAGCAGCTGACTGCATTGAGCATGGATTTTGTTTGAGTTCTGACACCTTGCATTTGAGGAACACATTTGTCTGGCTCACATTTTCCTTATGCTTTTTATGTGGTCTAGGAATGTGCTGGATGGGAGCTCACATTATTTCCTGCCCTGGTAGTGAGGGTTGGAAGTAATATAGATGAGGCCCTTGGTTCTACTTCAGTTTCCAAATCATGAACAGAAAATCAGTTTTAAAAGCTGGATTAAATTCCCAACAGTTTTTCTGGAGAGGGATTTAGATTTGAAGTTACAGAACTTGAACATTACCAATGTTCTGCATTTGGACACTGAATTTAACCAATGTTCAAGTGCAACATGTGTAACCTTTTCATTGCTGATACACTATGCAATGGATAAGATTTTATAATTATCTTGCTTTTTGTTACGGATTTTTAAGTCTAGAAAATTGAAGCATAACTGAATCCTAGGTAATCACTCAAGAGATGAATTGGAAAACCAGCAGAGGCCAGAAAGATTCTGCTGAGACTTCGGTCACATCATAAGGGTTTGCAGAGCTCCTGAGTTGGGGGCTTGTAACTGACATCATTTACTCCAGAGGTGCAGAAGGGGAATAGTGGGCACTCTAAATTTGGATGGGAATTAGTTAACAGCATTGGCACAAAAGCTTGTCCAGTACCTGTTTGCATTGAGTAGTGAATCAAAACTGTACCTGTAGATTACGACCTGAAAAACCTAATTAACTCTGTGAGAAAGCAAATAGATGAAATGCTGTAGACCTTCCTTGGAGGTAATACTGGGAACGTAAGAAAGAACTGTGCTAATATTTGTCTTGATTGCACTAATGTTTGAGTCATACACAAAATGTTTGACAATAAAATATTTCTTTGGCAAATGATTTTGGCAGTTCTGGACTCAGTAAGTGAATATGCCACTGAATCAATGAATCTTGTTCAATCAATAAATGTAGTTTCTAAATTAATACATAGTGAGCATCACACTTTTCACAAGTAGATTGTGTTTTAGAGACTAGATTTCGATTATGGTTAAGTGTGCTGTTCAGTGTTGAGATACCCTGGATTTCTTGTTTGTTAAGATGAAAGAGGTCAATTTTTTTAATTTGGTGTTGCTTTTATTTGTATGTTGGCAGATGGAATTCTTGATTAATGTGTTTCGACATGACAGATTTCGTGATTATCTAGTTCTGTATTTTCAGGATATTTCTTAGTATGTCATTTGCAGTGAGAGTGGTCTACTATTTGTTTGTAATGGAAAAGATATTGTATATTATTTAAAAGCTGCTAGCTAAGTAGTTGATAGCATATCCCTTTCTGTATTTGTTAATTTATTTTAGATCTAATTTAGCAAGACAGTGGCTGTCTACCAGATTTAGCCCATCATACAGTGGATTTCATGAGGTTCATTAAATCTTATTTGATAGTCAGTGTTTATTTAGGTTATGTTTCCCAAATGTGGGGCTGGTGCATTTTGACAAAAGAAAAACTAAATCCACTTTAATGAACCAGCTGAAACTGTGCAGTATCTGTCTGACTAGTATGATTTATTGATAAGGCTTCAATAGAAGGCAGCATTAGGAAGAGTTAATAAACTATTGTTTAAGGTGAATTCTTCCAGTGCTTAGGAAGACTGTGAAACATATCACTCTAAACAGGTAGTCAGGCAGTTCTGTTGGGGGGTAAAAAGATTTCAGGAAAATTTTTGAGGAAGTAATAAAGAATTTTTGAGGAACTCTGGGCTGAGCCACATTCTTTAAAAGCCAGCAGTGCTTCTCTTAAATTTTTAAAGTTGTACAGAAAAGAAAATTTGATGCTGATTGCTTCGGTCTGGGTGATTGATTTCTTCCCTCCCAAGTTCACTGCAGTTCTCTGTGCAGCATCCACGGGCTGTGTGTTGGTGCTTGAGCAAGTTCAGGTGGTCTTGGCTGTCATCAACCCCCCATCCCTATCTCAGGTGGTAACCTGCAGGCCTTTCTGAGGCAGGGAAGTCGTCTTCTTCCTGCCACGACTAAGAGCTCAGTTAAGTCTCTTGGCTTAGCCCAGTCTTTATTCCTTTGCTGCAAGTTCAGATTCTACACTTCTGATGTTTTGCAGGCCTCTTTCGACTGATGTCTCAGTTCTCCTAACAGTTTTTTCCTGCCTTTGCAGTATTTTCTTCCTCTCCCACTAATTAATAAACCTGGTATTTATTGCCTATAAATTCCTCTGAGTTTCTGGAACTATAGGATTTTTTCTGTCTGTCTTGTATCAAAACTGGTTGAAACCCATCCTCTCTTGTACATGACTACCAGAATGCTTTCTGCATGAAACAAACCCCAGCAAACAGCATGTCCATCATTTTTCCATTTATTAAAGATGACCTGTTATTTTCCTAGGTCCTTTCTGAATTGCCTGTTTGAAACTGAACTGAATTTTCTTCCTTATAAAGAATATAACTAAGTCAAGGCTTCCCAGCAAATGAGATATAAATTTATGTGTGCATTTTGGGTTTGGGATGTGCATCTCTCTTCCAGCAGCCTTTCCCTGCTAGGAATATGTAGTTTTGTTGTTTTAGTTTTGAGTATCAACATTTTATGCCTCTAAGAAAATTGAGATTCATTTGCATTGTCCCTCATGAGGACACTAAGGTTTGAGGGTTAAAATTCTTTTAGCCTCTTGCATTGCTCTTCAGGTTAAATGCTTCTCTGGGTCTAGTTTTAACTTCAACGTTATTGCTGTGCATGCATCTTCCTGTGTCACAACTCATTATTATACATTTTTCTTCCTGCTTGAAAAATAATCTTAAATGGAACTATTGAGAAAAATACCTTTAAATTATATCATTATGTATTTTTAAAAATTGTAGATTTTAATACAGCTTTTTTTTTTTTTTTTTTTTAACCTCAGGGTTTCTATTTCATGTTACTTATGTCCTTACTTTTCATTATAGATTTGCACTTACAAAATATTTTAGCAGAACTAAGAACATCTGTCATTTTTTATTTTATAATTAGGATGTTTGGGTGTCCTAAATGGACATTTTTATTTTTTAAAATGTTTCTCATCCCTAATAGCTTGTATCTTTGTTCTTAATACAGCTTGCATTTACTTATAGATTAAGGGAATTTTACAAAAATGTAATACTGGTATTTTCTGAGTATTTTAAAAATGATCTCATGAAAGAATCAGATGCCAGGGAGGCAGTGCCTTAACTTGAGAAAACTTTTGAATATGAAGGTAAGATTTGGGGTTTTGTAGTTGAATGATAACTGCAGTTGCTGAAATGTGATATGGTGAATTCAAGGGCACTGTTATGTACCTGCTGATAGCTGAGTACAGTATGAAAGACAATTTAAGAGCACTTGCCCTTAAATATAAGAGAGCTGCAGATGAATAAGGATAAAATGCTGACTTCTTGATTCTACCTACTTAGTACACTAAGAGCTCTAGCTAAAGAATTAATTTTCCTTTAGAAGATTTATAACTTTGATAATATTTGAAAAGACGTTTTGGGGATTGTTTGTCTTTTTTCCCATGAGTTTTTTTCTCCAACAACAGAAAGGGCTAGGGGGGAAATCCTGTATATTTTTAGATCAGGTGTGGTAGCTACTTTGCCAGCAGTACTGTGTGGGTATATTTGCAATGAAATTTAAACATTGTGATTAGTATCCAGATGGAGTGTTTTTCCAAAGTTTTAGCTTATTTACTCTTTTGGGAACTCCAGTAAATATTTATAGTATTCTTCAGGACAAACTGTACCATTAAGCTTGACATTCCTGGTATAGAAGATCACAGTTTATAAAACCCACCAGGATCTTCTCTAAGGAATTTTAAACTGTCAATTTGTGCCTGTGATGTTCTAAAAGTGATTTTTAAAAATGTTTGTGATGGATGATGCAATTCTAAAGAGAAAGTGATAGCAAATTAAAGTGTCATGCTTCAGTAGACTCAGGCGTGTAGTGTAACAATATACACAGTGTATATTGTTAGATGGTTATATAGATGGTTAAATAGAGAGAATGGTAGGATTTTTTCCTTCTGTACACTTAAATTTATTTTTTACACTTATCAGTCAGGTACTAAAGAATTGGTCTCAAAGGTGCTTATTAATGGATGTTTGCAGGCTGCCAGGTTTTTGAGAGACATTGCTTCAATTTATTTTTCCATGTTCAGACTCTTCTGTGTTTCATTCTTTATTGTGAAAATAATATACCTAACAGCTACACGAACACCAGTTGCTGTAGAAGGTAGAAACAATGTAAAATATATTTCAGTGCTTAGCATCTGATGAAACATTAATGCACACTACCTTACTGGTTTTGTCAGGAACTGGGTAAAATTGCAATAGGCAAAAGTTGACATTATTGCTAATTTTACATTACTTTTCATGATAATCTATGCTTTTCCTTAGACTTCAGTTCCCACAGAGTCAGGATTACTCATTAAACTTTTTGACTACTGGATTTCCCTGCCCTGAGCTTTTTAGCCTTTTTTAGTTGCAGAAATACTTATATTCTAGCTGCCTCCTGATGACTTAGAAATGAAAAGAGAAATAAAAAGACACCTCTCTTCACATAAAAATATCTTATTGTAAGAGTCTATTTTTAAGGGTAATTTAATGAAGGTAAAGGACTCAACTCATGATTTTTGACTTTTAGCCTTGGCAGTATTTAATGTGTTCAAAGGAGAGTCCTGGGCAGTATTCAGAAAAGGTATGCAAATTATAGTATGCACTAATGCTATAGAAAACTTACTTTTTTTCCTCTTGGTGGTTTCTGTTGAAACGTCACTTTGTGTGAAGCTAAGCAAAGTCTTCTAGAGCTGAAAAACATTGATGGTAGTGACTAAGATTTAGCTTTGTGTTGCTAAAATTATGTTCAGTTTTAATGTTAGAGCAGAGAGAATTGTACTAGTGAAATTAGGAATTAAACATGAAGAATTTATATACAATTTATATACAATTTTATCTTTAGAAAAATATTTAAAATTGCATGAACTTGTCCATCTTTAACTTTCTCTTAGTGCTATGTGCTTATTTTACCCCTCAAAATGCTTAAGATAACTGCAGTCCTATGGAGTGGACTTTTGAAAGTTAAGTTGTCAGTCCTTTTCTCCCATAAATTGCAAAAACAATTACAGTAAATTAGGTCCTTTTTATATTTACATGATTTTGTGAGTTGCAACAAGGATGCTTGCTCTTCAGACAACCTGAAATAAATGCTGTCGCTCCATTCCCCATCCAAGTTTGTTTTCTTGTGGCTGTGGTGACAGCAGGAATGGGGAGCAGCAAGTCAGAGCTCTGATGTGTGGCCAGTGGGTGTCCGAGACAGCTCGTCATCACCTGACACTGCTTAGACAGGTCAGTAGGATTTGCTGGATAAGCAAACATGGAACAGTGTCCTCCTGTTGCTGCACGGGAGCAGCTGAACAGGCAACAGTAGCCGTGGAATATTTCCTTGTGCACAAGCATGTGACAACTTAATTAGCGAGACTCACAGATGCTGGGTGGGAACTCATAGTAGAGATGAACTGGTAAGAAAGGCCCACCTTGTACTTTCTGGACTCTGACTCAAGTCTGTCTTTTTATGCCAGTAAAAAGAGTTTGAAGCCATCAGTAGAGGTCATTCCACAGAGAAAAGAAAACTCTGCTCAGCAGAGGGAAATGAACAGTTGGAGAAAAAAGTTTCTCTTACCTGAGACCCCGAACACGCAGCACAACCCAAGACATGCGCTGGTTAAATCTTAGAAAGTGCTATGGGCAACCCCCTTTTGCAATTGCCATTGTTGCAATTATTGTTGTTAGCCATTCTGTTGATCGTTCATATTGCAGGAATTACTAGCAGATGGGAAAATAGATGACTCAGAATATAGTATTAACAATCCATATTTTTTTAATCAAGCCTAATAAGGCTTGTTGCATCTGTAAGATTCATTTAAGCAGTTGCTAGGAAGAATTTGTTTTTTCAAGTAAATACAACGAATTTGATGCAGATTATTTTTTGATTGAATGTCTGTTTTCTTAACAATTTAAACCCCGAAAATACATTTGTTTGTTTCCGTTGCACCAGCTTAATAGCAGTGTTCCATAATTTAGTTTGATAGACTGGAGGCTTGCAATGGTAACTCATGCATTATGGAATTACTAATGAAATCTAATTTTATCATATTGAAAACATCATTGGCCTAGAGGTTTTATTTACCTCTGTTGCTGTCAAGGGTGGATTAAGATTATAGTGTGCTACATCCACCAAAACTTTGGCTTTCACCCCTTGAAAAGTTTGGATGGCTACAGGTATGTGCTGGCCAAGTGTGGCTAATGAGTTCCAGACGCCTTCATCTAAATCCATGGACCCCAAGCACCACTGGGTATCTCAGATACGTGTCCTTCCTCCTGACTCCTGTGCTGGACACATGTGGAAACCAGGAGTCGGGATTTACATTGCGCCCTTTGACTTTGTGACTTCTGAGAGTCCACTTTTGATTCTACATTTTCTCCTTCGTTCTGAGCTTATTGCTACAGAATTCAGGTCTGTAGACAGGAACTCATATCTATTTTCCAAGTGCCTGTTTTGGCCAGAATTTTCATCAGAATGATTTGACTAGGGTTGTAAACAAAATATGTAAGGTGTGGTGTTGGTCCTCCTGTAGGCAGAAGTAGTATTGACTGCAAGTAACTATTCTTTGGTTTGCTGAAAATACTAATGTAAATGAAGCTGGTCACATAGGATGCAAGAAGTTAGACAAAAAGACAAAAAAAGTAAAACGTGTTGTACTTCCCTGGTAGAAGTTTGGTTCTGGGAGGTGACAGCATCAGTACTGTTGGAAGACATGTAAAAAAAGCAGTCAACCTGAAACAGTATTGACCAGAGTAAGAATGTTTTCTGCATAGGTGTGTTGGGTTTGTGTGGCCTGGTTTTGGTAGCAGGGGGTCTATGGGGGTGGCTTCTGTGAGAAGCTGCCAGAAGCTTTCCCCATGTCTGGCAGAGCCAATGCCAGCTGGCTCCAGGGTGGATCTGCTGCTGGCCAGGGCCAAGCCAATCAGGAATGATAGTAATGCCTCTGTGGTAACATATTTACGAAGGAAAAAAAAGGTATTGCACAGCTGTAATTGCAGCCAGAGAAGAGCAGAGAATATGTGAGAGGAACAATTATGCAGACACCAAGGTCAGTGGAGAAAGAGGGAGGTGCTCCTGACGCTGGAGCTGAGGTTCCCCTGCAGCCCATGGAGGTCAATATGGGTGCAGAGTTTCACCTGCAACCAGTGGAGGAGACTCATGCCAGAGTGGGTGGATGCCTGAGAGAGGGCTGTGAACCTGTGGGAAACCAGTGCTGGAGCAGGTTTCCTGGTAGGACTTGTGGGGGACCCACACTGCAGCAGCCTGTGCCTGAAGGACTGCACCCCATGGAAGAGTGACCCACATTGCAGCAGTTCGTGGAGAACTGTCTCCCATGGGAAGGACCCCACACTGGAGCAGGGAAAGGGCTCTTCTCCCTGAGCAGCAGCAGGAGCAGCATGTGATGAACTGGCCATAACCCCCATTCCCTGTCTCTCTGTGCCACTGGCAGGGAAGAGGGAGGGGTGGGAGGAATGTGTTTTAGGGTTTATTTTACTTCTCATTATCCTGTTCTGGTTTTGTTAATAATAAATTTAATTAATATCCCCAATTTGAGTCTGTTTTGCGCATGACAGTATTTGGTAAGTGATCTCTCCCAGACCTTAACTCATGAGCCTTTTTTATATTTTCTCTCCTCTGTCCAGTTGCAGAGGGAAGTGATAGAGTGGCTTTGGTGGGTGTCCGGCAGCCAGCCAGGGTCAACTCACTATGGTATGAAATATTCTGATGCAGTGCTGATCTGCACTCTATTCAACCAACCTTGCTGGATATTCAACCAATATGCTGGATTATTTTAACCCCCCCGACTGATTAGCAGTGGTTCCTTCCACCTTCACACGAGGGCAGTGCACTGTCTCTGGAACACTTGTAGCTCTGACCTGCGCTCTGATCACAAGTGGAACACTTCATGCCTGGAGCTGCATCAGCTTTTGGATTTTTACTGTATCCCAACTTAATGATGACAGTCACAGTAAGAAAAGCTTGCTAATGATTCTCTTCTGCTGCTTTTCAACTTCTACATGTAGCCTTTCCTGGAAAAGCCTCTAACCCTATTACAAATAAATCGAAAATAAGCAAGGAGGAGTTAAATTATTGGTGTCCCATTTGCTAAAATTTGAGATAAGGTGCAGCAGGTTTCCAGACTTTCTGGTCTCCTGAGTGTGTGGTAAGCTACCTTTTCCAAAGATTATAAGTGAAATTTACAGTTCGCTTAGAAGGTCAATTATGCTTTTATTCCGTGCTATTTGTCCCAGCTCAGGTTTGTGCTGCCGAAAGATAGGTGCCTTTTTCCCACTAGGATTTCCCTCTGGATCAGGGAGGGGAGAAGGTAGAGACAGAAGCAACTGGCACTCAGCTTGCAGCACTGGGAGCTTGTCCTGCAAGGATGACTTATGGAGGCAAAGTTGTTTTGCTTTGCTCTAGCAAAGCACAGCAGAGAATTTCAAGGAGGCTTCTTTGAGTGTGACCATGTCCTGAGAATCCATCAGCTTCTGGAAGAAATTATTCAAAGTCATCTGCCTCTGGAGGTGGTTTTGCTTCCTTGAAGTTGAAGTTTGGACTGTTCCTTTCCCAAACCCATGTGATTATCTACTGAAATAAAGGGCTCCAGTGAAGGCAAACGTTTTTACCAGAAACCCCCATTCACTGAAGACCTCTGTCTTGAAAGTGGCCCATCTTGACACTAATTGCTGTCTCTTGTGTGGCTGTAGGTGTTTGATCTCAGAAAGGACACAGTTGATTCTGTTATTTTAGAAAAGTGACAGAAATTGAACTATGTATCATCGTCAAACAATTACTGAATTGTTCCAGTTCACAGCTTTTAAACAGCTATTGAAATATAATTTAAAGCCTTTTTGAATTCCTTCAGCTTGCATCACTGAATGCTCTCCTCACCCTTCCTATTATTGCCAGTAGCCCCAGTAGTTACAACAAACTACATGGTGAATTATTTATGGCAGTTTAAATTCCAAATTGTTTGCAACTGAAAGTAAAGGAATGCTGAGCTCAATCACATTAAAAATTTTAATCGAAATATTTATCACGCAGGGGAATAAATTACATTAGAGTAATGAAATATCTTGTTTGAGTTGTATCTGCACATCTTGTTTGGTATATTTGCTGTTGCATTCAGTGTTTAGACTTTTGCAGGGTTTGTGAGGTAGTATCTGTGGAACAGTCACAAGTCAAGAAAAAAAAATTTTTAAATTTGCCAAGGAGACAAATATGTGCACAGACACACACACACATATCCCAGATTCAGCTGTGACTGCTTAAGTGGTTTTCTCATCTGATGTCAGATGAGACCTTCCAAACTCCTGTTTAGCTCCAGTTTCTTAATGCCCCTGTTTCCTACCACTTCCTTTATTCAAATGTCCTGAGTCTCAGCAGTTCATACAGATGAATACTGTGGCTCCCTGGATCCCCTTGGTGACATGTCTGAGGTGATTCTGAAAGATTCTTAGTCTCTGGCTCAAAAAATTCATTCTCTTTATATTTTAATATCCATCCCAGCTGTCTGTGATCTTTAAAGAATAGTTAATTCCATTTGCTGGCTCTGTTTCTTGATTGAAGTTTAAATAAAAACTCACCCACGACATTCTTCTCTGATAATTTGTGAAAAAATGTTTTCCAGTGCAGAATAATTACGTGATTACATCAGTTGGAGTCTATTCTATGCAGTTTGAGCTTGATGTCTACACTGGTGACTGAGAGGGAATAAATGGCTGTCCAGGCTGGTCCAGAGTGGGTAGGAGAGTTCATCAGTGGCAGTTCTCACAAGACACACACGAGATTCTCACAAGACACACACGAGATTATTCAGTGCCTGTCTTAGTCCGTTTGCTGGTCTGTGGAGCCCCAAATATGTTACTTGTATCACATGTGCAAAAAAAGTGGGTTTATTGGTCCTCTTATCTGTGTTGTGTTGGGATCAGTTAAACAGGGGAATCGACACTGTCATTTCTTCTCATTTTCCTTCAAATCTCTGACACTTCTCTCCTCTGAAAGAGTATCTTCACTGAAAAGTGTGTCATGTGCCAGTTACATTTACCAATGGGCTAAAAGTTAAATAGGATGCTGCAGTTTTTCAGTCTTTTCTTTCTCTGAAAATGAAAAGGTTTCTCTGCAAAAGTCTTCGTTACTGAGGAATTCCTTTCCCCATCCTTTTTGCTATATATTGAATGGGAGAAGTACAGTAAACTGGATGGCATTTGATTCCTTGGGAGGCTACTCTTGCCTTCCTAAGAAACTAAAGGTGTCATTTGTCTTTGGGAGAGACCAAAGGAGGGCAACAAAGATGGTGAAGGACCTTGAGGGGAAACCATATGAGGAGCAGCTGAGGGCACTTGGTCTGTTCAGCCTGGAGAAGAGGAGGCTGAGGGAAGACATCACTGCAGTTACAACTTCTTGTGAGGAGGGGCAGGACTGATCTCTTCTCTGTGGCAACCGGCGACACAATCCAAGGGAATGGTCTGAAGCTGTGTCAGGGAAGGTTTATGTTGGATATTAGAAAAAGGTTCTTCACCCTGAGGGTGTTTGGGCACTGAACAGGCTCCCCAGGGAAGTGGTCACAGCACCAAGGGGCTGACAGAGTTCAAGATGTGTTTGGACAATACTCTCAGGGACATGGTGTGACTCTTGGGCATGTCCTGTGCAGGGCTAAGGGTTGGACTCGGTGATCCTTGTGAGTCCCTTCCAACTCGGCAGATTCTGTGATTCTGTGAGACCGGCATTGCCAATGAGCTGTTGAACACATCCGAGGTCTCTGAAGCTCATACAGGTCTCAGGATCTTTGGTCTCCAAAGATATTTTGACATCTGGGGTTTAATTTTCATCTTCATAAGGAATCTTATGGTTAAAATGATGTTGCATGAAAATGTGCATCTTTTCCATATGCTCTTATATGCCCCCTCTCTTTATTATGAATTTCAGTTATTTGTTTAGTATGTACAATGTGGTCTGTCAGTAGAAGTCATAATATTTAGGTTTGGACTGTATGTAGCAGTATGTGTTGCTAATTTATATGCCTCAATCACTGATAAAAATAAAGATCAAAAGTAGTATTTCATTCCTCAGGGAAAACTGATCAGACTGTGTTGATGGAAGCCTGCTCTAGATTCATGAACTAAGTATTGACTCATTAGTAATTGATTCAAAAAATTAGTATTTTTTTACCCGTGAGTTAGGTAGTATGCTTGTTTGCAATGTCAGAATATTTGCAAACAAAATAAAGATTACCCCTTTCCTAGGAGGAAATTATTTGTGCTGTTTTTCATACTCGTTGAAGAATAATTGGCACATAGGCAATTCTGACAAGAGAGAAACGCAGAAAGGCAGTAAGCTACATTAGGAAAAAAATACATAGACCAGACAAAGGAACACATTTCAAATGTAGATTCTTCTCTGGCGTAGCAGGTGGAGCAGGAGTGCCTTACATGCCCCAGTACCTGACAAGACTCCAGCCTTTATTGGCAGCAGCCAGCAAGACAGCAAAGTGATTTACTTGTTGTATGACCAGTCGCTTTTATTGAATGAAATGTAATGAACTGTTAAACATTGTGTAAAAATATTTGTAGAAAGAAAAGAACTTGGCCAAAGGTAACCCCCCCTTTGAATTGAGGACGTTATTTCATGTATTATTTAAACACTTTGCTAGCAATTTGCTTTGACTGGTTCTGGCAGCAGTTTGTTGAGGAAGGCAGGTGCCTTGTCATTCTTATCAGAAAGTACCTCTGAATATCTGTCAGACTATGACTTACAGCAGCTGTCTATTTTTTTCAGGCTTCTGTAGGAGACTGATGTTCAGTAAGAAGTATTTGATTAGGCAGTATAATTTATATACTTGAATATAACTGTGTATGCTGTTATATTCGTAACAGCCTAATGAGTTAAACTCCAGCTCTATATTTATTTGCAATTTATTTGCAAGGTTTGCAAAGTGATTTTTTTTTTTAATTAAATGTACTATGTGTGTTTGTTTTCCCATGCTGTTAGATTTTTTACTATGGAGAATACTAAGGCTTTTGGTTGTATTAATGGTGATATATATGTATACATACACTCAAAGTGTGTAAAAACACTATAACTGTAAATTAAAGGATTATGGAAGGTAGTGGGTTTCATTTTTATTGTAAACACTTTTTAATGGTGTTTTTTTTTTCTGTGGTTGTTCTTTTGTTTGGTTGTTTTACAGTTAAAGAATCTGAGTTTGGAAGAATTACAAATGAGATTAAAAGCTTTGGACCCTATGATGGAGCGAGAAATTGAGGAGCTTCGTCAGAGGTACACCGCAAAGAGGCAACCCATCCTCGATGCGATGGATGCAAAGAAACGGAGGCAGCAAAATTTCTGAGTTTGTTTAACTTTCAGACATAATACGATGAGTCACTGTGGACACTGGTAACTTTGTAACAGTTTGAAGGAATTGGATTATGAGAGTTTTCAAAAACCCAGTCTGTTGAAATTTCCTTCACAAGCAATGACAATTGGAGCAGTGAAAGAATATACATATGGTACTCTGCAAAGGCAGAGAAACACATCACCATTTGTTTGCATTTTCAAATGTTTAATGTAATACAAGTTTAATCTGTTGCTTCCCAATCTTTTTCAGGTGTATAGTGGTAATTTGGTGTTGTACATTGGGAATTGCGTTTTGGAGCACCTGGAATGATTTCTTGATTGTGCAACACTACCGAGCCTTATATTGCAATGTATTTTTCTTCCACTTAGTAGCATATTTATTATGTAATCTTTGGTTATCCTATTTATTTTATGCCTGTTCCCTTTTATGTTGGGAAGTATTAGGATAATATTGTGGAGAGCAGAGTCAGATTAGATAAAATTGGTATTACAGTATAATGAAAAGTTGCTCACCGCTCTTATTATCTTTTAAAAATTTCCAATTTCAGCAAGCATCCCTATTCAGGACAGCATTTGAACATGTATCCAGCCCTTTTGTACCAGTAGGATTTAAGCAGAAAGTAAGTAACAGGCACATGTTCTTCTCCTCTCCTGAATCAGGGACTGTGGTTGTAGTTGTGCAGTTACAGTTGTTACACTACAGAGGATTTTTAGAGAGTATTTCTGTCATTTCTACGCACACTGAGTCAGCTGTCGTTAAACAAAAAACAAGTGCCTAATCAGTTCTGATTTTTGTTATTCAGAAGAAGCAATACTTGCAGTCACTCCTTCAGTGTAAACTTCCAATTGCTGTTGCAATTCTGACCAGTAGAAACCTCTATTTTGCACCATAGTTTTATAATGAAGTAACAGCTACACTTTTTTGATGTTTTTTTGGTTCATTTGGGTTTCTTTATCACTGTTTTGAGGGGAGAGGGGAGTCATTAGTGGTTTGAGTTTGTTTTGTTTTCACATTATAGTTACAAAGGGATAGTAATTTAAAAGCCAAAGAAAATAAAATTAATACTTATATTTAATAAGTACAGAAAAGAAGCAACATTTTACAGTCCTCTGAGAGTTTTGTCCTGCAGTCACTAAACATGCAATATTCCTGTAGTCTTCTGTTGGTAGATTTTGGGGAATCAGAAATGCAGGACCAAGCTCTTAATAACTTTTTACAAGTTATTCTATCCGGTTTATATTGTGAAATACCTAGTAGGTAGAATTTGCAAAATTGCAAGAAATATTTCATACTTAGCAGAAAACGTGATCCACTTTCTGAACAATCTACTGTGTTCTCTATTGAAATATTTACTATTGTTGCCTTTTATGTAAATAACTTCACTGTGATAGTCATACTTCTTTATACAATACAGCTGAAAAGATCTTTACATTCAACCTTTAACTGTTAAAATTTTAATGGTGACTACTGTATGGGCATCTTCTGTTAAATGTTTTCTGGAAGTTAGTAATCATCTCATACCTCTTAACATTTACTGTCATCATACATGGACCATTTAGATGGAACAGTGCAGATTTTGGAAATGGTGCATTATATCACAAAGCTTATGCAAAAGGAAACCAAAAGTTTTCACGAGATCAGCATTCTACAGCCGTGCTGGGACCAGGACTTGGGTTTGAGCCATTGTTGTCATTGTCATTCTCTACGTGTTTGCATGTACACCACGCTCTGACATGTAAACCCTAGAGTCAAATAAATCTTGATTGATTGTTAGAACATCCGTACCCTCAACTCTCTTCGTATTTCCTACAGCAATGACCATTCCTTGTGAAGATGCAAGAACATAGAAGATCCATAAAAATTACTTTAGGTGAGATAAAATGAACCTGGTAGTCTTATGCCTCACATTTATACAGTGAAACTGTGTAAAGTAAAAAATGGTATAATCATGTCACTGCGTCATTAGATTATAATCATAATGCAGGAAAAAAATAACAGTACCAACATCCCCCCATCAATATGGTTCTTATTTATTTTAAAGTAATTTCTGCTTCTTGAACTTTCTGTTCTCAAAAACTCAAAGATGTGCGTGCATACATGCATACATAGATTTGTGTAGCTATACACACATATATATGCATATCCATATATGTCAGAAAAAAAAATATAAAACAGATTTAAACCATCAGGAGAGGAACCTAGATTGCCTTTTCTTGGTGTGCCTTTTAAGTGAAGTGTCGTTGTCCAGACACTCTTACCTGCGTCCTTAGCTGCTAGATTTTCCCTTTCTCTATCTCAACCTTTTCACACCAAAAATACGACTTTGACTTTGAATGATGTGGCTTTACAGTGTAATAGGCAGTGCAGCAAAAATTATCACAAATTTCATATTTTGCATATTCTGAAAACTGTAGTAATGTGGCACTCTAAAAATTAATTGCTTATCCTGAGGGACTCCAGTGAAAGGCCATTTTAGACTAGAGCTGTTGCAGTCTGACATCTGAAAGATATGAGAAGGACATCCTTTCTTCAATCCTGATGTGTCTGCATAGAAACAACTCAATTTTTGTGCACATGCATGCACACAAGAATGGATTATATATGCAAGGAAAAAGATCTAAACACTGTGGAGTAAAACAAATGTAAACAAGCTACTTAAAATGGGTGAAAAATAGCATCTGGTGTAGTGTAAACTGTGTAGATAGAGGATGTTTGTGACCAAAGAATACTTTCACCAATTCAATGAAATCAGTAATGTTTCCATTCTGGTATGGTGCACACTGTGGTCAGTGAGAGCTGCCTTTGGCTTCAGCAGCCAGAGTATGGAGCTCTAAATTAATGTGCAAGCATAGCATAGGGAAATAAGTTTTATACTCAGAGATGGACACAACTTATTTTCTCTTTCTTCCGTTTATATAAATGAATCAAATCATCCATGTTGGTGACTGCATATCTCTACTGGAGGATGAGCATCTCTGTAAAGTCAATAGTACAATAAATAAGATATTTTAAAAGAAAGCCTTGCAGAAAACCTGATAGAACTACTGGCAAGTTAACCTTCAGTAAGATTTTAACCAATTTGTTTGCTTCTGACTTTGTATCTTTAGGTTTAGTAAGTTAAAAAAAAATTGAAAAATCATTGCTTATTACTAAACATTTGTAATAAAAGCTAATTTTTCATGTATAATTGTTGACTTGGTGTTCATTCTAACTGAAGCAAAATTATCTTAATAGAAACCATTAATGTTCATTTCCATAGTCATCCCACATGCTTTTGTTTCCTTTCTGTAACACTGCAAGCCCAGTTGTGAGTGCAGAAACCCACATCTCTCAAAGTCAACTCTGGAAAGGATTTTTCCAGATCACAGCATTGTTGCAAGATCTAGAAGTCTGAGGATCTCCATGAAAGCATAGCAGGCCCATGGAAAGAACTCCTCAGTCCTAGCAGACATAAGTGGCTTGTGCTGCTCCTTTGTTTTTCTCATTGCAGTAAAAAATCAATAGGTAATGGATAGGCTTGAGTAGGAAAAGTGAATACATTTAATGAATTTGATTCCATCACCCATTTATTTTCTGATTTTTTTTAATTATTCTCTTAAGAATTTGCCTACAAAGGTATTTTCATGAAAAAGGAACTCATGAGCAAAACTCATTAGTGATCCACAGTATGTTTGAAGTGACAAAATTCTACTGCTAATCTGAACTAATCTGACAATTAATTGGCTAGAATAATTATTTACTGTTTATTTGTGCTAAATAATAGGTTGTCTGCATTTGCACAGTGTATTCCAATGAGAGTGCACAGTGGCTCAGGCTGCTTCTCCATCCAGTGTGTTTGTTGAGCTTCCAAATACAAGTATGGCTCATGATGATGAACCCTTGCACAAATATGTGAGATAGCCTGACTCCCCATTAATAGGCACTGGTGCTTCCAAGCAGATTGTGAACTGTACAACTTCTGTAAAGCACTTTGTGTGCGTGCTGCTCTGTCAGTGAGATATGACAAGGGTTACATTTTCTCAAGTGTGGTTATAAAGCTAATTAAAGAGACCTCACCATGTGAGGAAGTCTTTATTTCTTTGCATTCTTAAATACTAAAGTCTCCAGCTTACTGTGGCATTTCTTTCTCTGTTTCCAAAGATCATGATGGGTGTTACATAGTCATGTCACATGTCACATGTTACGTAGTCATAGTCAGAATCAGTTAGGTTGGAAAAGACCTCTGAGATTATTAAGTCCAACCTATGACCAAACACCACCATGTCAACTAGACCATGGCACTAAGTGCCACCTCCAGTCTTTTCTTAAACACCTCCAGGGCTGGTGACTCCACCAGTTCATGGAAGTTTTCCAACTGGTTTAGGTTGGAAAAAACCTCTAAGATCAACGAGTCCAACTATTTACCCACTACTACAAAGTCCACACTAAAGCCTAAGTCCCTAAGTGCCACATCCACACGTCTCTTAAATATCTCCAGGGATGATGACACCACCACTTCCTTGGGCAGCCTATTTCTACGCTTGACAATCTTTTTGGTGAAGAAAATTTTCCTAATATATGATTAGAACCTGCCATGGCGCAACTTGAGGCTGTGTCATGCAGTTGGCTGGGAAATTTGCTTTGGGATATTTGTATACCAGGCTGTGATGCAGCAGAGTTGTGCCCACTGTTGACACTGAAAGCCTTGGAGAAGACATGTCCTGGGTAGCACGCGTTGTTTCTCACCATTGTGTTGCTCCAGGTGAAGTCATAGCTTAAGCTTTTTGGGGAAAAGCAAATTACATTAAAGGTTCAGTGTGAAGTCATTAAGTTGCACTTGTAGTTTAACCCTGTTAAATTTGGTTTAAAATACCTCTTCACAGAATGTATTTGTCCTCTGTTTGGTGTATTCATTATGGAAAGGGTCTATCTTTTATATGGTGTCCTCTCATCCATTTTGGTTTGGTTTAATTTGTTAGGGTTTTTAAAGCATACTTGAAAATTCCCCATATTTTCCTTCTCTTCCCCCTGCTCAGGAAGATATATGTGGGCTTTACTTTGAAGAGCATCCCCTGAGCCAAGAGTCCTTGGGACATTGTGCCCAAATGCAAATGTCAGCAACAGCTTCTATTCTCTTCTTCTATTCAGAGATCACTGAAGTGAAGTCTCAGATATCCTGTTTTCCCTTCCTTTGAAAGAATGGGATGTTCAGATCCTAAGCAAATCTTTCTCTTTCAGAATATTTGTTAGTCCCAGACCAACAGATACTTGATACTTTTTTTCATTTTTAGTTTCACAGATTCCTCAGGATAGATTCATGCTTAGTTCCACTAGGCCTTAGAGAGTCTTCTGGACTGGAGAAGAGTGATTTGTCACAGAAATAGGAAGAAAGAAACCATTTTTTAAATCTTTGGGGAGAAAAGGAAAAGCATATGGCATCTGCACCTGGCCAGGCTGCCTATGAGGCTCACTTTGGATGTGAGGAAAAAAAAGCATTGGCTGACAAAAAGCAAATCAGATGGTCACCTCTGTAACTGTGTTGCTGTTTCACATCTGATTTTCTTCCATTCATGTTTATTGTCTTCTATGTTCATGCTTTATTTATTTCATTGCCACTTTCAAAGACAGAAGTTTTAAATTTTTCAGACTTTATAAATGGAAACATCCCGTAACAGTGCCAAGTAAATAAACATGGAAAAAAGCCCCAATCAAGGTCACCAAAGTGATGTGTTTTCCTTTGCTTCCCCATTCATCTGGCATAGTGGAGGCTTTTGGTAGCAGATGTTGTTTGCCTCTGCATGGAGAGGCTTTCCCTGCTCTGACCCTGGGCAAGACATGGATGGAGATGGTTTGATGGAAAGGGCTGAATGAGCTGTGCACCTATTCGGGATGTCATATAAGTGCTGTGCCCTGCTGTCGTCCTCCTGCTCCTGCAAAGCGTGCAGCGGCACCACAAAGCCATGAGTACCGCTTTGCCAAGAGACTCGGCGTGCATCTGGAAGCTGTTGGTCCACATCAGGGCCAGCACTATGCTCAAACCAGTACCTGTGGAAGCCTCATAGGAGCCAGATTTTATCTCGAGGAGGAGGCCATGCTGTGGGAGCAAACAGCTTTTGATGTCACTTCACTTTGTTGACAGGGCTGCAGCATGACCATAGCACCCGATAAGGCATGGCCGCACCGAGGAATCTGAGAATCGTGTTTAACCCTTGGGAAGGATGAAGTTCCCTATGTTTATGTTTTTATTGATGTGCGAAAAATATCTACTTAGGAAACTATCTCAGTGCAGTGGAAGAGTTTGTGTAATGGCATCAGCTAACTATCGCTCCGTGCCCTGTGCCAGGGTGTTCCTTAGTCCAGTAGCACTATTCCTTGGCCTCCAAGGTTCTTGCTGTGGATGCTCAGTTTACCTTCACTAGAAGTGATGGTGAAGTGGAAGTTTTCATGTGATGTAGGCAAACAGCCCGAGTTCTTGTTTGGTGCTGATATTTGGTCAGTGAAACAGGCCTTTCTAAAGGCCACAGAAAATTCAGAGGGGATAAACTTGGCAGTAAGCAGGGAGCTGCCCAGAGCCAGGCAGTGGGAAGGCATTAGAAGGAATTAAACTAATCTGATTCTGGGCTCAAATGCTGGTTTTCTGTCTGTCACAATGGGGTAAAACATTAATGATATTTACCATTTACTATGGCACTACAAACGCCAGCAGTCTTCAAATTTTTTTCTTTCACAGCTTCAGAAGTTAAATCTGTAAACATACGTGGCCATGTACTAATGTATCTGGAAATTTTTTTTCTGTGTAACTAATTAAACTATATGTTTCCTGAAGACATGGTTTCTTCTATTCAGGGATATTTCTTCTGAGAACAGGTATTTTATGTTACTGTATCTCTCCCTAGTCAGCTCCCAGAGGAAAACATAGCCCTGTGTTTTCCCTTGTGGACAGTATTTGGAGCTGACCAGTATAATTGTTCTTTCACTGCACCCAGGTGTACCCAGAAACACATGCAGGCATCACCCCCATGCATCCTTTTGTTCCCTTGGTGTCACTGGAAGGTTGGCTGTATGAGAAGATGGCTGTGGCCCTCAGATGTTTCTAACACCTTTTCCCTTCTTAAGATCTTTCTGCTGCTTTGCACTCCTGGGCTCCCAAAGCCTGCATGGTTGCTGTTAAGGAAAGCCTTGCAGCCAGTAGATCAAAGAGGGAGACCAAAAGCTTTCGAGTTGATTTATCTGACACTAAGCTTTTTGTATGATGCATCAATTGATATTTCATTTTTATTACAGTACAATGGGGTATATGGGCTTAAGAGCAAGAAGTGTCCTTCTGATCTCTCATTGCACATGAAAACAAGTGTCATAGTCCAGAGATTATAAAGGTCAGAGATTATTTGAGGAAGGATTAAGCAGAGTTACCATTTTTCTTAGCAACCATATCCAAAAGCATGAGATTCTTTTCGAAGTGCAGGTGTTATTTCAGTCTCTAGATAAGTTGTATTTATTTGTCATATACCAATTTTCCCTGCTGAAACTACAGGAGAAGACTAGAATTTTTCAGTGTTTCCTATTTAAATATGAATATGCAGAAACAAATCAAATGCTGTACTGGTAAATACAATTAATAAAATAAGTTTTTCTGAGTTTCCTAATATCCAGGGTTGCCTTTCCTGTTAGTTGATCTTTACAGAAGGTGGCCCTGAGCCCGTCCAGAAAATAATGGGGTGAGTCTATTAATGTTCAACACTGCACTTCATATACACATAAAATTGCTTAATCCAAATCCTATTTACCTCAAAAAATGAACAGAATTCTCTGGTGCAGTGAGTACTGGTTCAATATTTCAATGAATACAGCTGAAATCTTGCTCTGACTCATTCCAGGAGTCTCTCTTCCCATTGGAAACTCCAAAACAACCAAAAGTTATTTGGTACCCACTATGGGTATACTGGTATCTCTCCTGCCAAGGAAGCACATCCACCACTGTTTGCTCAGCTTTTATAGAAATACTTCAGCTTTTGGGGCTGTTTATGTTCCGCAGTGTAATGTGGCTAAAATTGATGGGAATAATGTTGTAGTAGATTCAACAAACCTGTTTCTCCAAGTTAGTGTAATTATAAATTTTGTTGGTAACCAGATGTTTACACAGCTCCCAAATATGTAATTATTGGAATAAATAGGAATTGAGGATTTCCAGGATTACAAGACCAGTAATGCAGTAGCCCCACATCCCAACAATTAATGCAAATTTATTCCATGAGTGGATATAAGTTTGAAGCCTTTTAAATGTAGTTAACATTGATTTATTCAGCCCATCAACTGACGTGAATTTTATACATCTCATAGCACTTATCTTCAGTTACTGCCTCCACAAGAAGCTCAACAGTTCAGTCCTATCTTGCAGTTAGAGTGGGAGGAAGTCTTATTTGCAAAGTGTTTGACCAATATGAACTTAAATGTTTAGTTCAGCTCTTTGCTCTAGAACGAGGAACAGTTCAGGCATTTTAAGAAGAGATGTCTGCTGTGTTTCTGAGGTGTCTTCCACCAGCTCAGGGCTGATTGTGTTCCCTCATCACAGGAAGTGACAGAAACTGCTTGGCCTTGCTTAGCCAAAATACCATAAAGCTGCCAACCTCATGTTTAGAGCATCATGTTACTGACCCAAGGGAAGGAAGGGTGTGTCTGACACCTCTGTTTCTGCTTAAAAATTTGGAAATCTACACTTTGGGAACCTGGTCTCTGATGTTTGGTCCAGATCTTTAAATGAAGCCATGTAAGACATGGCTGTCCTGTGCACTTCTCAAAGGAAAAAAACTGAAACACTATAAAGCTGTAGCTTTGTTTTCCATCCAGGTTTATTCTTCTTTTCTGGGCTGCATTGGATTAACATTTTATTTTACAAGCCCATAACCCAAGTAGACTGACCTTTCATTCATCGTAGCTTTTTTCTCACCTTCTTTATCAGGATGGAGAAACACATTTTCCTTTTTCAGTAATGCTTTCTCAGGATGAAAAGTTTTCAGGTATCTTGTTTCAGCAATCATTAACTGCCTCTCAAAGTCTTTTTTTCTGTATTCTCGGTACGTCTAGACTGACCTATCTCTGAATCTAAAGGGATTCTTAAGAAAATCAAATGCACCCAGAAACACCTACCACCTCCTGTTCCTGGCATGACTGCCATCTCCTGGCATGTTAAATGGTTTTGGTGCTTTGAGGCTCCTGCCAACCGTGAGGAAGCACATCATGTCTTTGTGTGCTGGTGGATGGGCCAGTGTAACTTCTCCAGTAAAGCAGAGGCCTTTGTGCTTTCCAGCACTGCCCTGGTAGCGCTGGTGAGAGCTCCAGTGCAGTTCCAGTTTAATGTGTTTGGTGAACATGAGATCCAGGAGTGGGGCTGCCCTCACCAATGTATAAGGAATCCTCATTGCATTTTTGCCACAAAAACATAAGCAAAATTTCCCTGTACATACAAAGCATTTTCAGTGATGCAGCTGAGATGCCTCATGCAAAAATGAACTATCAAACCTGGCAGTTCCCTTGCCCGGCTGAATATGAAAGGATCAGAGAAAGAGCTGCATCCTGACTTTGGCTGGTTGAGATGTCCCTGCTGTGGGACCTGCCTTGCCTATTTGCTGGCCATGCAAGAGAAGGGGAGATGTATAGGGGGGAATAGGATGGGGATAACCCACTCTTCCGGAAGGTGCTTGCAAGTGGCACCAGCCTCTTCCCTGGTTTCAGCTGTCTTCTTTAGAGCATGCTCCCACAGGGAATGCTGAGAATGAATTCACCAAAGGAAAATACATCCAAGGCTTCTTCCTTTGGGTTTTCAGGGTAGGGATCAAAAGGTTATAAAAGGATCGTACTAACAGTGACAGTAGGAAGCTATGCCTTGGTATGGAAAGAAGAAAGAAAGACACATAGAGAATAGATTTTTTCCCAAAAGCAAACCACATTTTTGACATGGTATCTTTTGCCATACTTGTAAAACCTTACAGACAAAGGTGCTAGCCCATGGGCTAGCATGCCTAGGCACTGCCACAATAGAAATAGATTATAATTTACCTTGTAATTAAACGGGTGGTAAACACATGGCCAGTGTGTCAATATTCAGAACACTTCCTAAAAGGGGACAGAAGATGAATTTCAAAAATTGCATACTAATTTAAAAGGATAATTTCCACTGAAAGTTGGTGGGATTGCTGTCCCTACGTCAGGAACTGCAGACCCTCATTTTGCTGTGTAACAACCCCACCACATCACCCATATGTCATGGGGTTTGCAAGAATAGACACGTCAGGATATGGCAGACAGATGGAGAGGGTTCAGAAACAAGAGGTACAGCAGCTGCTGGTAAGCAACTGTGCTGTATGAGTACCACTCATCTTACAAATAGGATTAAGAGTTTTCCTTGAAAGTTGCCAGTGTAACCAGTGGAATAATCTGCTTAGAGCTACACAGGCTTGTGCACCACACAGAGCACCTGTGCATCGGGTGACAACAGGCAGATGTTGGACCGTGCATCCGAAAGTGGGCAGCTCTCTTAGGCTGCTTTAGATACATAGCAGAAATCGTCAGATTTATAGCACACTTTGTCCAATTACCAAAAAACTTAGCCCTGTTTATTTCTGAACAGGGATCAGAGAGAAACCAAAGTCCATTGGTACCCTGGAAGAAAAATGCAAGAGTGGGAGGTGCTGATGTTTCTTTGGCACTTGTGTGAAGCTGAAATGTTGGATTTGTGCCACTGCCTCCTATGGCAGATGCATGTGTTTATCCAAGTGAGGACTTCCATGATTTAGGGTTGTGTGTAAAGGGTGAGGTGATGTCAGATAAACAAATTTCTGCAGTGTCCAGTGGGAGGTCAGTTTGAGACTCAACACCTGTGAGATGATTCTCCACCCTCTGTACTAGCAGGAGAAATAAATTTCAGAGACTTTGCCAGCAGTGTCATGTGATCTTGGGAAATGCTTTCTAGACTGTTTGGATGTTGCTTCCTCTAGCTGACAACCCATAATTTTATTTATGAGAGATGAACAGATCCACAATCTTTAATGAGGGTGATGTTTCTTAGCAGCTTCAGTGATTACTCTGTAGAACTGTTTCTTTGAATAATGTATTGACCATTGCTCCATTGTTAACCCAGTAAATTATTCTCAGGTGAGAAGCTTTTTTTTTTTTTTAATGAAAAAGGCAGAATCAGTAAAAGATGCTTCATAAACTGGGTGGGAACATTCTTCTACCCTACCTGAATAGTGGGCAACTGGAAAATTAGTTACAGGAGATCCAATTATTTTTTGGTATAACTTAATGGGAAACCAGGTGCATAAATTGGAAAATAAATTAAGAATAACATGATGAGAAAAGATTAGTTCTGCCACAACACCTCACCGAGGGATACGAGTGGTGACTTGGGTTGAATGTTGTTTGAAAGTACCATCAAAGGTAAATTAAAATCAGGAGTATTGTGAGAGGAAATGGATAACTAGTGCAGTGAGAGCAGTTACTCCAGGGGTTTTCTGTGCTTATATGTGCACAGCTGGGGCCTCTAAGGATGGAGGTTGTTTTGTAAGAGATGAAAGGTCGTGTCAAGTTGATTTAGTGCCAACAAATGCTGGTGGTATGTTGCTCAGTCCCTAATCTGTCAGGTAGAGAATAAGAAACTTGCACTGTTTGTTCAACCGAAAAATGTGGGCTCCCCAACAAAACCACCAATTAAGAGCTTTTCTAAAAATATAAATCTAGCCTGATGTATTTGTTTAAAAGAAACTTATCTTCACAATGAGACCCACACTTCTCTTTGATTATAATATATACTCAGAATATCCTGAAACTCAAATCAGTTCTTAATCCCTGGTGAAATATCATTTTTATGCATTTAATTTTCATTTTGTGGCACAAAGCTGAGTTCTTGAGCATGTTATACACTACTGGGACAAGAAACACAGTACAAAGAGCACCAGATACAGTAGTTCCCTGCAGTCTTGTAAAGCTCTATACAAAAAGGTACAAATATGGGAGGTATTAAAGTTGGAAAATTAAATGCCAAGTTCTTTGTTTATAAGTTTGCAATGTGAAGTAGCTTATGCTCTATATAATATGGGAGGAAAAAACAGCCTGCTTTCAAAATGGGTAGTCTGCAGGGAAAGAGAGAATTAGCAACTGATGAAAGTAAGTGAATAATAAACCAGGCAGTAATACAAAATCTGAACATACATAAAAAGCTTAATCACAATCTATGTATAGATTTTACATCTCAGGGAAATAATGTAACATATTGCTTCTCAAGGGCATCTCCATCTCTCATAGTAGCCTAGATTTGTACTAGAAATTCAGATTCTCTAACAGTTTATTCTTGGCAATAAAGTGAGTTGCCTCATTTGAAATGGTACCACAATCCTCCTTTAAACAACACAAAGCTCTCAGACAAAAGAGAGTAGGCACAGCATTTTCACTGGTGCCAGGAAGGTGACTGTCACAGGCAGGAGGAGCACATGCCAATGCAATGTTCTTCAGTGAACTGCACATCCATAGTAAGGAGATTTCTGACCACAGCAATTTTCAAGTTTCAAACTCTGGAGAAAGTGACCAATCAGTCCTCTCATCCTTCGATTCTGACTCACTGGTTATGGAATTGCAGATGTTCTGCTCTTACACAGGAGTGTAATGAAGTGAACTCTAATGAAAAATACACAGAGTGAATGAAGAATTCTGGCAAAAGTACTGACTACTCAAAAAGTACACTGCCTCTTCTCCCCTGTGGGGCTTTGGAGAGACTGATTTTTTCCTTCAAAGTGTAAAGATTTTTCTGTAGTTTTTATTTAATGAGAGATAAGGTTTCTCAGCACTTACTGCACTGAGTGCTAGAATAGAGGTTACTTCACAAAATGGCAGGAAAGTTGTGCCTTATTCTTCCTTATCTAAATAGTTTGGGGGGGAGCTAAGACAGAAACATTACTTAAATTGTTAAATTGTTATCCTGCTCAGTGAAAAATTCTGTTAGTCATAAGCAAATATTAAAACTGCTGTACAGTGCTGTACCATGCCAGCTCAAAGATAATAAATTTTGGCAGAAGTAAAGCAGAAAAAAGGCTACATCCCCTAGGATGGTCAGGGGAACATGACTTGCAGAAAGAAAACTGAAAGGAAGCTTGGCAGGTATAATCCTGTGAAAATAAGCATGTAAGAGCGTATGGTTGCTGCCTACAAATACACCAGGAATAAACAAAGAGGAAAATGAAATATTTAAGCAGTGTTGGCATAAGAAAAAAACTGGTATAAAGCATCCATTAGTAAAATTATGCTAAAAGTTGTGCAAGCTGTGCAAGCGCAGCTCTGGAATGGTCTGCAGGAGGAGGAGGGAGCAAAAATGTGATTACTTTTAACATGGAGTTAGTTAAGTTTATGAAAGGAATTCCTGTGCGCTGTGTAAAGTCACTGTCATGATAATAAGAACATATTAAATTTCAGTACTTTATTTACTTAGTGTCTTTGATCCAAAGCACTTATATAAAAATGCAATAATGAAAATTCCTTTCAACCAGTACAATAAAAGTCAAAATTCCTTAGAGTATTTCATTTTCTTTAGTAAAATGCAGTTTGGACACGTTCCATTCAATATTGGCAGAAATGGCAGAGAATCAGCCCTACAAATAATAATAAATCTAGAACATAAGATAAGCTATAGGTTATTGAAATGATGTGTTGTAAAGTTTGGATCCAACATTTGCAATGTTAAACTAGCAACAGCTGAGGAAATTTGTGACTCTTTGGCAAGTCTACAGGTCTCATCAAATAACTACCCTGAAAGGCACTGGTTTTCAGCTCTGTGAACCTACCGTTTCTGAAACAGATAAAACCACTGCTTGGAGCTGGATTCTTTGAAGGACCCCAGCCAACAGAATTAGTGAAAGCTTGCATCAGGAGGAGAGCATGCCAACCTTGCAGCAGGTAACCTGATCACAGTACATGAGCTGCACATGCCCACCTCTTCCTCCCTTACTTCTTTCTTGGTATTTCAGTCCAGCAGGTGACCTCAGGCTGGCCCACGCTCTGGGAGGATGTTTGTAGGCGTGTGATAGTTGACACACATGCAATATGAATCAGGAACAAGAGTACTGAATTTATGCCTGTCACCTAGCAGAGAACTTGAACCAGCCCTCCAAAAGTGAAAACCTTAGCAAAATGTTTCAAGTCTGGATATCAAATTCAGGTTATCTAGGTCTCCCCTCAGGAACACATATATGGCTCTTTGATTTTCAGGGACAGCAAGCAATGGCTTGCCAATGGACTTCATAACTTGCGCAGGCTCTGCTGAGATCTTTGGTGAGGTTGGAAAGGACCATTTCCCTCATTCTTCATGGCCTAAATCAGTCACTAACTGACATGAGGGGAGAGTATTTTCAAAGCAAATGGGGCAAGGGGTAATTTATTTCACACCGTGTATTCTGTGATAGATCACTGGGCAAAGAGGAATGTGATCCTGCATGCTCAGCTTCCTGTTTATAGGTGGAGCTGATGCAGCAAAGCATCAAAAGATACAGATCAGACAGCAACCTCTAGTAGCCTAAATGAGGCAATTACCTATTCATGCCATGTTTCCTTTATTCTGTCAGTTAGGCTGCCCCTTGTCATGGTATACAAAAACAGTCTTCCAAACGTGACAATTTTAGCTTTAGTATTTTATTTTCTCTTCTGACTAGTCTGAATTTAATTTCTGAACCTCTCTTCACAAGTAAAACAAACAAAGAAACAAACAAAATAATTGGAACATTAAATGCAATAAATGGGATGGAAAAGCAGCAGGATCTGAAGAGAAATGCTGTTCTGCCCGCTGAGCACCAGTAGTTTGTTTTCTTGCACAGATCCCAAGAATTTAAAACAGCCACACAACAGTGGCTTCTACCTGTTGATTACAAGTGTTTGATCTCTGTAAAACTCTGTAAGGGAAGAGAATGAGCACTCAAAAAACAAACTTATGCAGATCCATGATTACTCTGGAAGTCCTAGATGATCTGTTCTCTCATGTCTTTTTCAGTTTTGTTTTCTTTTTTTTAAAAAAAGTACATGCCAGCCCTTGAAAGGATTTACATTGATTACGTCACATAAATAGGTAGGAGGATCTACCCACAGTTGGTGCAGTATTAAGCTCTTTTTCTTTATCTGTTCCCTTCTTAGGCCCTTATGCTCTCCCTTAGTTGTAAACTGTGAGTTTCTTTCTGAGGAAAAATGTGACTTGACAGGGTGTTTTTTTCCTTATAGTTTCCTTGGCAGAAATCTTAATGGAATTGTCTGTCATCAACACCTGCTTTCAAGCTTTTCTGATAAAATTAGATTTTATATCTCAGCATCACATATGGCATCTTTATAATTAGTCTTTTTGCAGTATATGAATGTCAGTTCCTAAAATGCTGCCTGTACAGTTCATGTGGGAATATTTCACTTAATTAAACAAATCCAAGTTTTTCATTGGAGCTTCTAATTGTTGAAAGCCCACGTCTTTGTGTGTCTAATCTCAGAACCATTTTGAGGGACTGAGACAGCATATTGCAGGCTGCACTGGGACCGCGCTGGGAAAAGATCACTTCTGGAAATGGCATCCTGAGAGGTGTATGTGTGCCTCTATACCTAGAGTCATTAGTGGAAATGCAGTATTTGAATATGTAGCTATCTGAATGTGAGGGGTTGTCTTCTTCAGAGGGTTCAGTATTGACCTAATCTTGGAAGCAGAGGAAGGTCTATGCTTAGGAGATTCTGAAAAATATTACTACACATAACACTTCAGAACAAGAACACCCAGATTTTAACACACATACTCAAGAGTAAGCAAACTTAGTGGAGTTTTCAGACAAGTGACAATCAGAATAACTAGTCAGCAATATGGATAAAAGTGTTCCCATATCAGTGATTCACAGGTGATTGTTTTAAACTGTTGTAAAATGCATGGAAGTCCTACACCAGTTCAGATACCAGTATAGGTGATGGGTGATTTTTTTCATTACTCATGTCACATCTGAAATTTTTTATTCCACTTGTCTACGTTCATTTCTCTGCTCAGATGATAAAATGCACAAAGTAACAGATCATCTTTATACCACTAGCACTGATGTCATGAAAGTGGTAACATTTGCATGGAAAGGACAGCATTTAGTATCCAATGCAACAGGATGAAAATGTGCAAACTGTCAACTTGGAATAGAAATGTCTTTAGTTCCTCAAGTGCAAAGTGCAGTGTCAGCAACACTATCCTTTAGAAAAAAAAAAAAAAAAAGAAAAAAAAAGGGAGAAAAACATTTATAAACATAGCTCTTGATAGCTCTCATGCAAACTGCTGTCAGACTTGTACACTAATGCAGTGAATCATTCAGGCTCAGCTCACTGGGGGTGCTCCTGCTCATATTGGTCAGACTAGCCATAAGGGATTTAACTTTATAAGCATAGTAGTCCCTTAAGTTGATGGATGGAACTTCTTTCATGCCATCACCAAAATCACAGCTTCTCATGGCACTCTCTAACTGCTTCTGACGCCTGTAAAAGTGGGAGAATTTATTGAAGATCAGTGTAATGGGAAGCACTACCACTAGGATACCAGCTAGGATGCATGCAGATGCCGTCAACTTGCCAGCAGTGCTCCCTGGCACAACATCTCCATAGCCAACTGTGGTCATGCTAACAGTAGCCCACCACCAACAAGCAGGGATGGTGGCTAGCCCCTCATTCTCTTCTTTCTCAATGGTGTAAGCCACTACTGAGAAAATGGAGATGCCAACAGAGAGGTAAAGTAAAAGAAGCCCCACCTCTCTGTAGCTATACTTCAGGGTGGCTCCAAGAGACCTGAGACCAGTGGAGTGTCTAGCAAGCTTTAAGATGCGAAAGATCCTCATGAGTCTCAGCACTTGTGCAACTCTGCCTAAATTTGCTAAAGTTGGACTACTTTCCACCACCAAGTTGACAATTAATGTAATGTAAAATGGAAGGATAGACATTAGGTCAATCAAATTCAGGGCATGCTTGAAAAATTTTAAAAAGTCAGGAGCTACTGCAAATCTTGCCACCAGTTCAAAAGTGAACCATGCAATACCAAAATGTTCCACGATTTCAAAGCGAGGGTCTTCGTCGAGGTTCCCATTACTGTCAACAATCTGAAAGTCTGGGAGGCTGTTCAGGCACATGGTCACGATGGAGCCCAGCACCACCACTATTGAAAGGACACTGAAGATGCGGCTTAAAACTGAGTACCCAGGGTTATCCAAAGCAAGCCAGAGCTGCCTCCTGATGTTTCCAAAGGGTTGTTTATCAAATTTAGAGGCATCATTGTAGAATGCCAAAATCTCATCAAAAGAAGATGTGGTACTTTCCTGGTCACTTTGTTCTTCCCATTTCTCTTGGTCTGGCTCCATTTTCCTCCCATGGTAGCTATAACTGCAGCAGGAGTCTATAAAGAATTCATTGATTCCCCAGTATTCAATCTCCTGGCTGAAAGAAAACACACAGAGTTCACCCATCACATGGAGCTTGCCGGTGTTATAAAAATGTAGCACATAAGGAAAGAGCTCAGGGTTCCTGTCAAAATAAAATTCATTCTTGGTATCATCATAGTCATCGCAAAGCTCCAGTATCGACTCCTTTGAGTGGCAGCTCAGCAATTTGCCCAGCCTCGTCTCAGGGAACCTTAATAATGTGTTGGATCTCATCTTTTTCTTAAAGCCTCCAACGTTGATGCTAATCTCATTGTCTTCAAAATTCGCTTCAGATAAAGCATTCAGACTCTGCCCTGTCATAGTGAGCTCCTTCCAAAGGTGTGTAGGGAATGAATACCTAGGATGCAATTGCATAGAAAGTTGACAGAATGAACAAATCTACAGCACGTTCACCTACTGATGCTTGCTTTTCTTTCTTTTTCTTTCCTCCTCTTTCTGTCTTTTCTTCTCTCTTTCTTTCTCTCTTTCTTCTTCTTTCTCTCTTTTCTTTCCCTGTTATTCTCCCTTTTCCCCCAGGTCACCAACTTTCCCCTCGTTTTCACCCTCTGCCCCGTATCTCCCTTTTTCCCCCGTTTTCCTTTTTCCCACCTCCCACTGAAGACCCTGAGGGAGGCTCCTTTGTTCCCGCTGCAGGCTCCTGTCCCTCCCCGCACCCTTCACCTGGGCTGCGGCTGCCTCTCCCCATCAGCCCCCCGTTACTCACGGCCTTTGTGCCACCGGCTCCGCGCGGACCTTTCCCTCCCTTTGGCCGCTCCCGGCCCCGCCAGATGAGAAGCCCCCCCGGCCGCCGCCGCCGCCCAGGTTCCCGGTCCCCGCCGCGCCTCGGGGGCCGGAGCCCCCGCTCTGCCCGGGGGCGCCGCTGCCCACCGGCCATAGGGGATCCCCCCGCCCGGCTCCGCTCGGCTCCGCGCACGCCCTACCTGCTGCCTCAGCGGCCGCGGCCCCCAGCCGGCGCGCCCCGTCGCCCCCGGCCCCCGCCCGCCATCGCCGCCGCCCGCGGGGGCCGCCAGGGCTCGCTTCGCTGCCCGGGGGCGCCGGTGCTGGTGAGGTGTCGGGGGGATGCCGGTGCCGGGGGGATGCCGGTGCCGATGGGATGCCGGTGCCGAGGGGGTGCTGGGGGGATGCTCTGCCAGTGCCGGTGGGTGCCCGTGCCGGCGGGGTGCAGGTGCCGGGCAGGGCAGGGCGGGGCGGCCCGGGCGGCCGCGCGGTGCTGAAGGGACAGCGGCCGCCCCGCTCAGCGGCGGGAGGCGGCGGCACGCCCGCTCGTCATGGCGACGACCCCCGAGGCTGCCGCCCGCCCCCGCCGCTCCCACCTACCCCCGGCCCGACCCCGCCGGCGGCGATCGGGGCTGGTGGGTGGGCGGCCGGGGGCTGCGCAGGGACGGCCCGGCGGGGCTGCTGTGCCGGCGGTGCCTCCGCTCGCCCGCTCCCGCTCCTGCCCCCGCGCACCGGCGGCAGCGGCGCCGCAAACTCGGTTTCCCTCCCCACCGCGGTCCTGCCTCACGGCGGCTCCCAGGGGGGACGGGGGACGCCCACCCGCGGCCGCCGTGGTTCCGGGCACCTGCAGCCCCTCTCTCGAGGGGCGTCACCCTCCTCTCTACCCCTCATCCTGCCGGGAAGGGACCGGGGGAGGTGGTGCCGCTATTCACCCCTCCCCGCTCATGGCACCAGCAGGTCCTCGCTGTGTCGCGGGGGCAGGGTCCCAGCGGGGACTGACAATAGGGAAGACGGGAACACCCGTCGGGGCCATTTGGCGTGAGGAGAGCGGAGCTGCGTGTTGAGGCTGCTAGCCGCCCCCTCAGCTGCCGGATGGGAACCCCCGACCTCCTCACACTGCCCTGCCAGCCGTTTCGGGAGGGATGATCCCGAATGGCGGGACCTCGAGCAGGGAGGGTGGAAGGGCTGACCTCCCTGCGTTGCTGCTCTTGGGGGGGCAGTTTTCCGGCTCGCAAGTGGAGTAATGTCCAGCTACATGGCCAGCGATAGCAGCGTCGCTGTCCATGCTGGAGGCGATTGGGAAGAACTCTTTTCCCTCATGCTGAGCCCGGCGTGGGGCCGAATTTCCCGAGGAGAAGCCTGGTACTGACAGTCCCTGCGAGCAGGAGCCGACTGCGCACCTGACTCCCCCGATGAGGGGCCGGCTGTGCAGAGCTCAGGTGCTCTGAGGCAGGTGCTTTATACTGGGGTATCCCGCATGGTCTCCTGGCGGCTGTCTCGTGACCACCTCTCACTCATGGTCCCACGCATCTGGGGTCCAGCTCCTGGAAATGAATTGCTGTTGGTTCTTTGTAGGATTAGGGGAGGCAAGGGGATGAAGACTCCTTGCTTGCTTCCCCCCACCCTGTCAGAGCCCCGAGCACTCCGGCCCTGTGTATCACTTTTGGTTTGTTCCTCAAACCCTTGGCAAAGGAGAGAGGGTAAACCTTTCAACTCCAGCAGCACATAAGCCTTATTTACAAGGACCCTTCTCCCAGTATTAAAGAACAGCCCTTTAAGAGCCCAGGAAACTGAGTACAGACATGGAGTGGGGCAACTAAGTCCCCCTGCATGGCTGGTCTCCTGGACCCTGCTCAACTTTCCTCTCTGGGGTGTTTGATTACCCCAGTACATCCCACCAATGCTACTGCATTGTGTGGCCAGACTCCACATCTCCGGGGACACTTCCACAGCTGTGTGCATGGACCTGTAACATCCTCAGGCTCCCAGAGATGCTTCAGAAAATCCATGCTTCAGTGATATTACAGATGCTGGCCCTGCTTGCCTTTTCTTAGGTGGTGTTTGCTGTTGTTTTGCTCTCCTGCTGGTGGC
The DNA here is from genome assembly GCF_003031625.1 of Empidonax traillii. Lineage (NCBI taxonomy): Eukaryota > Metazoa > Chordata > Aves > Passeriformes > Tyrannidae > Empidonax > Empidonax traillii. Next base: position 146,271 of record NW_020955922.1, read on the forward strand.
TGCCTCCTGCCTCCCTTCCCTACAGATGCCCTGGCTCAGAGCTCTGTGTCCCAGCATGCTTCGCTGCATGTCCAGTGACATCCCAGGGGACACTGAATTATGTACACCAGGCTGCCCTCCTGGCCAGGGAAAGTGCTGCTCCTCTCAGTGTGGTCCCCCCAGCTCTTCTCCTCCCGGGACAGGGCACAGCGGAGACAGAGACGCCACGTAGCAGGGAGGAGGCTTTGAAGCGCAGTGACGACCTGCACGTTTTCCTATAACAACGGTTTTTCATGTCTAAAGAGGCATCTCTCCTGCTTCCCAGCGGCAGCGTAGCTGTTGGGTTACTTTGTGACAGCCGCGTCCTCTCAGGGCTTTGCTGGCGAACCACTCACTGGGGAGCTCTAATTGTGCTGGCTTTTAATGCCTGGGGCAAGGGATGGCAGGACACAGGACTGGGAACCACCGCGTTGAGATTTCTGAGTTGGATGCCATCCTAGGGCTTGGATAAATCACAAAACTTCTCCATTGTAATTTCCCACTTGCTCTTAGGAGAGCAAAAATAACCCATATTCCTCAGTGATGTTACAAGGAATAGTGAGCTGCTGCTGCTGGTAGTGCATTCAAGTGACGCCTGTGTGTTTTCACGAGCTCTGCTCTATCCTATGTATTTAGTAGGGTCTTTAAACATATTTAAACATCCTCAGAAAAATAATTAAAAGTCATTACTCTTCTTTCTTAAATCAGATATTTTTTCCCTAATGCTGCTTTGGAAGAAACTAAGTGGAGATATATTTAGAGGATTTCCAAGCTTTTATACATTGTTCTCACCTTCTAAGCCACTTTGCTGAGAAAGAAGGGTTATAGGCGGTCTCACTATTCATTTATCAATCTCTGTTCTTATTTTTACCTTGCAAAAACCATTGGTCACTTTTCTAACTTGTGTTTTCTATTAAAAGACACAGTGAGGTTTATGCAGAGATATTGGAGATAAACAGCAAAGCAACATAACTGCATAAGGATACAACTCCCACTATAACTGCTCCCATAATGAGGGCTAATTGGATCAGCCTGATCATTTTGCTAACAAGGCTAAAATGCTTTCAGCACCCAAGTTAGTAATCCAAAATCCATCTGAATGTTTCTGCAAGGTGTGCTCTCTGCTCCACAGATACACAAGCAGGTCTGTCACTGAACGTGTACTTTTACCTTTCCTAACCTATACAGCACTTTTCCTGTAAGCACAGGAAAAATTGCTGTGGACACACTATCACTAGTGGAATCCAAGGCAAAAGATATGTCAAAAGAAATCAGATATGTCATTTTTGCACAAAATGAGCTTGTGATGTGTCAGAGAAGAGCACATTTTGGAACAAATACAAAACAACATTTCATTTCCACTGCCTTGTGGGTGCTTATTGGACTGCAGAGAATGCAAGAGGAGTGCTGAGGTGGGGCTGGCTTGGGAATGTAAGGAGGCATGAAAGAATTGCCTGCTGAAGTGGGGAGACAAATGAGTGATTCGTATCCCCCTAGAGCAATAGCTAAACTAACTTTTGGTTTGCTGCTAATAGTTGCTGACTCTGAGACTGTGTGAGAGAGACGGAGCTTGCTTTATTGGTACACATGGTACCAAGGTTTTTAAGGAATATGAGAAGGTACCAGTGCTGTGTAAAAACACGGTATGTGTCCAGGTGTCCGCCAGGGCCTGGAGACATGGTAACTGCAGTGTTTGACAGTAGAGTCTAAAGGAAGTTATGGTGAGTGGTTTTATTGGTATGTTGGATTTGGTGGATATATTCACTCTGAACTGAAGGACACAACCCTCTGTTAGGCTGGAAGTGGAACTTTAGTTTGAACTTCATACTTATTGAACGGTTCCCCTCTGTTCCCAGAGCCAGATTCAAATGTACACTCTTGCTGAGTGTCTTATTTTGCTCCAGATGGATTGGAAAGTCCTGGAGTCTTAATGTGTTGGTTTAAGATCAATATAAAAGATATGTTTTTCTTTCCAAATCCTCACAGGTGGCTGAGACCATTTTGTGACAGCAATTCTACTGCCATAACTGTTGACTGTGACCAGTTGGTCAATACATTTAAAAGAAGTCAGAATAGTTTTGCACACTATGATCATTTAAATACCCAAAAAGGACTGTTGCAGAACATTGCCAAGTCTAAAGGAATGAGTAAGTTGAAAATGGATTTAAAAAAAATCATAAAGGCGACATACATCTCTGGATATTTATCCAAATGAACTGAGTACAGCCCCAGTTTGGCAGAAACCCTGACTGAGAGAGAACATTGCAGAGGAGGAACCCTTTTAAACACATTTTGTTCTTATCCCCTCACGTCAGCAAGGTAGCCATTCTCATGGTGTTTGGATGCTGGCAGTCTATAGCCAGCCTTTTCTGACTGGAAGATTAATGAAAGCGGAGATTATCCCTGCTTTATGATCTTTTAGCTGTTCTCAAATCCTCCACAACCACAGGCGGAGAAGAAGTGCCATTTGTTTATGAATCTTCTCACCCTGTAAGAGCCCTGACTGACATGTCTGCTTTTCACAGGAGGGAAAGGCTTTGCACAAGCTCTGTGGTATTTGCAGTATAAAACTGGGTAGGGAGGAGAGTCAAGCAATTTACTAAGCTAGAAGTTTGCAAGGCAGTGATAGCCGTGTCTGAAAACAGACCTCCACTGTGACAGAGTGGAACTCCAGTGGACCACAGAAAGGCCATCTGGCAGCTGAAGAAACGTACTGAACGTGAACTGAACATTTCTTTTCAGCTGACAGCACCTCAGCAGAGTGACAAATGCTGATCTTTTGTGGTGTGCTGACTGCATGAGCAATGAAGTTTTTCTGTGACGACTCTGTGGTATTCTGCCTTTTGTTGTGAATTGACCTGCTTAGTCACTGTTATGCCTGCTCCACCTGATTCTTGACTCTGAGGGACATGTGGCAATATAATCCTTTGCAAGCCCAGTGGGAACTTTTGTCTTCCTTAATTAAATCACCATTTCCAGATTCATGGAGTGCAAGGCAAGAAATCATCATTAGATATTCATGACTTTCTTTTAGTTAGATTGTAGAATTTCAACCTTCTGTCCCCTACTGAAAACTGATGTCTGAGGTGGGTGAAATGAGCCATACCTACAGACCCGCCTGGGCACCAGCTGAGCTTCAGCAGTAAGCACTGACAGTAGCAGTAAGCCACGGGAAAGTAGGGGGTTCAGAGCTGCATTTTTGGATGTAAATGATGACCTAATGCAGTGCAATGGTCACTTTCTCAGTGGTACTTGGTGCAGACAGCAGTGGGCATGACCACTTTGATATTTGCTTGAATGGAGGTGGGGAGAAAGAGGATCTTGCTTGGATCCAGGTAATGGCTACTAGTTTAAAATTATGACTAAAAAGCCTACTTCTGTGCTCTCCATCAGCTGACATTTCACTTGCATTTGGAACCTACCCCTGTGTTTCTTCCCTTATGCTTCTCACACTTCTGTGTATCTAGAAAACAAAGCCATGGGAACTCCAGCTACAGCACAGCATCTCTGGACAGATCCCCAGATCTGATATATTCTCAGCTGATTTGCTCTCACTAAGAACACACCTCATGCTTAGATGGTGCAGAGTGTTTTGCCTCCGTTTTTCTTCTGTGCACTTTTAAAGAAGATGAGGGAAATGCTGCTTGCTCTATGCAAATTGGAGAAAATTAATGCAAAACTAATCTGGGCCCCTTATTCTGAAAATAATAATTGAGATAATTTCTTGTTTACATATATATATATCTATATGTGTGTGTGTGTGTGTGACACAGGAATCTCCACCTTACATTTTAAGAAAACCAAATCAACAAGTTGAACACAAGCAGGAAGTGCAGTTCCTACTTGGAAACATTTTACTCAGTGAAAGCATGAAAAACCCCTTCCTAGCTTACATCTATTTCAGTCTGGGAGGAAAACTGATTTTGATTATGAAACCAGCATGCTGAAGGGAGGAGAAGCTTCTCAAGCTAGGTGACCCGAGCTCATAGCGTATCCTTTTTTTCAGGAATCGCAAAGACCATGCAATACTTTACAGAGCTTAGTAGGCTTAAGGTCAGAGTTGTTCAGTGTTGCAATGATAGGTCAACTCCAGTGTTGTTACCATCACCTCACATGTGAATCGGTATTATCTTCTTTCTTCTTCCTGACTTTTTGGGGGGAATTTGGTGCTAGGAAACCCTTAGCTAATTCTGCGTTTTTCAAATAAATAGTAACAACACTGAAATGTTGTTGGTAACAGCCAGAAGAGACTGCTGCTGAACATAGTTTCTTAATCCATTGACTGTACCTTCCAACCCCTTGGATGAATTTCTGATGGGTGTCCAAGTCTTTTCATCCATAGAGTCACATCACACAGCATATGAGACTTGCCCCACTGCTCTTGCCTTTTGTTGCCCAGCCTCATCACTAGGCATACTGGCAAGGACAGACTGATCATTCCATGGCCAGCACATCCACACAGCCTGAGGCTAGTCTGCAGTGTGCCAGGTAGAGTTTGGAATCATAAGCATCTTTACTAACCTTAAAAAAAAACTAGGGGAGCATAAGAGAATGTGACACTTCATCTGTCCAGATGTATGTAATACAACTCAAAACCTTAATGGCCAGGTAGATCAACGAATAAGATAAAACAAAGAAGCAAAGGAAATAGGAGGCAGGCATACCAGTAGCATTCCCTGCACTTCCCAAAGTTGTTTCTACAGGTAGAGAGGAAAAGGTCCACTATCTGCTTTCCATGTCTGAGTTGCCACTGACATCCCTCCCTGGCTGCCCAAACAGCTTGATGCTGCAATATCTGGTGTCTACAGCCATGTTATAGCCTGAGAGGAAGCTTTACTGGATCTTTGGATGAGGCCATAGCAATTTAAATAGAAAGATTTTGAGGAGCTAACACCTCTTAAGACCCTCTGACCACAGAGGACCATCAGGGGCTCCAGCCTCCTGCGTCCCAATATTTGTGCAGATCAGCACAGATTCAGAAGCTACTGCTTCCTTGCTTCTAAACAAAGGTCTCAGATTCTTAAATATGAAATACTAGCATTTTCTGTTTTTTTAATGAAGCCACCCAACATAAGATCCTTTGTTTTATCTTCATATTATTTGTGAAGGATTTAATTGTTGCCCTGAGGCCTCTGGTGTTCACAGTTCTTCAGTACCCACTTTATTTACATCAGTTGCCCCACCAAGAAAAGAACAAAGTTTGCTTCTGAAGTCAGCCTGAGTATGAAGAAGCTTGAGGGTCCTGGGTGGTTAATAGCAACATGGCCCTGAAAAGCAATGGCCCCAAAGTGGTAGTACAGGTATATTCTTACAGCCTAGCACTGCCAAAAAGGAGTGAGTGGAAGCACATCACACCTAACCAGTTTCCTGAAGCTTCCTAAAACAGGTACTGTGAATACTCTCTCTCAGTTTGTGAACCATTCACGATTGCCTCATAAACCACTATGTGCAGAGTTCGCCAGACGAGATTTTAAGATAAATCTGTCTCTCCTTGAGCTGTTTGTAGCAAATAGCTTGGAAGGGCATGACCATCACACACTGCCAACAAAATATATTTCTGAAATGGTATGACCTCCAGCAGATGCCTCCTTTTCTTTGTTTTTTTTTTTTTTTTTAAACAAGATAAAGTATGAGAAAAAAGCTTTTGTGCCACACAAAGCCTCAAGATAGAGGGTTTTTTTAAAATTCTATTTAGTGAAAAACAATCAACCCTGATAATTTTTCCCTTAATAACTACCCACACAGCAGAAGAAATTTAAATTTTTTTTCATAACCTGCGTAACAGTTATGTTCCATTTTTAAAATGGGAGAGCACCCCCCACTTGTTTAAAAATACTAATGAACTGTTTGCAGCAACAGTCTATCTCTGAGTCATTCACTGTAACTTTGCAATGGCAGTACCTTGCCTGAAATGTATCTCCAAGGCAGTTTGGTCTGTAATTTCTCCTAAAGGTCAGACTTGCCTATCTAAGGATCTGATTGAAGGTATGCACATTCTTATATGCCTCCAAAAATATTCAGGTTGTAAAGAGGCCTCTCACTGGTGAATGAAAGATAAAGAAATTATTTCCTTTGGATTTGATTCACTTTGATATTTTTGGATCATATATAAAACAAGAACAAACCAATTTAAAAAAAACCAAAAGGATCACTAAATAAGATTCTAATTAATGTTTCCCACTGTTCCCACTGCTATCATAGAACAAAAGGTTTTAAAATTTCTGAAACATGTTGGGACATCTGTGCTCAGTTTCTATACACAATGCAGAAAGTCCAAAACATCATGAGAAACCTTATTCTGAAGGGATGCCAGTCCAGATCCATGCTCTGAAGAGTTTCATATGGTTCAGATCAGTTTATAAGAAAAGCCTCTGAACTGTTTCATCCTTAACTAACATGATTTTAAACTTCAAATTTTTTAACCTCAATTCAAGAAAGCACTTAACAATATGCTTAATTATAACCCCTCTGTTTTTCAGAATCATGGTTTTCTTTGGTCTCCTGGAGTTTGTTATTCCTATAATAGAGTAAGAGGAAATAATGAAGTAATTTTTTTCCAGAGCTTATACTATGAAATTATGAGAAAACAGCAGTAGTTTAAACTTCACCATTTGGTTTGCTGACTGATTCATTTGGTATAAAGTAGAGTGAGGACCAGCATGTTGTGAAGAAAACCTGAATTTCATTTTATTTGTTTTTCTTTTCAAGCTGCTGCTTTGTGGAGCAATGCTGAACTTCACTGCACTTGGAATATTACACTAACCAGCTGCTGATCAAAGACTTCATCGAATCTAGGTCAGGTCTAATTTGTGAAGCTCGTGGAGTTAGTCACTATGGCAGCTTTCTGAAAGGTACAGATGGAGAATCCATGAGCTGTGGGAACAGAATTATGGGGCTTCTTCTCACCATCAGTTTTAATGCAATTTGTTTTATTTCCTTTTCCAGGAGTTCCTTTTTTTTAGAGTTCCTAGTAAAAGAGAGATTAAATGTGACAGCCACATCTGTTTTAGGAAATTCCCATGGAGATATCAGATTGGTAGCTGACTCAAGCGATGTTAAAAGTGAATGCTTCTGGTCTGAGCAGGTGGTCTATGAACACTATGAAAAATCTGTAGCCTTTTATAGTGACTTTCATCTCAGGATCTCAAAGTACTCTGTAAATATCAGTTGATCAAACCTTACAATGTCCCTGGGAGGTGATCACTGTAATTGAAGGGAGTGGGTTTTATGGCTCACAAGTTGGCTGCTGGCTGTGAAATCCTATTTTTGATTCACACAATCTGCCACAAGTAGAGCAGATGTATTGCTGCTGTACCTGGAAATAAGAGCTGTTTGAGAGGTAGCAAGGCTTGTACCACTGGTAGAAAGGTTCTTCTTTCCTTTTGATCTGCTCCACTATCCCCTTTCCTCCCACTGTCTTCTCCTAGTGCTGCCTGTCAAGTGCACATACCACTTTTGTAAGTCACCTTGAGCAAATATTTTCTGGAGAGAAAAATCTGAACTTAGCACACAGAGACCACGCCAATAGTCAGAGAACATCTGTCTGAACAAGGTCCTGCAGCCAGCAGAAGCTGCCTTGTAAAGCGCTCTTGTCTGACCTACAGATGGACTGGAGCATAGGCATCACCCAGGGCAGGCTTCCTGCAGTGAATATTACTTTTATAATTCTCAAGAAACAATGAACAGGCTTATTTCAGAGTCCAGTCATAACATGACGAATAATATTTGTGTGTGCGCATCCACATATTTATTATGCATGTGTGTGTGTGTGTAGGGACTGCTTGTGTGGTTACTACCAGCACTTAGATTTTGGGACAGAACTTTGAGACAAAATCCAAAATCAAGCTTCCTTTTTTTTTTTTTTGTTTGTTTGTTTGTTTTTTTGTTTTGTTTTGTTTTGTTTTGTTTTTTTAGTTTGATTTGGGGTTTTTTTGTTTATTGGTTTCCATAGCTGTAGAGGCTATTTATGTTGAGCACATTTTGACTTGTACTGAACTTACTTAAAATTCAGTTATACTCTAGTTCTAATTTTGACCTCTTGGAATTTTGCCATTTGGACCTTCAAAAACCAGTGTTACTTCCTTCAGTAAAACCTGGGATAGAGGGCATGGAGGAAGATCAGTATTTCCAGAAGAAAATACAGGCAGTTGCTTGGATAGGGACATGAGGTTTGTTGTCTGTGTGATAACACTCAGATTATAAATATCAGCTTCTGACAATGTGGACCCACAATCCATTATGCTGGCTGGAAAATCCACATTTGTTGTTTTAAACATTCTGGAAAATATGATTGCCATCCAAGGCTGAAAGCGGAGTCTCCACCACTTAGTCTGGAACTTGTACTGCATATTATCCCTCTTAGTATTATAAGGTTAATAATATCAACTCTATCCCCAACCAATATTTATGCACAAAGAAATCCTCAGATGCAAAGATAGTTGAGGGCTTTATGGTGTTACACCAGGGAGAATTTGACATCAGATATTCAAGTGGTTATAATTTTTCAATTTGTTTTCTAAAGGATTTTACCTTCCCATCTTCACAGCAATCAGCAATCAGCAATCAGCACATCTGAATCCCCACCCTCTGGATATTGCCATAATATAAATATTAAACAAACACAATTATTGATAAAAAGCGCATATGTAATTTCTTCCCTCATTTTGTCACTTAAAAGATTTTCATAGGCACATATTGTTCCTAGTCTACAATTGCCAATAAATTAATACAATTATCAGTATGTGAGCATAGTGCCACCAAATTAAAAAAGCTGAGGATTTTTTCCAATGGCTGAACCAAAGTGCCTGCATTCAGCTTTTGCATTTTGGCTACATCACAACATGCAACAGATATCTTAGCAAAATATATTGAATGGTCAGATGGAACTAAAAACAATCTGGAAGAAACTACAAATTGTACTGGAGGAGAGGAAGCAATCAGGAAGCTTACTATTGAAAAAATTTGTTCTGTATCCCAAAGAAGGGAGTAAGCAGAAGAGTTTTTTTGGAGATTAAAATGTGTAATAGCAGGCAAATCTTCGTACACTCAGAGTATCCGTTTCTCAACACAGCAAACACTAACATATGTGATGAGCAATAACGCTCATAAATCTTAAGAGATTATGTGTTCCTAAAGTAAGACTTCAGAATGATCCATTTTGTTAATTGCCAGACTTCATCATGATTCAATCAAGTTTTGCTTAATGTGAATTTATTTACTCTTTGTGATGATGAATCATTGAAAATGTCTGTAGTCCAGTCTGTCCAACTAATTTATCAAGCATTTTGATGGACTGGTGATTTGTGTTCTCTGAATCGTTCACAGTTTATTTATTTATATCATCTGGATTGTGTAGAACAAAAACTGGAGTTCTGCCAAGAATTGAACATTCCTCAGCGATGCCTTTAGTAACAGGAAACACTCTCTAGATAGGTATTCTTGTTGCAATATAGCCAAACAGCTAAGCCAGGAAAACTCTTATCTACAGACCCAATACCCCAAACTAAATTAATTTGTTAACCTGGGTGGATTTGTATCAGAGATACAACCTTGCAAAGATAGAGGGACGACAGTGGGGAGGTTTCTCTCTCTGTGCAGGACACGGGGATTTCCTGGAGGCTGGCAAAAGAGTATAGGTCACCCCAAGAAGAAATAAGACATGAGGGGGTTGCTTACATAGCCCAATTAACATGCAATACTGTGCAGAGAGGCAGTCTCACACTGGCTGTTCTCTGGTTCTTATGGGTAATGATAGTATGAAACAGGCCAGTCTGGACTTCAGCATGAGTTGGCAACTTATACATTCTCAGAACTGTATTTGAATGGATGGTCTCTACTGAAATCTGTGTCACTATGAACCCACTGCTGTGGCTACTGGTTAAAGCTAACTTCAGAATATCTGCAAGGGGCTGGCATGCCTACCTTCAATGCAGGTATGTTGCTTTGCCCATCTCTTTTCCAAGGGAATGTATATCATCAGGTATTTTTCTGAGAGACTTCCAACTTTTTACCTGTGAACGAATTAAAGAATAAACACATGGAAGTGGCAAATTATTTCCCAGAGTGGAAAGTTCTGATTTTCTGTGCATACAGATGCAGAATAAGAATCCTCTCACTTCCAAAGAGGTGCCATCTGCTGGTCTGCTGGGACTCCAGTACAAGAGATGTGGACATAACTGCAGTGAGTCCAGTGAAGGGGCATCAAGATATTTAAGGGACTGGAGCACCTGGCATATGAGGAAAAGGGGTAAGAGGTTGGGCAGTTCGGCCTGGAGGAGAGAATGCTCTAGGGGATCTCAGTATTAGGTATAAAATACCCAACTGGGTAAAGAGATGAAAAAAAGATGGAGCCATACTCTTCTTAGTCGTTCTCAGTGAAAGGCTGGAGGCAACAGGAACAAACTGAAACACAGGAAAGTTTACTAAAAGATAAGAAAAAGAATTACTTGATGCAAGGGTGGTCAAGCACTGCCACAGGCTGCCCAGAGAGGTTGTGGAGATAGTCAAAACCTGATTGAACATGGTCATGGGCAACATGACCCTCATTTGGGCAGAAGATTGACTAGAGGCTCCTCAGAGGGACCCGCCAGCCTCAGCCATTCCATCAGATTAAATTAAAAAATCTTATGCATTTGTTATATTTTCCTGACAATAGACAGTGAACAGAGCATTTCAGTTTGTCAAATAGATGTTAACGCTCTTGACTCTTGGGTCCATGATATTAATTAGAGATCCAGCACCATTAATGGAGTGACAGTACTGGAACACATGTGGTAGTAAATGTGTGCACAGGTATTTAACTTGAGTATCAGTTAAGGGTATAAGAAGTAGGGATGCAATTCAAATACCAGTCAGAAGTGCTTTATTAGCTACCATTCAAGGACTGTTGTTCCTACCACAGCACTGAACTTGATCAGTGGCATCAGAATTTGGTTGTGTGCTTATTGTTGCTATTTCATGGGCTACATCAGCTCATGAAAAGCTTCCTTAGAGTAGTCTCATTTAGGGAATTGCTGTCATGAGAAACAAAGAAATTGTCAAAATCCGTGTTACATGTATTTATGCCATATATCACTGAAGCTGGAACTAGCAATAATCGGGAAAAAACACCTCCTTCTTTCATCTGATACTTCCTTCTGGCCCCTCAGTGTATTGAATTGCTCTGTAGGTTAACTAGCCCTAAATAACAAAAACCAACCAGTTTGTATCTGAGGACAGTGAAATGCTTCTGAGATATCCCAAACACATTTGGCATGTTTAAACACATCCTTTCAGCTTGTCATTTTTCACACAGCTTCTGAATTATGTTAATAATAATATCATTTATTTTGCATGATTGATCCTGTGATTCTTGCTTCTACATCTCAAATGCAATACTTCCAGTCTTGGCTTCTTTTCTTCTGCAGGGAAATGCATTAGAATTCTTCAGTTATTCTAGATATTTAGAGCTGGAAGACCAAAACCCATTTATATACAGGCCTAAAGTTATTAAATAACCAGAGCTACTTCGGATCTAAGTGTTTTGTTAATGCCTCTATGTTGACTTTGATTGAGGTAAGGGATTTACAATGCCAAAAAAGAATAAATGAATTGGACTTTTATGTACAGACATATGTATTAGATCATTTGTGAATTTTTAACATGGGAAAACAGCCATATTCAAATGGTACGAAATATTTGTATGAGTCTTGTTACTTGCTGGTGTTTCATATCTGAAATTAACTCCACAGTAGTCAGTGTAATTGGAAGTATATAGAACCTGTGGAAGATCAGAGCAGAGATGTATCTTTCAGTCTTATTTTAGATTCAGAAATCGGCACAGGGACTATGCACAGTTTGAGGAAGAAGGTACTTAGTTTTCCTATTCAGTTACAGATCTGCCATGGGTTATTTGGCTCTAAAATCTATGGAGACAAACGTAGCCAACTGATCCTCTTTTAACAATATACCTTAATTTTTTATATCTGGAGGAGAACCAATATGCTGTTAAACCTGTAAAATTAACCTAAACTGAGGGATAGAAGCTGGATTGACAGCAGGAGATGTCAATTTGTCTAAAGAGTATCTTTTTCAAGAAAGGATGTGCCACTAATGTGCCACTATTTTCCTGTGGAATGCACGAGTCACGTCTGAAGATATACAACTGCAAAAGCCATTTGATGATAACAGTGTATCAGTATTAGCAGCTCTGCCAGTGTCTCTCCACTCAGCCGCTGAACTGTGGTGAGGACACAAAAGTTCCAATTCTGCTGTTTACCCAGCTGTGGATCATCTGGTTCCATGGGAAGAGTTTATCTTTCCAGTTTGCTTTTGCAAAAAGCCTAAGAAATTACTTGAAGCAGTGGTGGGAAAAAAAAAAAAAAGGAAAAAAAGAGCATAATAATTGCCAAGCCAGGTTAAGGAATGCCAGAATTAAAACTGCCATAATTTGGGTCCATTGCGTACATTATCTTCCAATTTCTAATGGCATGACCACAAACTGGTGGTTTCTTTGCCTTATTTTTTTCCCTCACTGCAGAGGATGGACTTGCTGTGGGATGAATCATGGTTACCTCATTGCAGAAACTCTGGAATTTAGAGGGTGATGGCAAAGGACTTCAAGATAGGAAAGGATTGTACTGTGGTTTGGGAAACTGAGTTGTCGTGGTATTGGATTTTGTTGCTATTATGGATTTTGTTGTTATTCTCCTGCACATCATTCCAATCGTAATGCTGGGCTAGTCACTTAACTCACAACTTTTCACAGATGGTAACTGATTTTCTGGAAACCCTGACAACTGGAATCTGATATGGGATATGCAGAATACTCACTATTATGGGAAATTTGCTTTGAAGATATATTTTAGATAGTGAAAAAAATCTATTCTTAAGCACCTCAAGTGAGAAACCAAAGTCTGTGGTTTCTTTTGGCAATTTTGACTCAGTGCTCATGAGTAAACATAGAAGGTAATACTTCCTTCTCATTTTCAGGAGCCCTGGGAAGACAATTTGTCAGCATTCATAAAACACCAGGGTCCTGCAGAGGAGAAGACCATAAAATGCCTTTTTTTGGAATAAGTAGTTGTTTCAGCACTGTGTGAGATGATAGGTGCCATACATAGAATAAGGGGGTAAGATTTTTCTAATATAGATGCTACTATTTTTGTGTGGTGAATCAGCAGGGATCCATAGCAAAAGCCCTGATAGTTCATTAAATCCCTTCCCCTGCCTGAAAGCAGGATCTGTTAGGCCAAATATTTTCCTGTTAGATACTAGTCTAAGCTCCAGTGACAGAATTTTCATGATTGCATGATTTCCCATCAGTTTACTTTCCATACCATTAAAAAGTTTTTCTAGTAGCTAGTTGAAGTCTCCTCTTTATTTTGCTAGTCTTCAGAGAAGAGAGAGAAATATTCATCTGTGGGACTATCTCACAGCACACACACAAAGGGTGCTGGATAACTAGGATTATCCCTTTATTTCTAAAGAGATTTAAAAATTGTCCCAGACCAATTGTCTGCAACAGTACTTGTTGGGGCCTGACTGCCTGGAAAGCAGCTTGGTAGAAGAGGATTTGGTCGTCCTGGTAGATGGTAGCATGAGCCAGCAGTGTGTCCTGGAAGCAGGGAAGACCAACAGCCTCCAGAGCTGCGTTGGGAGCAGGTTGGGGAAGGTGATCTTTCCCTTCTGCTTAACACTGGTGAGACATATCTGAAGTGCTGGGTCCAGTGTTGGACTCCCCAGCACAAGAAAGATATGGATATTATGGAGCTGGTCCAGTAAGGAGCCATTAAGATGTCCAAGGAACTCGAGCATCTGACACACAAGAACATGCTGTGAGAGCTGGAGATGCTCAGTCTGGAGAAGGAGTCTCACCAATGTGTATAAATACCTGATGGAGGGGTTGTAAAGAAAATGGAGCCTGACCCTTCTCTGTGGTGCACACTGACAGCACTAGAGGCAATGGGGACAAAATGAAACGCAGGAAATTCCACTATAACACTATAATTATACTTTTCAATCCAAGAGTGGTCAAACATTTACACAGGCTGTCCAGAGATGTTGTGGGGTCCCAATCCTTGGAAATATTTAAAACTCTACTATAGACAATCATGGACAATGTGGCCCTCTTTAGGGTATGGGACTGACTAGACGATCTCCAGGGTGCCTGTCAGCCTCAACTGCTGTGTGATTCCGTGCCTCCAGGAGCCATATATAGAAAGCATGACCCTGGCATTTGCCTCCTGCATATTGAAGGTATTGAGCTACTCTTCTTTGCAGTAAAATTGGAAATGGCTGTTTCACTCGTGAACTGTCTGTATAATAGGCAGAATCAGAGCAGAAATATTTAATGTTTGAATACCTTCTAGGATTCTGTATGAGGAGAGTTCTCCCTTCTCATAAGGATCTTTAGTTTGGGTGCCTTCCCAGCTTTCTGGAGTGAGGCATAATTGTTTTTTTTTGGGGCGGTTTTTTGTTTGTTTTTAAAACTTATTGCTATCCTTGCGAGGTTTTTCAAAAAGACTGACTAATGCCTACGTAAAGAAATACAGCTTGTTGCCAAGTCTAATGTTAATGATGTATTAACATTATGTTAATATGTTGCCAAGTCTAATGTTAATGATGATTATATGATACTCCTCACTTTAACTTCTACCCTTATCTTTTCCAGACAGCTGGGAAGCCAGTTCCTGGTGTCTCATGCCTGCAAACATGATTTTCAATAGATTTCATTTTTCATCCCCTTCAGCCCAGAGCATAAGATATTGTTTTACAATGCATTATAGCTACTTGTCTGGGAAAAGAGTTACCTAAATGAAAGGTAATTTTCCAGTATATTCCAGACATTCATGTGGCACAGGAAAGAGGCCTAATGTCTTAAAACAATGATCCTGTAAGAAATTAATGTTAGCTTAACACCACAATGAATTCTAGACCTCAGAATTCCTTGCCTTTTCCTCCTTTTGCCTAAATTCCTGAGCTGTCTACATTTCTGTCAGCTAAGTTTCCCTTAATCATCAGCTTCTAGTCTTGCCTCCAGAGCCACCCAAATCCACACTGGGCTGAGCAGTCAGCTTTAAAGTTCACAATCTACTCTGCCACCCTGCCTTTTTCTTCTTCTCATGTTTTTCAGGTTCCCTTCTCCTGGGGAAGACAGTTAAACACATGCATGGGAGGTTGGTAACCATGCTCCCTCTTCTATAATGTATGGTTAGGGCAGTTTTGGGGAGCTGGGAGATGTGGGCTCAACTTCAGCCTGACGTAAGGAACAGCGAGATCAGGTTTCTCTCACCCCTAAGGAATAGTGTACCCCCTAAGCTGTGAAGTGTCCAGGTCCCTGATCTGAACATGACTTTTTCCTAGGTGGTACCTGCTGGCAGGTCATTCACTTTCTCTTCTCTTATTTTTGCTTCAGCTGTCCCCTGGTTTTATGATTTCTTTTTTTTTTTTTTTTCCTGGGCAACTGTACTGTGAGGGCAGTTAAGGAGAGAAAGAGGTTCACTTCTTAGGATTTTGCAACAGACAAGTCGCAGCAGCAGACAAACCCTGGCAGCCATTGCCCTCTATATCCATTCAGTCTCTCCTCTCAAAGACAAAAACCTGTTCCCCTGGAGCCATTTTCTTACATGTTTTTATACAATCTAGTTTTAAGACATTCAGAGAAAGAAATGTCACAGGTAGTGGTTTCACGGGGCAATACAGCTCACCCTGTCAGTGAGTCAGCCCATATTTCTTTTCATTTGCTTTTGATCCTTGTTCCTCCTCACTCCACAAATCAGTCCTCCTGCTTTGTGATGTTTACACTGTCAAAACAGATAGACGTCCCCCAGGTATTTCCTCACCTCCAGCAGATAGTCTCAACATTAATGCCTGAGCACACTCTGCTCTCTTTGCTCACCTGTCATACAGCCAAACTTGTCTCATTGACTTAATTCCTCATAAATCAATAGGTAGGTCCAGATACTTACCCCATTGTTTCCCTTGGGATGAGTCTGCTCTACAAGATCACAGCCAGTTTGTTCATCTCTGCTGTTATTAGGACCTTCTGCCTCTCTTCTTTAAGCACATTTCTCCACTTCATGTCTGCATTTAAGGTTAAGCTTTCTCCTGCAGACTACTGCCTTGTGCCCATCCACTTGGCTTGTGTTTTGTTATTTCCAGCCTGTCTAAGTTTCTTCATGTTTTGTGTCTGTCCCCATTGGTTTACACAACACCTCTCTAATTCATAGAAGTTGTTACATCAAATATAAATTGAATTAATGCGGTGTTTATTGCTTCCTTCCAGATCATAATAGGCATTAAATAAAAACAGACTTAGGGAAGATTTCTAGCCTGCCTTTCCTCCCCTCCCCACACCCAATCTGTGCCCCACATAGTCTCCCATCGGCTCTTTATATTCATGTTTATCTCTTGTTCCTCTTTGTTTATGGACTCACGGCCTGTGTTCAATCTCTGTGACACTACTCATTTCCCAGCCAACTTGCATCCATTTTTCAAGTAATTTTGTAGCTGAGGCTTTTCTCTGGACTGGCTGTGGGCTGCTTCTTCATTCCCTTCATCAGCTGGTTTGGTACATCAATAAGAAAGGAGTGACCACGTTTGTTTGGTAAGATTTAGCCTTTGTTGACCCTCTGGGATGACTTTCATGATGGTCCTAAGCAAAAGCAGCATTATTGGTGATGAGGGATGTGCTCCTTTTTGCACAAGTAATGAAATTTCCCTAGGCTCTTCACTGACTGATTTTATTAATTCTGTTATATTTATTAATCCAGTCCCTTAACAATGCGAAATACGGGCCATGATGGCCAGCTGGTTGTTGTTTCATGCTGACTCTTATCTACCTCCTACTAGCAAATACTTTATCCATCTGCTTAGGAATCTCTCAAATTTGTAGCAGTAGGAAAGAGACTGCCATTGAAAAATTCTGAGAAACAAATTGGGTTTTTTTTGCTCCTCGACAGATCTAGGAGAGCAGAAGCAGGAGGGAGGTTCATGTGGTTAAGATGCCATCTCCAACAGAGCCAACATCCCTCCCACATTGCAGTAGGACCTGTACTACAGCTTCAGCAATCTGGTCTCTGAAGGCAGGATCAGGTAAAAGGAGTTCTTGCAACCCATCATTTATGGTTGGCACTCCACAGCTTGCCACTGCTGGGGATCAGCCATACAGCCCGGTGCAGAGAAGGCACTGAGTGGAATCACTGAGATCTTTCAGGAGAGACAGGCACGTAGGGATGAAAATCATTGAGACCCAATATTGTTCTGAAGAGAAACACTGTGTAGGGTTTCCGTTCCACTGGTAGACATTTCTGTTCTTTTTTCTGTAGTCCATCAGAGCTGAGAAATGCAAGTTAAAAAAAATCATGTCTTTCCACAAGAAATATGACTTACTCTCTTGCCAATCTCTTCTTGCCCCATAACATAGGAACAGAGTTCAAGCCTTTCAGCACAAAGAAATAATAAAACAGTCATGGTCAACCTGATCAGTGGTAGCTCAGCCCATTGGTGGGCTCAGCCCATTAGTGGGCAAGTGTTTTCTGGGTAGACTTTGGGACAGAGGATTTGCAAGGAGGACTTTCAATGTGACCAGGGTACATGGGTGGACTCCCCTGGACCTTCCAGACCAGGTGAATCAATGGAGGGATTCAGTGTGAGCAGAAGTATGGGCCAATGCCCTTTGAAGGGGGATAGTATGACCTGATGTTTGATCCAGCACTGAGCTAGGTAAGGAGCAGGGCTAGTGACCACAGTCCAAGCAGGATGATATCCAGAATCATCAGAGCAGGGGGACCATGCTCAGTGACCAAGTGGAGGGTGCAGGACCCAAGGGAGGGTTCTGTGACTACAACTCGGTCAGTAAATTAAATGTGTGCTGGCTAAATCTCAGGCACTGGAACTAATAGGCAGAGGAGGGCCTTAGGTTTGCTTAGTTTCCAAAAAAGGATGACTGCATAAAAACTCGAGCTACATCCCAAAGCACACTTTCAAATTGTTTAGGAGTGTTTGTTGGCACAGACTTGGAGCATGACAAGGGTTATTCTAACAACCTTACATTTAATGTGATTGAGTTCAGTGCCCAGAAACAGTCTCTGGTGCTTTTCAATTTACTTACCCAGAGTTACTTTATACACAACAAGGTACAAAGAGTGTAGGCCAGGATCTGGAGTATTTCCATCACGCAAAGACACACACATGTCTCCTCAGTCCCCTGTGCACACTGTGGATCCCTGGTAAGGTCAGACACCAAGCCTACCCAGAAACTAGCCCTTGTATCCTCTTGTCTCCAGCTGTCTCACACCTAGACTTGCACACACATGTGTGTGCACTTGCACACACACGCAAAAGGGTCTGAGACCCCACAGTCTCTTCAGGAGTTGATCTGGGTCTCCTGGTGCCTCCAGTAGCCTGTTCCTCCAGTGGTCTCACTCACAGACATGCAGGTACCCAGCCGATGCTTATGGCCATTTTGATACTTGACTCCCAGGCCCCTTCCATCTGCTGGCTAGTCCCTCTTGATAATAGCTAGCAATGGCATTGTTGTACGGACCCTCCCTTGCTTGGCACGTTGGCACTCCAGGCACATGGGCCTTTGTAACTTGTGGTTCTGTGCTGGTTTCAGCTGGGGTAGAGTTAATTTTCTTCACAGTGGCTGGTATGGGGATGTGGTTTGGATTTGTGCTGAACACAGGTTTGATAATATAATGATGTTTTTGTTATTGCTGAGCAGCATGTACACAGAGCCAAGGCCTTTTCTGCTTTTTGTACTGCCACGCTGACAAAGAATTTGGAGGGCTGGGAGGAGACACAGCCAGGACAGGTGGCCCAAGCTGACCAAAGGGATATTCATACCATATGACATCACGGTCAGTATATAAACTGGGGGGGAGAAGGAGGAAGAGGGGGAATGTTTGGAGTGATGGGTCTGTCTTCCCAAGTAACCATGTCAGGGCCCTGCTCTCCTGGAGATGGCTGAACTCCTGCCTGCCCATGGGAAGTGGTGAATCAGTTCTTTGATTTGCTTTGCTTGTTTGTGTGGCTTTTGCATTTCCCATTAAACTGTCTGTATCTCGACCCACAAGTTTTCTGTTTTTTACCTTGTCAATTCTTTCCCCGATCCTGCTAGTTGGGGGAGTGAGTGAGCAGCTGCATGGGGCTTGGTGGTTGTCTGGGGTCAAACCACAACAATTCAAATCCACTTGCTGGCACTTAGATGTCCCTACACACTTATATAGGCAGAAAAGAGCCCTCTCACCCAGGTAAACAGAGATGGAGGTTAATGAGAAGACAAGACAAACTGTGCTGGTCAGGTGCAGGGCATGACCCAACAAACAACTTACCAGCCACAGGTTTGCATGCAATCAGCACCTTTTATTTTCTTATCCCTCTCTTTACTCATGCTTATTCCTCCAAAACATCCCTTTTCCCACCTGTTGTCCTCCTAATTATCCCATATTAAGTCCCAGCCTCAGCTGGAAGGTGCTCTGGAGAGACTTTCCACTGACTCACCTTGCTGGGTGTCAGCCCTGGCCCATGGGGCTCCTTGTGCCTTAGTGACAGCCCCCCAGCAGGTTTGGGCCAGGTGCTCTGTTTCTCTGATAACACACCTTAACAAACATAAAGCAGAATTCCCTGATAAAGGTCATGTTTAAGAAATAAAATAAAGAAAAAATAGCAGGAAAATGTGAAGGAGTATATGGATGAAAAATTTACAAAAAAGCCAAAACCTAGCTACTGATTGATCAGTACTGACCAAGACAAGAGAGTGGTCTGCTGGTGGTCTGTTGTAGCAGTCATGTAGACCAGACAGGCTGTGATATAGAAATCAGCTCTGCATCATTTTCCCAAAGATAGCAATTGACTGGATGTTTCTGGCTGAAACTAGAACTGCCTGTTTAAATCCCAGCACAGTGTGTTCCACTTAAACTACAACCAACAATACAGTTTCTTACGTCTGGATTGTTGGGACCAGGATATAATTTTAAAAGTTACTCTGACAGAAGGAGATAGCATTGGCACTTTGACTCTCTGTCACTGCTGTATGGCTATAGGTAGTCAGGTCATCAGCAAACAGGTCTAGAGCATCAGGTTTTGTGTCTGTTCCCCTGCAACTATTCAAGGAAGACAGGCAGTGAAGCACTTGTGAAGCACCTTGTGAAGCACTTTTTCAGAATGTTGGGCAAGGAAGCTGCTGGGATGCACATGCAGGGAGATGAATGAAAACAGCATTTCCATACCTTGCCTTGCACTATTGAATGCATGGGCAGGTTGGTTTCTCTCACTTGAGTTGGGGAGCAGACTGATCATAGACCGCTCATTTGATTCACAGGTGTCACTGTAATGCTGGAGATGCTGATTATCCCGAATGAGATCTGGATCTCTTGGCCTTAACAGAGGTCTCTTTGGAGACATGCTTTCTGTAAGGATGTTTCAAATTATAAGGGCTACAGTCTGGAGATACTACTTTTGTGAATGAAGGTTACCAGTGATTTGTCAGTCCTATGTAAATCCCATGTAACCAAGGCAGCTGTATTTGCAGATCCACCAACTGAGAAATGAGGAAATCAGGAATTTTTGCTCTTCAGCATAGGTAGCATAAATGTTGTGTAGTGATCCTAGTTCTTGAATTACATGGGAAAAACAGTGCATAAAAAATCACATTTCCGTTACTTTTAGGGAGCAGATTTTCAGCTTTATTCTTCACATAAGCATGTAGCAGGAATAAGAGTATCAGGGTAAGGGTGGAGTGCTTTGTTTTCTAGTGAATCCTTTAGGAGTTAAAAGCATTAAATGGTATTAAGCTTCTCCAACTCAGTTTGAAGACAGAATATAAGAAGATTAGAAGTCACTAACTAGTCTGTGCTGTCCCTACTCAGTTTTACTAAGTCGTCTCAGCTGCTATAGAGCATCTGGACTTTTCTTTGCACAAGTGAAAAATGTTCTCGAGGACCACACTTTTAAAGGCACAAAGCATCAATTGCACCAAGCCATGTAGCCTAAATGCTCTGTTTAAATGGGTAAAGCCACCCATGGTTTGAATGACATCTGCAAATGTCATTAAAACATTACTATTCAGCCAACATGGTGATTCTAATGAGAGAGTCCCCAGTGCAGAGACACAGCATTAGTGAGCTGCCAGCGCAATTCCCAGCCCCATGCACTGTGCTGAAACCACATCTGCAGTAATGACACCGGATTTGGATGGCTTGGTGTGGAAAGTTATAGCCAGCTCTGGTCTCTGGAGAGAGGAAAAGGGAAGGTTTTAGAGTGACTTTGCACCTGTGAAACAATGTGCTGCTATTACAATGCCCAGCACCAGCCAGCTTTTGCTCCAGGGAGGGCTGGAGCGCTTTAGGAAGCTTTTTGCAGCAGCTCTAGTCACTCTAAACACAAATGGAGAAAACAGCTATTAAAAGATTTTTGAAAGGCGCTTTCTTGGTTTCTGCTCTCTCTATCTGCCTTTGGAAACATTAAGGATGCCAAATGATAAGCTTTGCAGTCCTCAGCACTCCTGAGACCTGAAAGAAATCCGTTGGCAATTGTTTTAAGCTAATGATTTCCTGCCGGTTGATTGGTGCTTATGTGCTGACGGGTGAGAGGCTGTAGCTACAGAAGTTATAAAAACAAATTGCCTCTCTGTTAAGGAATGCCAAGCTGCCTGCTCAGTCTAACTCACTTCTACATGTTTTATTTTAAGACCTGTTTGCAAACTCTGAGCTTGGTCTCTGTTGATTAAATAGCTCCCTGCTAGGATTTACTGGGATAAATCCCTGAGCCACAGTAGGACATTGATAGCAGGATGCTGTCTCTCCTAATTAAATTAAGAGCACTTTAATGTGTTGCATTTAATGCAAATCACATTGGCTATTAGGTTCTTAGGAAACTCTTTCTCTTTAAAAATAGGAAAAAGATGATCTTTCAACTGGTGGGTTCTATGTTTAGTCCCTGTTTGTGACTAAATCAACTGCTCCTCAATGGTATTAAGCTTGGGCTGGAGCTGGAAAATCACCTGGTCTCCAGAAAAGCCAAAAGGAAGACTTCATTCTGGGTCGGGGTTCTCCAAAACACTTGGTTACACAGGTCCTGTCTGTGAGGATCTGAAGGAGTCCTAGTACAAAATGCAATTCCCAAATACCCTGGCTCAGGAACTGAGACATCTAAGGTCCCTGGGGAAAGGTGCAAGAAAAGCAAACTCCTTCAAGAACTTATCATTAGGTTCCTAAAATCTGAGTGGGTGCTCAGCCCTGTTGTTCAGTGTCTTTGCAGAGCATTAACCATGTGTGTCTGCCTGGACAGCAGTGCAGACACCTACAGACAGGTCAGAGGCTGCTGTCTTTGAAGTACCTGGCACACAGGGCCAGGGACTACCAATAGCTGTCCAGTAGGACGAGCTAAACCCGCATGTCCTAACCCTAGAATCCTGAGGTTAACATATTTTGCTTAGCTCAGAGTAGCATTTCCAAGTGAAGGCAGATGAGATGTAGGCCATTCCCCTTGAGTTGCCTCTTGGCTGCCTTGGATGGCAAGCCACAATCACACAGTGTGCCACCAGACACTGCTGTCCCTCAGTGCTGTGCCCTCTGCAGGCTCCTTGCTAGTTCTCCAGCGAAGGCAGGCCCAGAAGCTCCGTGGCAGCACGAGGCTCTCAGACGAGGGGACTGCTGTACAGGGAGCATAGTAAGGCTGTCATGTCACTGGGCATTCCAGTTCTTCTGAGACAGAAAGCTGACATGACTTCTGATTTAGAGTTGGTGTTAAACAGGTACTTGTGAATAAAAGCAAGGTCTGAAAGCAAACAAGGAATCCTCTGATGGGGGAGGGTTCTTCAGAGCATTATACAGAGAGTTAAGCTTGGCAGCCCACTCAGACCAGGCAGAGGAAAAGAAAACTGCTCCAGGGAAGGGATTCCTCCCCCCTCACAAAGCCTAATGACCAGCAGTGCAATGGCACAAGGTATTTTTAAGGAATATCTTTGCCAGAGACACCAGGTCATGACTAGGCATTAGGCTGGAAGACTAATTCAATGGCACAAATCCTGTGCTCATGTGGCCACTTCCCCTGACTGAGCAGCTGCACCTTGATGCTGGTAATGGGAATGTACCCAGTTAACTCCAGAAGGTGAAGTGAGAGCAAGTGGACCTGCAGGAGATCCAAGACCAGAAGCTCAGGTAGGCTAGCAAAGAAGCAAGGTCTGCTGCACAAAAATCTCCACTTGTTCATGGCAGCAGGCCTGGGGGAGTGGCACTGGGGCTGTGAGTCCTTGTTGTGTAAGCCATGGACTGGGGGAAGGACTAGATCTGGGACTGCCCATCACCCACTGAAGCAGGTATAAAGGGAGATGCTTTGTTATCTTGGTACTTACGTGGAAGTAGAGCCCCCAGAAGTATGAAGTGAATGTATAGAGACCCAGATCTTATTTCTATCCATGGCTTGTCCTCTTCACCCCCTCTACCAACATGACAAAAATGTGTGATTACAATGTTGAAGCATCAGTACTGGCCATTTTCAGCTTACTGGAGAGCTACTGGGGAGCTGGCAAGCTGGGCAGAAAAGAGTGGGTTTGGATCTTCTTCTAACTCTCCTTGCAGAGCTGAGAAGAAAAGTTCCCCACAGAACATCAGTCGGTGCTGCAGTTCCAGTGACTGTGATTCCCCATCAGGTGTCCAATGAACATTGCTTCAAACCCACATAAAAACGCCTCTGCAGCAGCCTTGTGTGCGTGGCATTAGCTGTGGGATGCCATTGCAGGAACTGATGGGGTAATGGTTTAGTAGTGGACTCGTTTCAAGCAGAAGAGATCCAAGTGCTCTGCACTGATCATATGAAATTCACACCTGAGAATGGGCATCTGCCCAACTTATATAACACAGTGTTAGGCCCAGGCTTGGCAGGTAATATTGACATAATACTTGGAATTCCAGCTTCCTTTTGAAACTAGGTTTCATTTGGTCAGTCTTATTTTTGATGGTCCATCAGTATAGTGCTATTCCCATTATTATTTCTAATGGTATGTTTCTCATCACTACCAGCCTATGCATTAGTTCTAACACAGTAGCACGAGCCCTGAATTTTTTCCATCATGTGCAGGCATTGAAATCATTCTGTAAATGCCTCACCAAATAGGACACAAGCTTCTCTGGGAACCTGTGCATTTTATGTAAGATGAGTATGTGATCATTTTGAACTCAAAGGCTATTTTTGTGATGTGGGGGAGAGAAAGGCAGTTAGAGCTGAGAGCCTGGATGATTTCAGAGGCATGCTGAGCCCTACCAGGGGAGGTGAACTTTTCCCCTCTCTGGAGCTTGAGTCTTTCAGTGCAATTGCTGCTACATTTTCTGATGAAGTCAGCTTTGGGGAAATGTTTTTTATTATCCACTGAGGGAAGAGACACAGAAGATACCTACACACAAGAACATGTTCTCTTCCTGAAAATTTAAGCTGATCAGAGTGGGAAGCAGAGTCTTGAACACAGTATTATTATTCAATCTGTCGACATGAAACCTCTCTTTCAGAATCAGCAGCACCTTCACAAATCTTGTAATAGGCAGCTGCTGCTTAAAATAACGTAACACAGACCAACAAGCCAGTTAAAGGCAATAATGTAGATTGCCTACACATTCATGCTTTTCTTTTAAAATTACAAATTGATTACACCCCTCTCTGAGAAATATTCCTACCTATGGCAGCACTCTGTTCAGCTATATCTGGGTGTAAGCTTCCAAGTCAAATAAGCTAGTAAGTGCATACACATTTATGTTTCTCTTGGTAATCATGACCTTTTCATAGTATTCTGCAGGCAAATGCTCTAGCTGTCACTGATATAATGCAGATGCAAGCTTCTCTGTCAAATAAAACTGTGCACTAAACATGCAATCTCATTGCTCTTGAAAAGAAATCAACATGAAAATATTGTTATTTCTCCAGTAACTCTAATTAGCAGAAAAATTGCAACTGACTATAATCTCCAAGCAACTAAACGGCATGTATTTTGGACTTGCTTATTTTATAAATTGACTACTGCAATCAATATGGTCTGCATCATCTACATGAAAGCAGTGCTTTCTTCCCATTCATACAATAAGGCACACAATCTCTTCTTGCAGGCCAAGAAATCATTTGGCGAATGTACAAACAAATATAACAGCAGAGGCTCACAACAAACATCTGAACAATTTCTGTCAGTGATGCTTTTGATGGTATCTGTCACTTCATTTTAGATTTCATTATGTGATAGGTATCACTGACCAATCAAAAGTTAAAGTTACCCATTCCAAGAACATTTCTCTGCTTATTACACTTGTTAGGAGATGAGACAAAGTTTTTAGCAGTGCAGTTCATAGATGCAGGGGATTTCTAAGCCCAGAAGGGACTGCCAAGTGAGCCTGACCTCCTGCCTGTCTCCAGATTTTCAATTACTTCCCATTGCTTCTGAGTACATCAACTTTTTTTTTTTTTTTAACTAAAATTTAACTTGCAGAAAAGCATTCAGACTTGAACAGGGGGATATTAGGAGGAAATTGTGGAAAAGCCATCCTTTCAATTTTTTTCCCCATGGTTATTTGTTCTCACTGATTAGAATCTGTGCTTTATTTCCAGTGTGAATTAATTTGGCTTCATTTCCCATCCATGGTTCTCATTACACTTTTCTCTATGAAAATGAAGTGCCCTTTCAAAGTGGGTATTTTCTTTCGTTAATATCCTTGTAAATTAGTTCTTTCTCTTCTTCTTTTAAATCAGACTGATCTCTTTAAGACTCCCAATATAAGGAATTTTCTCTGGCCCGTTAATATTTTCATGTCTCTTTGCATCTTCTTCAGTTTTCCAGAAGCCCTCTAAAAGACTTGAGAAAGAGAATGCTGATGATACACAGTATTGTGGTTTCAGTGCCCATACTCAGTGGCAGATTTCAGTTAGTTTTGTTCACCATCAGTTCTGGTATTTGTTTACTGGGACCTGCTCTGTCACCCACTCCAGACTAGGATACCTCTGCTCTGCTAAGATTTGGTCTCCAATCCTTATTCAGAAGTGTACAACGTACAATCTACCTGTATTAAAGGGTATTCAGATGGAATGAGCACAGAATCTCAGTGTTGCATAACTGTCCAGCCCACACAATTATTTACATTTCAGTTACCAAACATCTCATTAGCAATGATTTTATGCTTCCAGACCACCAATGGAGATATCAAACAGTGCCAGGCTCAGCACCCGGCCTGACAGAGCCTTAATAAAGCCAGCCTGATTTGATAATGGCTGTCACTATGATATGTTGGTTCCTCATCAGCTTAGTGTTCACTTTATTGATGTTTTCTAGCACGACCATGAGGGCATTGTGTAACACTAGATCTAATAACTTGCCAAAGTTGAAGGGTATTATTTATAATGATTGCCTTTTCCAATAGAAGATACGAAGAAAAATACAGTGGAGTTGTTGGAAAAGAACTGCTCTTTACCCACATATAGTTATGAACTTGCTGAATAAACCTTGATCTGACCTAGAAATTTAAAATTTAACATCCCCTATCTCTGTAGAGAGAGTAACTGTTCAGTGTGTGACTTTGGGGTGTGGTCCCAGCCACGGGCTCATGGCCAGCAGCATTTCCCAGAACCTGTTGAGGCCTCAGCTTCACCTGTGTGCCTCTTTAGCCCCAGAATGGAACATTCTCATCTGCAGTTCCCTTTTGTGATAGTTAATATGAGTCTCCCCTGTGAAATGCCCTCTACTTCCCCAAAAGACAGGGAGACTTAGCCAGGTTATAGTAGCCCTCCACATGATCTCCATTCCTCTACAATCACAGACTCACAGAATGGATGGGGTTGAAAGGGATTTCTGGAGACCACCTAGTCCAACCTCCCTTCTAAAGCAGGTTCACCTGAAGCAGGCTGCACAGGGTTGCCTCCAGGTGGGTTTTGAATATCTCCAGAGAAGGCAACTCCACAACCTCTCTGGGCAGACTGTTTCCTGAGCTCTCTATCCCCCTCACAGTAACGACATTTTGCCTCATATTTAGATGGAACATCCTGTGTTTCAGGTTGTGCCCATTGCCCCTTATCCTGTTGCTGGGCACCACTGAAAAGAGTCTGTTCCCATTCTCTTAATACCCACCTTTAAGACATTTGTATGCATTGATAAGATCCTGTGGTGGGTTGACCTTGGCTGGATGCCAGCTGCCCACCCAGCCACTCTATCACTCCCCATCCCAGCCAGACAGGGGAGACAATAAGGTGGAAAAACAACTTGTGGGTTGGGATAAGGCAGTTTATTTAAAGCAAAAGCTTGCCTGTGCAAAAGCAAAGTGAAAGATAACACAGTTTATTCTCTACTTCCCATCAGCAGGGATGTCCAGCCACTTCTGAGAGGCAGGGCTGCAGCACACATGATGGTTCCTCAGCAGGCAGCCATGGGAAACAGTGAATGCCTGCCTTCCTTCTCCTTGCCTTAGCTTTTACATCTGGGCTGACATCACAGGATATGGAATATCCCTTTGGTCAGTTTGGGTCAGCTGGCCTACTTGGGTCCCCTCCCAGGATCCTGCCTTTGACTGAAGGAATGTTACAGTGCTGATGCCGTGCTCAGCAGTAGCCAAAACACTGGTGTGTTAGCAACACCCTTCTAGCTGCCAGTGCAAAGTGCAGCACTGTGAGGGCTGCTCTGGGGAAATGAACTCCAGCTCAGCCAGACCCAATACAGATCTCTTCCCAGTCATCTCTTCTCCAGGCTAACCAGGCCCAGCTCCCTCAGCCTTTCCTCATAAGAGATGCTCCAGCCCTCTCATCATCTTCCCAGCCCTTCACTGGACCTGCTCCAGTAGTTCACTTGTTTTTCTTGAACTGGAGAGTTCAGAACTGAACACAGTACTCCAGATGTGGTCTCACCAGGGCAGAAAGGCAGAATCACCTCCCTTGACCTGCTGGCCACACTCTTCCTATCACCCCAGGGTGGCCACCAGAGCACACTGCTGGTTCATGGACAGTGTGTTGTCCACAAGGACCCCCAGGTTCTTCTCCACAGAGCTGCTTCCCAGCAGGTCAGCCCCCAGCCTGTACTGGTGCATGGGGCTATTCTTTCACATCTACTGCCTCTCCCCAGTTGCAGAACCCTGCACTTGCCTTTGCTGAACTTCATAAGGTTCTGCTCTGCCCATCTCTCCAGCCTGTCCAGGTCTTGCTGAGCAGCAGCACAACACTGGGGTATCAACCACTCCTCCCAGTTTTGTACCACCAGCAAACTCGCTGAGGGTACACTCTGTTCCTTCATCCAGGTCATTGGTGAATCAGTTGAACAGACTGGACCCAGTGCTGACCCCAGGGAACACCACGAACTACAGGCCTCCAACCAAACTGCTGATCTCAACCCTCTGAGCTCTGCTGTTCATCCACCTCCTGCTGATATAACCCACACTTCCTGAGCCTGCCTAAGAGGATGTTATAGCAGAAAGAGCCAAAAGCCTTGCTGAAGTCAGGGTAGACAACATTCACTGCTCTCCTCTCATTTTCTCAGCCAGTCATTAGGTGGCTACCAGCTACATAAGCCACCTTTAAGTTAACTCCAGAGTGCTGGAGCAGTTCTGATAGCACCAGTGGAGCTGGAATTTGCTGTGCAGCATTTGGCTGGCAAGTGCAACAAACTTTTGAGTGGTTAAAAAATATTTGGATGTGGGTGGCAAACTACATGAAGGCTCTTTTCTTCTCTTTGAAACTTCTCCCCAAAATCTGATGGTTTCCCCTTGACAGGAGGGCTCTACTCTTTTCCTTTGTAACTGAAGAAGCTTATTGCTAGTCTGTGAGTTTCTGAAGAAGTGTCATCCTTTATTGCTCATGTGCAGTGACGATATTAAAAATAAACCAGCCAGTTGTCATAGATCAGAAACATGTATATGAATTAGAAACAGACAGTAAGTAATATCTGGGAAAATCCAAATCATCAAAAGCTTGTAGTCTAGTTCAGGTAGGTCACAGGTGAAGCTTTTTGAAAAGGATCAATAAATAGGTTGTATGAACTGTGAGTGTATTTCTAGTGAAGCAAATTTTAACTTGATTTAACCTTTTTCCATAGAATTTGCAGTCGGAGTGAGCCCTGCCACGCTGAGTTACTGTGGGAAAGGCAGGAGAGGAAATTGAACAGAAATAAGCAATAAACAGAAATGAAACTAACTTGATTATTCTAAGTCCTGAGCCTGAACATAAAATGGATGCCATTAAAATATGGAAATTTTACACCACAATCATTTTTCTTTCTCTTGGAAAAGTCTGGGGAATTCAAAGAATTACCCCCTCACAGAAAGTTCAAAAGTACTGTTGCTGACAGTGAATATTCAGCATTGAATTCTGTCTTCTGTAGAGGATGTGATACCATCACATACCATCTCTTCTGAGAACTCAGTTCTGTACAGAAGAACTCTGGTGCTGAGAGCTGTTCTTCAACTGGGAATGGGATGTGAGGGCTGGGGAAGAGGCTTGGAGGAGTTATGATAGGATTTAACTGATCTTAATGGGTCTTAGTGGCTTATCTGCTCAAATAAGCTGTGCATCCATGAAGCAAAGGTTTGTTTTCCTCATCCATATGAGAGCCAAGGGAATTTATCTAATAATATAATAAACCCCTGGAATAAAGGGCAGTTGGTGAGCAGGCTGGGATTCTATGAATAAACTACATACTGCTCCATATTCTGGATTAGTGGCAAAGTTACTCTCTGTCATGGAAAAACTTAACAAATGAGACAGTGCTGCCAACACTGATTTCAATACAAATCTCATCAAATATCCATTTTTTTGCTAAGAGCTGCAAAGAAAAGTACTTGAGTGAGAATCTTATGCTTTATTTCAAAAAGGAAGGACAGTAGAGGAAGGACTCAGAATGTGAAGCACATGCATCCTAATGTCTCAGAAGACAGAGAAATAAAACAACAGTGAAGGCCTTGGTTGATCTTTTAAAAATCTTCTACTTAAACTAATTTCATGATCTCTGTTTTTTCGGTGTGTCTTTTGACAGCTTTGGGCAATTCAGATGCTGTGTCAATAATACAAATGGCAAACAACAGGGGAGCCTGAATTAGTGAACTACATTGTCATGGGCATTCCTACCAGCCCAGGTAAGAGAGCTGTCTGGCTGTGTCTGCACAGTGTTTTTAAGCAAGCATCTGTGTTTATGGCCACTCAGGGAGCAGCTCCATGCCAGCTGGGTGCAGGCCAGAGTGCAGCTGCTTCAGCTGTGGCCCTGCCTGGAGCCAAACCCAGCTCCTCTTTGCGCTGGCCCTGGTGCATGAGTGGTGTGCAGGGGGCTCACGTTAAGACCTTGGGGCTGGAAAAGAGTGGGAAAAGTCTGAGGTTACAGTCTCTCGCATATAAAAAGCTAGAGACTCCTTGCCAGCTTGCCTCACTCTGCGAGCTGCTCCTGCAAGATGGGCTTGGGCAGAGGGCAGCAGCCCCCTGCACCAGCAGTGGGCTATGAGCTGTAGGTCTGGCCTGAGGGAAACATGAGTCACTTGATCCACAACTAGTGGCTGTAGTCAGTCTCCCTGTGACATCTGGTAGTGGTCCTGCCTGCCTCACAGGGATGTTGCTATACCCCTGGTGCACCCCTGGGCTGCACAGTCCTGTGGGGGCCAGAGAGGACACTTGCCAGTGACAGGGGGGAAGTGGGGTTGCTAGGTGAGTGTTTCCCTTTTCCACTCAGGAGACACAGAGACACCAACCGTGGGATGCCTCTTCAGGCATGAAATGTGAGGGTAAGGGATGGCTACAAACAGGCCATAGCCAGTTTGGGTTAGGAAATTAACTCACAGCCAGTAATAATATCAAAAGGACAGTAGAAAAATTACAGCTGTGAGCCTGGAATACAAAACAAACACAAAATAAACCATGAGAGCCCCCAGAGAGAACTGCAGAGGTGCCTCCACCCTTTTAGGTTGTCAGCAAATATGTCAATGGCCAAGCGAGTGGAAGGCATTGAAATGCACTCAAAATTCTGCATCCCTCCAGGCCCATAATGTATGCACCTCGTAACTCCAGAAATGCAGGCACCAGCTCAATGGGCAGACAATATTTTTAAACCTCTTTCTATGTCTTTTTTTTTTTTTCAATAGGAGAAAAGAGACAATTGGACTAATGTATTACTAGGGCTCATTAATTTGTCTCCTCAAATGGCAAGATGAATGAAAAACTCTTTCTCAGTCATTTCCCAAGTCAAGGAATAGATTTAAAATTTTCTTTTCACAAACAAAATTAATGGGGCCAAAATTTTTTGGTCGTTGCAGGCAAGTCTCTTCCAATGAAAATAGGTGTCCTTCACGTACCGAAACCCCATGCAGAGCCAGAGCCTGTAAGCAGTGCCTTGCATTTCTAAGCCCTTTTGAGCATGGGCTGTGATCACGAAATCTGTAACATAAGAACCGTGTTCTGAATCACAGCACAGGGAGTAATTGGCAGCGACTAACTTGCCTAGTGAACACTACTGGCCTTCCAAGTAGACTTGCTCCAGCATTCCTAAATGAGTTCAATGTGAGCTGCTCATGCACATAGGTCTGCATCGCTCTGGCTTTGCTAACTCGGTTGGAAGCAATTAATGATGCTTGCATTTGATGCTCAAAATTCAGGCTGCAGAGGTCTCAGGAGTTTCTTTCCTCCCTTGGAGCAAATGGTTTGTGTTGCTTTGGAGCCCAGTTACAGGAAGCATTCCAGTATATGCTGATCGATGGACAGGGCTGAAAGCAGGCTCCCAGGATAGAAGTGGGCAAAATTCTTCGGTATTCCCTTGTAGCATTTGCAGATGCTGTCCCATTGGGGTCCACAAGCCTGCAAATACACTCATTGGCCAAATTCAGTGCTCCAGGCAGCTTCCTTACCAAATTTGCCAAAGATTCACGTTCCAAAAATCTCATATATCAGTTCCGAAAAAAGGATGTTTATAGTCCTCATTACTGTGGAATAATGTGAAAAATGTATAAAACATGTCAGTGTTGTCCTTAAGTCTTTGTTTTTGACAAGGGGAGCTCATTTGATACTCTAAGTGCTCAGAAGGTCACGGTTAATTCCTGTCTCCCAGCTCAAACAAGCTTTGAATAAAAATCTGCGTGTCTTGGACTACATCTCCACTGTCTTGTAACAGCAGTCTCAGGACCCCCACCGAGAAGGGCTGTGCCAGCCACCCTTGCTCCTACTCTCTTTGACATGATCAGGGGTACAACCCACACACATGCTCCAGGGGATGTTGGAATACATGTCCAAAGACAGCCACATGATGACTTGCCAACAGAAGCGACTGGCCAGTGGTCACTACAGCAGCCAAGTAATCCAGAGATGCACGGGCTGCTGAGTCCATCACTCTCCAGAGCCATGTAGACATAGACTGTGAGATTAAATGCCAAAATCATGGGGAAGACAGATGAGTATTTTAGCACGCAGTCTACTGAGAACGGAGCAAAGCACTTAAGAAAAGCAGCAGTCAGGCAAAGCACTTAGCATGTACTTAACTTTAAGCCTGTAAGCAATTCATTTTTGAGTATTCTTTCAAACTATAAGGAATCAAAAGAAGAAAAGCTGTCCTGTATTACATTGGTGAGCGGCTTCATACGCAGTACAGTGTTCTCAGGATGGCCATATATTTTCTTTCCTTATTGTGTAAAGTGAGACCTTCCAAAGCTTTAAAAATGTCCTGTTAATAATTATTCAATTGATTAGTAGTTACTGAGAAGGAAAGTAAAATGATGATTGGATCTCTATTCCTATTCAAAACACTCCAGCTAAACGGCCACCCTCCTTCCCCAGGGCACTTATCAATGCTCCCTTGTAATACTGCATACTAGAATCTGTGAATATAAAATACTGAAAGAAACTCCAGAGCTGTGCAGTGTTCAATCCATCCTTGTATCTCTGTGCTGTATGAGTCACAGTGCATTTAGAGATCTCCTTCCATCTAAGTGTGATCTATTTACAAGCATGCGTAGGTTTTCAGAGTTTCACAATAGCTGGCAGAAGAACATAATTTATCTAGAAGTGAGCCATGTGAGTGTAGCTTTTTTTTTTTTAGAGTGTCTGACTCTAAATTAAAAATAAAATTTTGATCCTACTGTATCTGAGGTGTTCTGTTTTCAAGAAACTCTCTTTTGACAGGCTTTTGACATTCAACAATGAGTATTTTAATGCAGAATAAATTTGATCCTTGTGTTTCTCGTAGAATCCAGTATCTCCATGTACTGTGCATATTTCAGAAGTCAAGGATATAAAGGCAAATAAAAGCCACTGGATTGTGCCTAACACAAAGCTGGTACAGAATATAACTTTTACAAGCCTTACAAGATTAATTTAGACTCAGAAATCTTTATTATCCTCATTCCTTTGTTGAAAGTAATAACTGAAACCACAAACTAGCATCAGAAGAACCACCCAAGCAGTGAGTTGGTCCCTGACAGATCTTTTATATTAGACAACTGGGGCTAAATTCCATTTGTGTTTCTGTGCTTGATGTTCCTATTGACTAGCTCCAGGCAGCTGCCTGCTTACTGCCTTATTTAGGTCCTATGAATCACTCTCTGAGGCTCCCCCACTGCCATAAGGAGGTAGGTGAAATTTAGCTTTTTCTACACCTACTCAAAGACAAGGCCGGTTTCAGTGCAGCTGTGCATGAGTGTGGGGCCAGGCCCACACAGCTGCTGGCTCTCTCTTCACTGACCTGGTTGCACATACCCTTTCTTGCAGGTTCTCCATCTGTGTGTCAGACCAGTGACGTTCTCTTAGATAACAGAAGCAGGCAAAGGCTTCTTCTGTTGCCTTTTCATCCTGAATTGTATCAGACTGTGTAAACCAATAAGCTAAATTAGGAATATGGAAATTCCAGGGGCATACGGAAATAAAAGGGATTTGTGTTGCTTTGTGAAACACTTTGAGATGTATTGTTGAAGCATGCTATATACAAGTTAGGTGTTATTATCATTATTAATGACTGATAATTCAGTCAGAAAATAAATTCAACAAATGTACCAGTGGCAGAAAAGTAGAGCTCTCAGTTTCGAAGGCTTTGAGGATCATATTTACGTTCACAAGTGGTCACCCTAAAATATACGTGTCCTATACACTGAGTTAGCATTAAATCACAGAGCATTCTGAGTTGGAAGGGACCCACAAGGATCAGCTCTTAAGTGAATGGCCTATACAGGGATCAAACCCACAACCCTGGTGTTATTAGCACCATGGTCTAACCGACCGAAAAATCTCAAATATTCACACCAGATACCTGGACACAGTGGGTTCTGCCTAGACTCCATTTCTGGATGTATTTCTGGGGTGTAGAAGGGTACGGAAATCATTTGTAGGCACCTCTTACCCAGGTACAGAAGGAGGACACAGCCTGGGTGTGTCCCTGGTCCAAGATGCTCAAAGGCATTCCCGAGTCTGGGAGTTCACACACAAATTGTGTAATTTTTTTTTCTTTTTACCAAAAGAAGCAATTTCTACCCTCAAGTACATGTTCACATCTCACTCTTGGGAGTTTGCTTCCGTATATCTGATAGCAGAATTTAAATGCAGCCCAGATCTCTCAAATGAGAAACCACAAAGGATCCCTCTCATGAGGCAGAAATGCCAAAATCCCATGAAACAGCTCAGAGAAAGTCTCCTGCAGCCAACAACGCAGATAGTCTCTCTGTGGTTTCAGGCAAGGAAGAGCTGTGCAGTTCTCACCCTGTTGAAGTAAATAGCAAATGCCTCAATGACTAAGTGCAGCCAAGATTTCACCCAGGAATTTAAGTGCTGCAGTGCTACATAGCTTCCATTCCTCACAACTGGGAAACATGGACAACAGCTTGTTTGGCATATTTAAAAATATACTGTTGAAAGGGAATATAAAAGTCTCACTAAGACCCTTCAGGCATGTTCCTTATTTGTGCTATAAAACTGGACACAGTAAAGCAGGAGGATTTGTTTATGAAAGTTGATGCTCTTTTTTTCATACCCAGCAATAACACTATGCTGCACTGCTTTGAGGACCCAAGTCAAACCTCCTCAGGCCCCAGACAGGTGAGAACATTGCTATATCTGAATCTTGAGCAAAACTTGATAACTTACCTTAAATATTTTCCTTTCTCCCATCACTTTTAAAACAGATCTTACCACGTAGACACATGCAGACACATTTGTGATACTGGGTAGCGTTTAATGTTGGAGCAATTTATTTAGGCATGTGTTTATGTTGCTCAAGTCTGTATATGGACATGTTCAATGAAAAGTTTGAGAATGGCACAGATATCAGCTCCTGAGATTTTCTGTGTCACATGACATCCATCTGCATGATTTTAAAACATCCTTCTATCCCTAGACTCTGCATCAATTGTCTCATACACACGTGGATCAAATGGGTTGGGGTCTGAGAGAGATAGAATCTTTATATTTGTGTCTGACTTAATTTTTTAATATATTTTTCCTTATATATTATATACTTTCCTATTCCATCTCCTGTACTCTCATTGCACATGTTTTTTCTTTAATTTCCTTGATTCTGAGAATTTTTGTATGGAAATAAATATTTTCCAATAATTTGGTAAGATTTGCACCATTCTTGCAAAAAAAGGTAGCTCTAGTTCAAACCTATTCATTTCTATTCACGTAGCTGAACATGTCATTCATGCAAAGTAAGATTCAATTGCAGCTCATAAGAAGTCTGCATGTATGCCAGGGAAGGGGATGGTCTCTTTTAGATGGCCTCTTTAGTTTGGAATAGATTCCTCATTTTAGTACTGAGAGTCATTTTAACTTGTGAGTTTTGTTGTGTCGCTAGAGGTGATCCACAACAAAAGAGTCTGACCTGAGAAAAATTTGTAAACTATTATCTCGGAACAAGTTGGCCTGAAAACTTCTTTCCTGCTTTTCCTACTTACACTCAGGAGGTGCAAGAGTCCCACTCTCCTATCTTGCTGTGTAGACAGAATCACTGTGGCTTGTCTCAGTCCTTCTAGGAGTTGATTCTGCAGCTGGAAACTGGGCAGCTCCACCTGAGGCTCTGTGGGATGCCAGCATCCCTGCCCTGACATAGTGAGCCAAGACCCACTCAGAGCCAGAGCTCGCAAGCTCCTCACTTTTTGGAGTCGTTGGGTCTCCAGACTCATGGTGTGCTGCCTGGCATCCTCCTCTCAGTCCTGCAGATTGGGGCTGGCTGCCAGAGTCACTCATACTGTGGCTACCTTGCCTACAAGCAAAAGTCCCAGCTGCCAAGAGCCTGTGGCAGATCCGCATGTCTGGGCTGGCCCAGCATCACAGACTCAGAGAGAGGGACCCTGCTTTTGCTTATCCTGCCCAGAATCCAGGCAGGGTTGTGCTTATTTAATTTGGTGAAAACTTGAATGAACAAGAGATTTTTCAAACTAAAACTCTGCAGGAGTAGAAACAAAAGATTTTCCCATGAAGTATAGTTTTGTCAGGAAAATTCCTTGCCATGTTTCCTGTGACTAGGGTAGCCTCTAGAGCAAGAAAAATGCTTCTTGTCAAAGAATGCACACACAATCTAAGATATGAAGGAAGAAGCCCCCCTCACTGGTGTTTTCTATTAGCCACTACAGCAGTCTGTACTACCTTTCTCACCTCCTGCAGGTTTTTGAAAGATATACTAATCCCATCATGATGAAGCCTGACCAGTTCAGACCAGATGCCCCTAAGAGCAAGGAGTTGCTCTAAAGACTCCTTCTGATCCTCAAAGGTTTGTAATGAAAACCTTTCGTAATTGTGCTGATCTTCAAAGAAGCGATGTGAAAATTCATGATGGGGATGTCAAGTCACAAGAGTCAATATTTAAAAAAAACACATTATTTGCCAGGACTGCCAGCTGCTGGCCAGACCCTGAATTAGCTGCCTTCCTCAAACAGAGATGTCCCCCATCTGCTGAATAAAATGCTTCTTTTGTGCACGTTTTCACAGCTGAGGTTTGAACCAAGAGCCTTGTGGTCTGCAGACAGCAGCTCCACAAAGACAGCCAAAAAGTTTCTTGCTCTGGACTAGACGGGCAGGAAACTAAAGCCTTTCTCAGCTGGAAGCATTCTCTGCCTATCTCACAACATCCCTTCCAATCATATAAAAATCTTTGAAGGAGAACATCTCCCTGCAATCCTTCACAGAGTGAATCCACTCAGGCAAGGCACATTTTGGGGAATGAGCCAGATTTGCTTGGTGGTCCTGGCTTTTGGCATCCACCATGACTCAGTAGGGAAGAGAGAATAAATAAAATACTATTAAGAGGTACAACAATGTTACCAAATGAGATTGTGCCTTTCCCAATTAGAGTTGTTTTTTCTATCTCCATATGTTGCATATTACAGAGCCCTTTTGTTGGTAAACATATCCATGGCTCCCTGCAGGGGTGCCAGGGCCACTCACCAGCAACTTGGAGACTGAAATTGTGCATGACGTCCGATATGCCATGCAAAGATGGTCTTGTTTCCATGTGTGCTCTGCTATAACATGGAGAGGCTCTGAGAAGTTGGAAGCTGATGGCAGTTGGTCCAAGGCTTCTTCCACAGGTACCTCTCCTTAAGAAAAAGAAGGAAGGTTGGGAATAGTCTAAGTGATTTTTGTTTCTCTGTACAGTAGATTCACACTAATATTAAAGCAACTAAGACACTTCCAAAGGTCCTTGAGAAGCTCTGAGCCCTTACCAAAGACTGTGGAAGCAGTACATTTGTGAGTCAGGCACTGTCATCACAGTTCATAGCTGAGACATGAAGAAGCAAAGTGAATTTTCCCAGCACTTAAATACAGGAGCCAGCAACAGGGACTTAACTCACTGCACATCAGCCAAGCTGTGTCTGTGTTTCTGCTCTCAAACTATGGCAGATCTAGCTTGTCTTCCTCTGTGGACCAAGTAGAGTTGTTACCTAGTGTTTAGTGGCAAACTTAGAGGTTATAAACACATGTACAGACAGTAACTGGGGCTTAGTCGTTCCATGATTATCTGCATATGATGGTAACTTGCTTTTGTGCTAAGCTTTGAAATCACCTGGCCCGTTGATGGCAGACCATGCAATAAAATTCCCAAATCCTGGTCCTTGGAGCTGTGCTTTAAGCACTGGCCTGTAAGTTCACTTAATGCCACAGCAAACCAGGCACAACTTTGTAACAAAGCTTGAGCATGAACCACAGGAGACCAAATTTTCAAGTGTAGGTACAGTATGGCTTTGAAATAGGATCTGTTTCTGACTCCAGCTGTTGTTTCGTTAGCCTTTCCTGGCTGAGTAAAAGCTGATGGGCACCAAAAAATTTCTTTTTTGTCTATTTCTCCATTAATTGCTCTGAATGTGTGTGGTTCAAGAGTGATGTAAATCATCATCTCCACCTCACTCTATTTATCTGTTTCTTCAGCGGGCTCTCATGGTAACCAACAACTACTGTATTTAAAGTATGCACTGTGCCACACCTACAGTGCTTTGCAATGGAATAGCGGGAAAGAACAAAAGAAAGTTAGGAAAAGAGGACAAAGGGAGTGAGAAAGAGGGGAAGGTTAAAAAAAAAAAAAAGGTAAGATAGAACCTCATGTCCTTTATCAGAAGAAGGGAAAGATTAGATTTATTTCTGGAGTGACTATGAATACCAGATCAGCTAACTGCAGTTTAGGAGGTCTTTCTATATCGTCTACTCAGTCCCAGTTATTTTAATTCTGTGTTGCCAGCTGGCCTCTGCAAAAATCTATTCAGGGTTCCATTCTAAACAGTAATGTTTGGGAAAAGCACAATCTAAAACAGACAGATCTGTATGTGTTTAGGTTTTGCTTTCTTTCCACTTTTAAATATTAAAAATTGACTCCAGCTGTGGGGTAAAGTAACGCCCAACCTATAAAGACACTGACAAATAAATCACAATGCTATTTGCTGTACATTTTCTGAGGTCTAAACACCAGCTCTTGAAAGGAATTTTCCATGATTACATCTTGGGAAGATATCTTCACTACCAACAACTCATTTGACTTTTATACTTCTTAAAAGTCATCACATTCCAGCAGGGCCAGACCTTGCCATTATTTCTCTGGCACATATCTCAGGAGTTAACTGAGCTATCTGATGCTACTTAGGACACGTGCAAAACTTCATTCTCCCTATCTATCATGCTGTTAAGCAGATACCCTGTGTTTACAGGTTACTCTGTTTACAGAGTTACCCTGTGTTTACAAGGGTAAATCACTGATCACCTGGTCAGTCCCCTCAGCTGATCAATTCTGACTGAGTCCACTTCTTTGCTGTGTCAAGTTTAGGCAGCCTTGCCTGAAGCTAAAGCTTTCACTACTGTTCATCTCAAAATCACTGGGCAGCAGAAGGTTTCCCACTTCATTGGGATGCAGTCCAGAGAAATCAAGTTTAGCTCCTGAATTCTGATCCAGCTCACCCCAGCTCATTTTGTGGCCCGCAGCAAAATCACTCCTGCCTATCCTACATTTCCTCCTCAAAAAAAGTATAAATATTTAGTGCTAGAGAGAGGAAGAAGATGGAAATTCCAACCTAAAGGCATTGCATGTCTTTTTTTCAGGGAGCAGCCATTAATCCACAGATGTCCATTAATCTACACAGGCCGGGTAATAATCTAGAAACAGCTCCGATGTTGATATCAAATTTTAAAATTTATAAATTAACTTAGAATTGAAAAAAGCTGGCTCTGAACCAAACCCCCTCAAACTATCCTATTTCAATTGTAAATGTATTTACAAAACATTAAAAAAAGAAAGTTTCGGGCCCTTGCCCTGCTCCTGCCAGAAGTTGCAATGTAAACTTTTTTGTGGGGAAAAATAATTAAAGTAAAAATTCCTGACCAGTTCTGCTCAGCGTGGCATTTCACTGGTGCTTACTCCAGATCTACAAGTTGGTCTCCCCTTGAGAGCCAGGCTGTGGAATGCCTACCCTCAACAGGGAGGGGATTTAGGAGTTTCCTGCTGTTCTCTGCCTCCAGCTACGCTACCGCTGCCTCTGTGGCACTGGCTCAGTGGTTTGTGTAGTGTTGTTCTGAACTATATCAGCAAAAAATAAAAAGAAAATCCTCTGCTAAAGTAAGTTTTTGTTTTTGCTGGATCAGTTCCCTGATCCAGCCAAAGTTTTACATTGTCCTAATGGGAGGCATGGAAAAAAAAAAATGCTGGTGGAGATACTTGGAGCCTCCTGCACATCTGCCTGGTCACTGGAGGAACCCTAAAGTGCAACTTCACTTTTAAAAGATGCAATTGGGTCCACAAACAAGTTGGTTGTGTCCCAACACCTTTGCTGACCATGTTTAAACACCCACACATAGATTCACTCGTGAGTAGTGTCAGACCATTCTTCAGAGCATCACCCTCCCTGTGTTCAGCTGAATCTTTTTGTTGAGAGTGCCTCCTTACCCTCAGGAGGAGTGCGCTCAAGATCTTTTCTTCATCTGGAAGTTCAAAAAGGAGAAACAAGGACATGTTCTTAAGCTGAATAGAAACTACTACTGCATAATAAGGTAACTATGAGAAAGACTTAAAGGGCCCGATGCTGTTGCCAACAGCAAGAGCTGCAAAAATATCCAGCTAACCCAAAAAGTTTTCAGTGAATGCAGCTGATGTAGAAGGTGAAGAAATCCTATCAATAAGACTGGAAAATACAAAGTTTTAAAAGGCAGCACAGTATAATTAATAGCAACGAAGGGATAGTGTGTTTGAACAAAGCAGGGGGGATGTATATTACGGGAAGTATAGCAGGGGGAAGTTTATCGTGGAGCGTTTGATGTTTCATGCAGGACAGTTTAATAAAACTTGGAGACACAAAGAATTATCAAAAGCAATTTCTAACCAGAAGCAATTGACTACAAATTGTGGCAATATCACAGAGCTAAGAGAGGAAAAATATCTGCCTTTAAAAGGGATGAGAGGTGGAGAAAGGGTCTGGAAATTTATAATTTAGAGAGCTTTTCAATCATTTAAAGTTATTAAAATAGATGCATGTATTTAAGAGCACCTAGATAGAAAAAAATATGATAGGAAACAGGAACATGAAATTGTCAAGAACCGATCATCTTAACATAGTGTACTTTCCCTCTTTGAAAAGAAATGGACATCACAGAAAGGGGAAGGTAGATGTGATGTATCTCAACTTTAGCAAGATTTTCACATTTTTCTGATGTTCTCATGCAGAAACTCAGAGTGTGGTAGCTGAAACTGCTACAAG
This sequence comes from Empidonax traillii, assembly GCF_003031625.1. NCBI lineage: Eukaryota > Metazoa > Chordata > Aves > Passeriformes > Tyrannidae > Empidonax > Empidonax traillii. The sequence continues at coordinate 187,412 of NW_020955922.1, forward strand.
AAGGATGCACGAATACTTTGAAAATGTAATTAAAAATATACTCAGGAAGCACTTCCCAAGAATTTGCTGGCAAACAGGAATAGTTGCATGGATGAGATATCATAGAAATCTGTCCTAGGCTTGGTACTGTCCTGCATTTTCATGAATTACTTGAATGATGGAAGGCTAAACATGCTTGTGAAATTCACACATGACCACCACACTGGCAGGTTTTCTGGGAGTCAGGAGAGGAATTTAAAATGATCTTGATAAATTTAAGAAATGGTCTGAAAGCAATTAGGTGAAATTCAAGAAAGGCAAGTACAAAGACCTAGACGTGGGATGGGAAAAATCGATCACACAAAGACAAAATAAATGCAGGAATGTCTCTTTCTAAAAATAAGGCAATTTTCGAAGTAGAAAGGACTCAAAATTGCAGTCCCATTTTTGTGAATCCTGTGGACAGTGAGAGTGTCAGGTAATAAATGAGCACTGCTCTAAGACTTTTCACCAACATGAAAGATCACAGAAGTTCTCACATTTCCATTTCCTAAAAGTTGGGGAAGGGGCAACAGGCTGGCTTTGCTCTCCCGTGATGGTGAGACTCTTCTTTACTGCACTACTGCTTTAAGTTAAGGTGTATTTAGAAACCCCAGGAGGAAAGAATGAGGAAATATATATGCCTTTTGTTTTCTTCATAAATATCAGTACACCAGTATCATGATCCTCTCTATTTTCCTGGCTGATAATATCCTGCCTGCATGGAGTTAAATCAAAGCAGGCTGTCAGTGAGAAGCTGGCAGGAAATGAAACAATGTAGGGCCATAAGTAAGTATAAATATATAAGGTCCCATCATGGAGAACACCAAGACTCCAGGAGAAAGCAAGGGAAATCAGTCCAAGAGAAAATGGCCCTTTCTATGACTCTGAGTGTGCATGAGGTTTGTCATACACAAATCCATGCACCAGGATTTTGTTTCCCAGTGGGGAGGCACAATGACCACCATAAGAAATGTTTGTCAAACGCCAGGTTTGCAAAGGATTATTCTTCCCCCATCCCAGCATGAGACCAAAAGGAGAGCAACAGGCCAGAAGGATGCTGGTGTAGAAGCCAGTGTGGGCAGGGTCACCTGGAAAGAGCTCCTGCAGGACAGGTACTCTCCAGGGAGGGAAAGAGGACGCCTGTCCTCTGCCTGTGCAGCAAGCTGCTGCTCTCACTCACGTTTGCTGCTCTGCAGCCCTGCATGGATGAAGAGATGAAGCTTCGTTTTTGTAGTATTAATAATCTTGACTCTCTCAGGCCTGTTTACAGTGGCAGCTTTTTCCACATCCTTACACAGAGCAAGGTAAACTCAGCTTTTAGAGCGACAGGAAGGTGGCTCAGAAGGCTTATTTTGCAGAGCAGGATGTGCTGCCTACACCTTCCTCCGCTCCCCGGGGAGGGGGTGTCCTCTGCCTCCCCCACTTTTTGTGGTGGGGCTCTGCATCTGCTATAGTTTAAAAAAAAAACCCAAAACATTCTAGTGGGTATAAAAGGTGTAGGCATTTCAGAGACCTTGGGAGTTAAGTGAGTGTAGGAGATGGCGTGTATGTCCTACACAAACCGGCTGAAGACTATGCAGAAAGAGAGAAAGGGAGAGACGGTGTAGTGCTGGAAAACCTGAGCAAGTGACAAATGTTCTACCTCTTAGTAAAGGAGCAAGCAACAAAAGACAATAAATACAAATTCACTGTTTTAACTCAGAGACAGCTCTTGCTGTGTGCAGTGTTCATATTTGTTCCTGGGCACTGCAACCTCCAGACAAATTTTGAGAAGATCCGTGGTTTTACACAGGAGCACACATGGGTTGCTACTGTCTTCTTTGCAACCTATAAGAAATTGGTGGTGATTCTGCAAACAAGCTAAAGATCTCAATATTAACATGCTGCTTGGAACCACTCAGCAATTAACACCCACTCTTTCACGGATGGCTGTTGATTATAATAAAAGCTTCCATCAAAACCTCAAAGAATTAAATGCAACTACTCTGGAACAAATGGCAGGTTTTTTCCTTGTCATTATGGTGTAATGGTGAAATAGAGACATTATTTTACCTTCTACTAATTTCTCTGCGTTTGATTACATTATTAGTCCCGCAAAGGCTATCAAATGGCCCCAGAGACAACCAGGTTTATGACAACATAACTGGATGATATAATGAATTGTGGCTGTGTGGTGAGAAATGACAGTGATAAACCAGTACTTGCTGTTTGAAGAGAGACACTATTTGCAGAGGAAACTCCTGTGCAGAGGTGTTTAAATCTAATTCAAGCACTTAAGATTTTGTGGATGGGTGATTTTCACTGTGTGTATTTACCTTCTCTACAGCTGAAAAAAAAGAGATCACTTCCATCAGCTCTGAAGTATCAAAGTGCCTCTGGAGAGGAAAACTCCATGTGAGGGTGTCAGACTCCTATGGCCCTGCACACCAGCATGGCAGGTAATGGGGACACCTGCAGCTACAGTTGGACTTTCCTTGCTGTCAGCAAACATTGCAGGGTGGAGCTGAGGGCATCAAGCAAGGACTACAAGGCTGCAGCAATGCTTGTAGCCTGGCAAAGAGATACTGAATTCATATGACATATAAAAGGAATACATTTTACTTGCAGTTGTGGGATGGAACAGCACTGAAATGCAAACACCAGCCTTTCTTCTTATAGCATCATTTTCTATGTCCAGGTTTTCTGTGTTTCTGCCATAAATACAAATATATTGCCCCTCCTAGCTGCAAAATGTGAGAAATCCTAGGGTAGGAGTGAAGTGCTATCAAATGCTACGGGATTTAGGTTTCTTAAATTCTTCAGCTGAGATCATGGTTGTGTTCCAAGACCATGATGTCTCTAGAGGTACGTGACTTCAGGCTGTGATGCCTTTGCTTGCCAACTCTAAAAGAAAAGGGAAGGATAAATGAATCTCTTATGTGCTGAGAATGTGTTCAGCGATCCACCTAGCTTGGAAGGAGTTTATGAAAAGGCTCAGTTGTACATTACTGTGCCATTTTTCTGACAGAAAATGTTGGCTTCCTATCAATTAGCTAGGAGAGAGAAAAATGTCCTAAACTGGGATCTTAACTCTAGATTCTCCTCTTTCTGTTGAGGAGTAAGAATTACAACAGCTTCAGTTTTTATTTATTCAGGTGTAAATCAGTTGCAGTCAGTAAAATTTTATGTAAGGAAAAATATCATGAGTGAAACCAAACAGATCAGATAATCCTTTGGTCTCCCTGTGGACAGGGTGAGGTCAGCGCTTGCTTTAGCCCTTGCTCCATACCAACTGCAAAGTATTATTATTGTTATTGCCATAACACTTTTTTCCTCCTGCAAAATGCTCCCAGCATGGCAAGATGTTGAGTACATTTAAGTAATTTTCAGTGTTCCTTCTGTGCTCCGCTGTCTCTGCATCTCCATCCCTCACTGCACTGTCCTGAGATTACTTTTTGTCAAGTGTAAATGTTAAGTTGTATGTGAAGCTGAAACTCTGTGATTTTGAAGTATCTGATTTTGCTTGTAGGAAATCATCAAGCACCACTGGTCAGCTAAAGAGTCTGAGATTGTCAGTATTTGTTGGTGTACTCCTTATAAATCATAAAGTAACTCAGAGCTGTGAGACTGCGTAAGTACCTACACTACACAGGTCAATGTTGCTGCTGAGATCCATGCTCTCCTTTGCTCTGCTCACCCTTGGAGGTACTTAGTGCAACTTTCCACTCCTCTGCATGGACAGATATCCTATTCAAGATCCAGCTGTGCTGATGGAAAAGATGTTTGTGGCAGCTGTCCTCATTCCTCATCCCTGTGGTTGGCTCTTGGGGATGCAGGTGGAAGTGTTTTTAGCCTAACCCCAGTGCTGCCTCAGGCCAGCAATTTTAACTGTCTTAAATCACACAGGATGATTTGGACTTGTCTGCTCGGAAGGACAGGGGTGCTTACATCCCTGAGGGGAGGACAGCAACCACAACTGCACCCAGAAAGGCAGGCTGCAACCTTGAATCTGAACAAGTGCGTTATCTTAAACGGAATCCATTTAAAGCTGCCATAATTAAGCTGATGCATGCTCTGCACATGCAGAACAGATGTGACGTCTCACCTGGGCTTGTTACAGTTGCATTACATTGGATTTGAAGCACACGAGAAAAGAGTTTGCACCTTCCTCAGACGGGCATCTTTGGACACTTCTGCAACACTAGCCACTGAGCCCAACATGAATGTTGTTTGTTGGCCTTGAAACTGGAAAGAGACATCAGTGGCGTGGTTTTCACTGGGAAATTACATCATGTTAGAACATGTTGCTCGAGACTCCTGGTGACTACCACCCCAGTGTAATTTCCCGTTATAAACAAGGCCTGTGAGACAGCTGTTGGGAGGCCAAGCATCCTTGAACCGGGCTGATCCTGCTCCTGTCCGAGCTCCTCATGCAGAGGGTGACTCAGCTGCATGCCACAGGCGCTGCAGCCGGGGCAGGACTGAGCCCCAGCCCTCACCATCATTCCAATGGCATGGTGCAGGCATGCTCTGCTTGCTGGCTAAAAGTGCCAATAAGCTTTTTGTTTCTTTGTTTTGGTTTTGATTTTAACAGCCTTCAGATAAATAGATCATGCGTTTTTCTTAGCAGTCTCAAAACAAGAAAAATCCCCCCTCTTCTAAAAACTTTGCCTATGAAACCTCTGGTAACTTCAAAGTTTTTGTCTATGATTATTTTCCACTGGATAAATCAGAAGCATAAACTGTGGGTAAGCATTTAGGTCTCGTAGGGCTACAATACTTGAGCCATTCCTTGTGGAGCTTTCTCCACTAATTTAAAATCACCTCCCTTTCAATTCTCTTGTGGTGTGTATCACACACAATTTTACTGAGAAGCAGCTCACAACAAACCACTTCAAAGACAATGCTACATTTGAAAAGGAAGGAATTTCTCTCTGACAGTTCAGCAGCATCAGCATGTGCTGGAAAATAAGCATGCATCACAAGACAGTATGCTACTCATGGGGAATCCTAAACAAAAACCTGCTCATAATGGGAGTGCATGCAGAGAGCTAACATGATTCTGAGGCAGCTGCTTTCAGTGCCTTGGAGCATTGATTCAAACTGCTCAGAGCAAAGAGAATTTGCTCTTGATCTCCATATGAAAATCATTATTAGGGGAATGAATTATCATTTTGTCATGTTTGTACACTGGAGTCTTGGTGCTATCAGAATGCAAATCTTTTACAATAGTAGACACCAAATTCCCCTTTCCTTCTTGAAAATATGGGGGTTAGACAAATCTGTATTCACAACTTCAGACAACATAAAATTGAGCAACTGGCACTTAACTAATTTACTCCAAAAGCTTGATACTTACAACACGCTATTTAAAACCACTGACACAGGGAACATTTGCAAGCCATACCTGAGGCTGATGGGTGACCTATAAAAGCTAACATGCCTCGCAAATATGTTTTACTTTGGCATTTTTCAAACTAAATATTTGCTTTTATTTGCTTTTCTTCATAATTTTTTGTCTTTTCTGTGGGAAGATGTTCTTTCCTGGGCAATTTTTAAGCGTTCATTTGGAAACCTGAGACTGAGTTCTGCTTTTTATTACATTTCAATTTAAAAATAAACAAAAAAGCATCACTGCAAAAAGAAAAAAAAAAATCCATTTTACAAGAAGTGTTACCCATGCCGTGAGTGCTAATGGTAGGAAATTTACATTCTGCAGGATACATAAGACAAAAATGGCTCAAGGTCTTTTTAGACTACTTAGACCTGAGTATATGGGCAGCACTACAAACCCAGTCAGAGCTCAGCCCAGCAGCCTGCTGCCCCAATCCCCATTCCCTGCACTTTACAGCTCTGCAGCACTCCAGGCAGCTGCTCCAGCAGGCCATAGCAGAAACTGCCATGCAGCAATCCCAGTTGAAAGACAGGGAATTCCAAATCCCTTGTCCCTCTTACCACCTAGGATATACGTGCATATTTGGTCTGGGAACAGCTTGTGACACTGGTGTGGTGCCTGCCTGTCCATTGGAATTTCTCATCTCCCAGGATAACTCTGCAAGCCTGTTACCTAGCAATCAGAATTTTTTCTTGTTCTTCTTTTTAGTAGTCTTCAACTACACTTGGATTTTTAAAATTAGCAGTTCTCAGGAGTTGCACAGGCTAAATAAATGCCATCTCAGAAGTCAGGCTTCAGGGCCTGATCCCTACTTTGCCATTTCCATATCCCAAGACAGAGAGGAAAAAGGAGGATGTAAACAACAAAAGGATATATATATACACATGCATATATATATGATATATATATATACACATATATAGAGAATATATAATGAAGGATAACATAAAAATAGAAAAGACAAGGGGAGGAGACAAGATTTTACAGAGATGGCAAACACAGCTTGCATCTAAAGATAAGGAAAACCACTTATACCCTTCAAACTCCAAAATACAATTTCTCACAGAGAATTAAAATCACCCTCTAGGAAAAAGGGAAAAAATAAAACCTCCTCAAAATGTCAAAGACCTAAATTCCCCCCAGCTTACAGCTTCTGTGCGGATTTGATCTATTTATAAAGCCAATCTCCACAGTTTCTGTCATACATTTCTGTTACACATGTCCTGAGCTAGCTAGCTAACTAGTGGATACAATCCTGATCAATATAACCATGGAAATAAGTAAAGGTATTTGTGCACACACTCCAAGCTGTGCTTATTAAAATACCAGGAATTGCTGCGTTTGATTTATAAAGAGATGAGTAGGTTTCTGCATGAAACTCTGCTAATAGTTGAAAAAGCCTGTTCTGCTATGAACTGAAAATGGTCTCTCCCCACCCACACATGCATCTGGGATTTGATCACCAGCCTTCAGGAGAAACACACAAAACCTATTCCACTTAGCAGAGTATATTACAGAGCAAAGGAAAACCTTGCAGGCTCGAGATTTGGGTGGAATCCATTTATTCCACATGTGCAGAGACTGGATGAGGAACTGGAGGATCCACAGCAACTAAACCGAAACCTCTCCATGTGTTACACACATAAGCCACTCTTGATTGAAATCCTGTAAATCTTTTCCTCATATAATATGTTTCCTTGTCTGGTATAGCTTGATTTCAATTTATTCTGTTCTTTTTTTTCTTTCCATCATGTTCAAAACTATCATAAACAGTCTGTAAACTCTGTTTCGCAAATGGCTAACATTAAAAAAGGTATTTTCAAAAGAAAGATCCGTTCCTCGTGTCTACACTGAAAAAAGGGCATTGCCATGCAGTCTGAAGTAAAAAAAAAAATCCTATTAATCTTAAAATTATTATGACATGGTAAAAATCGTAATAAGTATAGTAAGAAATGTTCTGCAGCCTCTAAATAGGGAACCAATTTTGTGCCAACAAAATAAATACTTACCTCAAAGGAAGTTAAAACTCATGAAGCATCCCTGATAGAGGTATTTTCTACATGTATTATTTTTAAGAACTTGAATACATATTCTAACAAATCTATGTCTAAAAAAAACCCCAAATCACAGGCAAAATATGTATTTTTTTCCATAATGAAGTCAGCTTCCTCTTCAATTAAGTACTTACAATCCATCATTTGCCTGAAGAAAATGTAACACCTCCCCCAAGAGATAACCCTGCAAAATCCTGTTTACTTGCACGGTGATAGTATTCCTCACCAAAGCAAACATCTGCACTTCTGCAGCAAATGCTTTAGGGATCTCTACTTGCTCTTTCAGGAAACATCTGTGTCAATACACCTCATTGAAGATGTTCTCTGTGAAAGAATTCTATCACCATGTTCTTAATTTATTATTATTTGCTGTTGTGCTGCCCAAATAAGTCCAAAATTTTATCCCCATCTCTGAAGACCTATATGGCCTTTGTTTGCTTGAATGGCTTTACAAGGATGAAAGCAGCCTTTCCAAAACACTACAGTGAGTATTGTTGTAGTTAAAGCAAAAAAACATGGGACTTTGATCTTTGGCACTTACAAAAGCTACTTTATAATCAGAATATCTTATCTGTTCTTAAAAGGCAAAATGGTACATTTGTGAAAACAGAACTTCTAAGGAAGTAAACCTATTGAATCTTAATTTAAAACGCAAAGGCATAAAAAGATTTTGTCCTTTGTAATGTGAAGAAAGCTTGTTTCCAATTCTCCAAATATTTTAACAAGGAATATGGTGTATAGACAAGCTTTGCGATATCGATTGACTGGTTATTAAACATATTTGAGCTCATCCCCTGCTCCCAGCACACACACATACAGACATATGTGATATTCATGTTAACAATTTATTTCTTGGAGGGAAGAAAGCAGTGTGTTCTCAGTCCAGTTATCCTGGAGGTTGCCTCAGGTTATTTTAGTTTTTATGTTTAATATTGCAGGGATTTTATGGATTTACCAAAATACCATAATTTTTATTTTTAAATCACTATTTTTTTAAAAACAGATTCAATCCAGATCGAATCTTATCGTACTCTGTTTCAGTTCACTGCCACCATATGTAAGTGTTGTCAAGGCTGTAATACATAAAGTATCTGACTGCAGGGCTGGTTTCACTGTGGTTTTGGAATACAGATTTTATAATATGCAGTTTCCTTCCTCTGAAGTCAGTGGGCTATTCAGTGGAATAAGGTTTCTGAGGCACAGGTCAGATCTTCAAAGGCACATAGGCACCCTAATCCTGTTTAAGGATATTCCACTGATTTGAAACAAGGTGCCTGCCTTATCCCCTTCAAAGGAGGGGAGATTTCCTAAAGCACAGACAGAGCCAGGTTAAACAGGCACTTGGGCACTCCATAAACAATCTCTTGACTACTTGTCCCCTACCCTTACTGCCAGGCCACTAACATGAGACATAGGCAGGACATGCCCTCCTTTTGAGACTCATTTGATTTAAACAGAACCATCCTCAGACTGATCTACCTCACGCCATGGATGAAACCGAAAGACCTGATGGATTCTTTTACCCATGGACTGCTTGAGTTTCAGCAATGTTACTGCACACACACGAGTGCAGTGAGATTGCACAGATCTTCTGCGTACGCGTGCCCCTCGTATGGACATCTGATGCTTCAGGGCTGTACCAGACTGGCTGAGCAGGAGCAAAGCAGCTGGATAACATGCAGGTAATGGCATTGATAGTGTCCAGAAGCACTGTGCTTTTTGTGTCTTCTCTATGAACGTGCAACCTCTGAAGTTACCTCAAAGCATCACATCTGCTGCGTTGGTGCGTGGCGACAGCAGCGCGTGCCTCCAGCAGAATTACCTGCTGCAGCACAGTAGTCAGGGCTGTGAAGTCTGGAGGGGTGCCAGTGCACTTGGAGCTATTGCACTGGACCTTCAACCAAAGCTGCTGTACATCCAGAAAGTCAGCCAAACACATGAAAATCCTGAAAACTAAATTAAAACTCCAAGAGAGAAAAACCAGGGCATGCACTGGAAAACTCAGTTGTATTTTGACTCACAGCTCCAAAGAACTGCCACCTTGCTTGGTTGTCCTTTGGTAGTGACCTTATTTGCACTTGTGCTTTCTGACAGATTAATGTTCTGTGACTTTTCAGGATGTGTGTGGACAATGGCAGATTTAGGTCAAAACTAACAGCAGCAGAATAATGGTTTCAACTCTGTAGATGTTCATTAAGAAAAACAGTTTTGAAGGGATCTTGTTGCTTTAGCTGTTTTAAAAGGTACACACGACTGGAGGAAGAGGAAAATGTACAGTGTGTATACATGTGAACAGAATTTAAATCACCAAGCCATCAGGATGTGGATTGGCATGTTTGGCTGTATTACATGTCCTGCCATAAGACAGGCAATGAGAGGCAGGGAAGAAGCCTTGCTGCAGGTTCTCAAAGGTTGGCCCTTATCCTGAAGAGCTGTGTCACTGATTTCAGTAGGAGGAAATACAACCATCAGATAGATTATAGTAGAAAACCTCATTCGAGCAGGTATTAAACTTAGTCATCCAAAGGACAACTTTGGCCTTGGTGTTCGCCAGAGTGGGAAAGAGTGCATTAGGCAATAAAAAAATTACATCATAATTTTCCTGCTACTCATATTTTTTCCCTAAGTCATCACAAACCACTCTCTGCGCCCACCTGCTTGGTGAGTTTTCATGTTTGTTCATTGTCATAGCAGATACTCCTGCAGTATTTTGGGACTGAGGTGTATCTTCCATAACTACATATAAAAATAACAGGTCTCTTGATCCTCATCAAGTTCCCCTCTGCCCATTGCCCTGGATTTGAGGAAGATGCAGGTCTTTGGATCCACGCTAGGAAGCCCCAGGGAGATGGAGTTTGGGGACAGGGCCAATACAGGCCACTCACAGACCTATGGATGAGGAGAAAGGGTGAAGGGAAGGCAGATGGGCATGCCCAAAGTATGGAAGAATCAGGCAGATATTGGAGCAGAACCTCACAGCAATTTCTTCCAGCTAATTCCTGCCATTATTTTTCCCCTGGCAAAGCTGACATGGTCCATCATTTCCATGAGATAGAGTGCATTTTTTCTACCGTTCACTTCTCAAAGGTCTTAGACACTTGCTTTTAATCACATAGTGTATGCTGACATCTGGTGGCATTCAGCAACCAAATCTTCATTAAACAAATATGTTCCAGTTGTAAGAAGTTGGTATTCTTACTTTCCCTTAGTTGGGTGCAGAAAAGACCATTTCAGACTGGGGATTAGTCTAACACACGTGTATGGGACTGGCATGATTCTGGAACTGTTTGAGACACGTACATGGGCACTGGCCTCCCGACAAGAAAGGGACCATCAGCCAAGAGACGTGACTGTGGTAAAGCACAGTGGTTCCAGCACAAAATGGAGCAAGTGACATCTTATCATTCCATCTTCTGAACACAGAGAACTAATGCACTAAACAGGAATGATGCAAAACTACCATGGGTTTTAGCAGCAACAGAGCCACTGTAAAATCTTAGGTAGTAACCCTTCTCCTGTAATTTATTTTATCTTTATTTCAAATTGGAGAAAAAGAAGCAAAATAGCATGCATGAATAGCCAGTGAGATGTATGAAAACCTTGTTTCATGGTAAGCAATAAGTAGTATGGAATCAGCTGTCGTGGTTAAAAGATACCCATGATGTAGCTGTTCCATTAAAATTCGGATTAAAATCATGTTTAGTTTTCATTTCCTCCAGTCCTTATCCTGCTTTTGATTAGTTTTAAGAGCAGTTGATGGTCTTGTGATTTGAAGATTTTGCATTTTAAATTTTGTGTACATGGTCTGGAATTTTATGTGAAATTGTGGGTTTGATCTTTGACCTCTGTTTACTACAGTCCTGATTTGCCACTAATTTGATAGCAAGCCGTAAGGGCCTACTGTAAACAAGCCACTCACTTTACATAGCTATGTTTGGCTCTGAAATGAAGAAGAATGTATGGAATATACTTTGGGTACTGTAACCTCCTAAAGAAATAATAAAAACCACATCACTGCTTAGCTCTCCAGGTAACGTTTACATTTGGAGAAAATAAGTTGCATGCCTAATAGAGAGAGAAAATGCAGTTCTTATCCATCTTGGGTTTGTTTGCTTTAAATTATTCTTTAAAGTATTTGAAAGCTTAGGCTGCCTCTTTTGAAGTCAGTGGGAACTTTGACATTGATTTTAAAGGATCAGGATTAAGCCTAAATTGGTAAGGTCTAAAAGTCAAAAATGAAAATATCCAAAGTCTACAAATCCACCAATCCAAAGTCACTGATCCACCATCCAGAAAGAAAGGACAAAAGCCTTCTCCAAGGTCTGTAATGTACGTCTTGATTCCAGGGCTCCTGTTTTTTGTACATTTGTAGACCTCAAGATGGAAAGCAACTTCCAGTAAGGACTGTAATTGCTAGCATATGAAATAGTACATACTTGCACCGTGGTCTTGTAAAGCTGCTGGGGGAAGGGAGATGAAAGCTGCTTGTAAAAATCAAGACACATCTTCCACAAGTTGTCCTTTGCTATCCACTACACAGTACTCCCTGCCTGCAACCCCCGCCAGGCAGATTCGCTGGCTCATGTGTTCAGTCCTTCAGGTACAGCCTTACAAACAGCAACTGACCCAGCACAAGTCTGTTTGTAGACATTTAACTCAGGAACATGTCTGATCATCCTGCTCAAGCTTAGCACTTTTGGCGCTAATCTGGCACTACCAGCCCTGTCCTCTGAACAGCAGGTAAAGCAAGGTCTTCAGCTCTCTCCTGTACCACCCAGCTGGGACCATCCCTTCCAACACTGAACTTCCCATCAGCTGGGCTCTATCCTCACAGTGGAACACCTAAGTACCCTGGATGAAGGGCTGTTTTCCTATAAGGCAGAGGAGGAAACCATTACCTCTTTAATCTTCTGGCTAAGGAAGTCTCAGAAACTGACCAGAGCCCAGTAGTCAAGGATGTGGACTCTGCTCAGCTAAAGAGTGTGGTTCATCCACAGTGACGAAGTCTAAGCTCAGAGAAGTGATGGGACATGGGCAAGCAAACACGAAAAGCCAGTGTTTCCTCTTCAGACAATCAAGTTCACTGAGTGTCTGAAATGAAGGGATCCTGGTGCCACATCTCTCTGTGGATGACTTCAGGAGGATAAAGCAACTAGAGGTAGGACACTGCATAATGACTCTGTTGGTTTATGTGGTCCCAATATCATACAAGCCAGAGTTCAGGGAGACAAGTGGATCTGGCACTGTTCCAAATCATCTGAACCTGAGGCTGACAAAGCATCCATTGCAATCTCAATCTCCAAATCCTTGTGATCAAACTAGCGAATATTATCTACTGTTAACAGCAATTGTTGCTTGGCCAAAGGATATCATATAGGAATACAGTATCCAAGTAAGGGAATCTATGCAATTAACGCTCAAAATAGTCTGTTGCATCTCCATGGCTCAGAAGTAACCCAAGTTGTTAACTTGATGGATGGATGTAATTTCCCAGACTGTGTAGCCCCTTCTCTTCTACCTAAAAATCACTGGCAATAGAATGAGAAGAGTCAAAGACTGCCACTTTGCAGGTTACTCAGTTTAACCAACCTTGAGATTTTTCCAGCAAACCAACTCAAGCAGCATCTACTCCATATACACAGATGCTCTGTCCTGCTCTGTGCTACTCAAAGAGAGTGAGCTGCTATTCAGAGTGAGCTGCTAAGCAACAGTCCTGTCTTGATACTGACGTGGGTCAGTCACCACAGCTGGACACAAACCTGCACTCCTGTCGCCTTTGCTTAGGTGTAAAAACAGACAGATCCAGCAACAGCAAGTCACGTCACCATTCTGTAGATACTTTCACTGAGGTATTTTTTGAGCTACCCCAATCTCCCCGCAGTACAACAAGGACAACAACTGCAAATACGCACATAGGAAATAGTACGTGGTGCTTTCTGCACATGTCCCCGGTGATATGACTCTGACCTGGGTGCCAGGTCTCTGCTGTGCTGTTTTGCTAATGTATTGCAGTGCCCACTGAAAACACCTTATATTTCCATGTTTTTGAAGTGGCTGTAGTCTATTCTATCAGCCCAGCTGGCATAGGATAACCTTGATTTGAAGGACCCTCAAAAAGAACTAGACTTTAACCAGAAATGTTCTGCACAACTGTGTGCCACTGAAAACTGGAAGTAATGCTCTCAGCTAAAACATCCTGCTGATCCTGCCTTCTGCTTCCACTTTATGGGACAATTCTGCAGGATATTTCAAGCGTCAGACACAAGGACTTGATAAGTTTATGCCAAACACCCCAACATCACTTTCAGCCTGAAAACAGAAATGCACAAGTATTTTTGCATTTTTGCACATATTTGTTTTTTCTAATGGAGGGTAGTAACTGAGCAGAAATAGTTTCTATAATATTCTTTACTTTCTTAATAGACATGGCTTACAATGTAAAGGACAGTTAAATAATCTGAATAATTCAGGGCAGATATATATGCAAGACAATCAGAGATACTTAATAAATATATGCCATAAGGGCCCCTGGCATGTTTAGACAGAGTGGGTATGTCTGGACCCAAATGTGGAATGATGTGCTAGATCAACTTCAAAAGCAACTGAACAAGGGCTTCATATAGACAACATTACTGAAAACCTGTTCCAATAACTTTCTTATGCAAGAGAAAACCACAGTCACATTTGTATTTTAGGCAGTGAACCAACAAGAATGAAGCAAAACAACAGCAACTGTCCTCAAGAGATATTTTGGGCTGCTCTTCTCCTCCCACTCCCCTTACACTCCTTTTCAATCTCCTACCAGTTTGTGCTTTTTTGGCAACAGAGAACCATACCATAAAGGTCACTGGCAGGCTGGTGGAGACCACTGCAGCATTTGGCTACCAAAGACAATTTCCCCATCAGGCTCTTTGCTCCCCATTTTGAGCTGGGGCAGGAGTGACTGGGTGAAGAAGGGTGAGGAACAGAAGAACTTTCCTCAGCCCAGCAACCTTTGACAGTCCTTGCTGCTTTTCCTCTTAGCCCCAGGATCTGCTATCCAACAAGAACAAATTGAGGATGACAAATAAGAACATCAGCCTGGTGTTTCTGCTAAAATGATCCGCCTTGAAGTAGCTGATGTTGACACTTAAATTGTCAGCAGACTTCCAGTTTAGCACTGGAGTTAGAAGAATGGGTCCATTCACACTCCCCTCTGAGCTTTTGTTTCAGCTCTCTCTAGACGGGGCAAATATCATTGCAGCAGTTTTCACTCCAGTTCCACTTTAAAGGTTTTTTTTTGCAACCATAACCCGGATTGCCTCAAATTTGTTTCTTCAATGTAAACTTGGACTGCAGAGAATAATTACACAACACTTTAAAAATAGTCCGCAGCAATTTACATAGCCGTGAAATATTGGAGCTGGTTTTTTCCAGTGTACCTAGGTACACATGGCTGCAGCTAATTCCAGTATTTACAGAGGACTCACCAGAGCTGTGATCACAGAAACTGGTATTTCAAGTTAGGCCACACACATGAACAAAACATTTATTGTTAAAAGGCAAGATTTTGTGTTTTGGGGTGGTATATCATCCCCTAACTGAAGCACTACTTTGCAGTTTCTGCCTTCTCTATATCACCTCCTGTCTGGATTCAAATAACATCCTCAAGGCTCAGACATTATTTAGTCAATTAGGAGAGTGTTAATTTAACTTCAGTTTCTTTCCTGTAATTGTATGTTCCTTCCATTTCTTGAACAAATTAATCATACTGAGGGGTTGTATCCTCATTTCTCTCTCTGCAGCCAGCTTTGCTGCATTTCTATTAGGGATCATATCTCCTTGCCTGCTGGAAGCCCAGTTCCCAGGCTGATATCCTGCATGCTGAGTTGTTCTCTCTTCTCTTGATGCATATTGCTGATGGTAGGACCACAAGTCCCAGTAGAACTAAGCAATCAATGGCCGTTCTTAAGAGTAGGAGAAAACTGTTGTAGCAGGGGGCAGAATAAGTTTCTGCTGACCCTTGCTGCTACAGTTAATTGCCATGACTTTGGACGTTTTCAAGCCCAGCTAACCAACGGGATGAATAAGTTAGTTCTTCCAAGGTACAGTATGAACTCTCTGGATTTCAAGCAGTTGTATTGTCCAGAGCCTGAAGAGGCAGTGTCTTAATATTCCTTTCTGTGCTTCTCTACAAGTTTATTTCTGTCTCCCATGTAATTCTGCCAAGCTCCTACCTTGCTAGCTCTACTTTGCCCTTAATGATACTGTTTAGCTTTGGTTTTCCACAGGAGAACTTAAGTGATAAAATCAACAATAAGGGAATGAACGGGTAAAGCCACAGGCTGGGGGAAAAACCCCATTGCCTGAAATATCTGCAAATAAACTATTCAGGAAATACTTACAGGAGAACAATACAGGACAGCAGTCAGAACTATGCAAGTGACTATATCCCTTTGGGAACAACAACTTCTAAGTCTTGCAATCTAGCAGTGACGAGTTAATAACTGACCATTAGATTTAGGCATTGATTTGAAGGAGTTAAATTCCCAGGCTGCCTTTTCAGAGCAGGGTGGGGCATCGGGGAAGTCAGAGAGAAAAAAAGGCACCTGAATGCCTCGGGAAGGAGCAGCAAAAGATTTTGTCAAGCTCCCCTTCCTCTCCTGTGCTACAACTGCTCCCCAGCTGAGGGTCTCCTGGTGTACACCTGCATTCGCAGCCCTCGGCTGCAGCCTCGGCTGCACCGGCAATCGCAGCCTCTACACCTGCGGGCAGGGTGACCCCTGCCAGCAGCCTTTCCCACACCAGGAAGTGAGTGCCACGTCCAGGTCCTGTTCGCCTTTCCTCACAGCCACCCATCCCCACTGATGTGCCAGTGCATGGCATGGGCAGTGGCTGGGACCTGAGGACAGGGACATGGGCATCATCCCAGTTTCAGAGAGGGAATCTTGGAATGCATCCTTTGGGGGACCAAGCACCGTGAATGGGCCCCTCTCTGGCCCCTGGTACAGCACACACAAGGTAAGTGCCCACCGTGGAGGACCATTCTGGGGCCCAGGAACAGCTGGGCTTGAGGAGGGCAGGACAATAACTTCAGCTTCTCCCCAGCGTCCTGTGAAGAGCCCCCTTCCAGCACTTGTGTGCTGCTGGCTCTGCTCCCTCTTCACCATGTTGTTCAGCCTGCACCACTCTGGCTTTCCCCTCCAAACAGTCCTTTCTGAGTAGGAACCAGGCAGAGAGCTCTGCTGTTCTGCTCTGGAGCATAACTGGTTTTTGTCACTGGTGTATCTGTCACTCTCAGTGCTGACAATGCATTTAGGCAACTGCGAAAGAGAGACTGAAGTGGCCCCTGAAAACTAGCAAGCTGGAGCATCTGCTAACAATAAAAACGAATTGGAGGTTGATTAAACCCTTTACCTTTTCCCTGCTTTTTGCTTCACAGACTAGAAGGCATGGGAGGATACTCAACGTTCTTGTTTTTCTCGGCTTGAGAGGCAAACAACTTTCTTACAGTGCAAAGTATTGGTATAAATTGTGCATAAAATGACTTGGAATTAGTTGCTCTCCTTCCTCTGTGATCAGCCCACTCACAGGTGATAGCCTGAGGAAGGTCCCAAAAACTTTCCCCTCTGGATTCTGCATTTGCTACTGGGTGGATACCTATAGAGCAGGAGGCATTTTTCAGCCCCATGTTCTCAGAGGGAAGGAAATCTGTGAATTTTTGTGCTCAGGTAGCTGGTGCAACAGAACTCCTGGCTGATGGCTGATGGCAGTGCTTCCTAGAACCAGAGCTGGGACTTCTTCTTTGACGACAAGAGTGTGGAGCCAACAGTTTTACTGTGGGTTGGTGAGTTAGGATCCCAAGGCTGTGAGCTTGCAGAGCTACCAGAGGAAGGCAACAACAGGGAACTCCCTTGGCATGACGATACCCACCTGCATGTCAAGGTGGGGTTATTTGTTTGCTTGGAAAACCTCCCAGCCCTGCTCCTGTACTCCTTGGGACTGTTGCACAAGGATTGCTGGGTTTTAAGCATGGTAGTTTTTGGGAAGACATTAATGATTTTTTAGAGCTGTTTGGGTGTTTGTGGGCAAGACTGATTTTTGTTCTTTTATTTACTTGGGTTTTAGCTTTGGAGCAGGTGATGGGTTACTATGGGTCCTGTAGTGACGCAAACCTTAATATTTCCAACACCCCCATTTTCACATTTTACGCTTTTGGAAGCTTCAGAAACCAGTTCCTCCTCCCTTTCACAGTTATCCTTGCTGTGATTTAGTGGATCGGCCCAGTTTCAGGTCTTTCCCTTCCCCTTTTCTTGAGGCCATTTCATAGAATCATAGAATTAACTGGGTTGGAAGAGACCTTTGAGATCAAGTCCAACCCTTGATCCAACCCCACTGTGATTTGTTCCTCTTAGTTTGGTTTGAAGAGGAGCTCTTTGTTTTCTGCCTCTACAAGAGGCCATAACTGCACTGGCTCTCATCTGCCTGGAAACATTCCAGAAAACTGAGGTGAGTCACTTTTGTGGGAGTATTTTTTAGCCCCTTCAACCCCATGAACAATGAGGAGGTGAAAGAGTGAGATCCCCCTTCAAGATCTCCTAGACCTGAGGGGCTTGGCATGGCTGTCAGTCTCACTTGCCAACTGCCATGTGAGTATCAGAGACATCCATACGGGATCAGCAGATCTGATATATTAATTAGGAAAATCCATGGCACTAGAGTAACCTTTAACTGATGTCTGTAAACAAGCAGCTCCCTGGAAAAAGTTGAAGTGCCCTTGTGCACGTGGCTATGTAGTATAATGCCCCTTTGTGCTGGCATTACATTTCTCTGTCTTTTTTTAATTGTGGTTATTCTCCTGCAAGGTCTCTGATCAGGCTACATTGTGCCAACTGTTGGCATAAAGGTAGAAGTGGGAACACATGGTCGTGGGGAAAAAAAGGTGGAGATAGGATTTCTCCTTGGTATCAGTGTGGATATTGCTGTTGATAGTGCTTGAGGAACCACATCTCCGAAATCAGCAATGCAGAGCCCATGCTCTCACAGCCTACACTCTCCCTACACTCTCCCTGTGTATGTATTGTATGTTATGGGACATGAATGTGTTTAATGGTGCAGTAAAATCTGATGAAATATATACTTTGTTACCTGAAGTATTTCCTGACAAACTAATATTACTGTAATATTTTTTGTGTCTGCTGAAGTAATGAGTGTAAGAGGCCACAACATGTGGACTTCGTCTGCTTAACAGAAAGTGTATGTAATTGCCTCAGTGTAATATTTTATTATTTCCCTCAGGACTTCTCAAAGGTTTTTTATTTATTTCCAATATTGCTGTTTATGGACAAAAACAATTTGCAAGATTAATTGAGATTATTACCTACAGTATTGATCTTGGTTTGCCTTTGTATCAAAGAAGGAGAAAATAGCTGGGTGAGAATAGTCATTGAGAGCTTGGATATAATAGAATCATAGAATCACAGAATAGTTTGGGTTGAAAGGGACCTTATAGGTCATCTAGTTCCAAGCCTCCTAGCATGGGCAGGGACAACTTCCACTAGATCAGATTGCTCAGAGCCCCATAATACTACTTCTGTAACTCAGCATTTCATATGTGTGTGGTGTGTAGACACTGTGTTGTTGTTCAAGTGCAGAAGCTGAGCTGGAGATAGAAAGGCATTTCACTTCTGCTTCTTTTTCCTCCTTTGACTAGGCCTTAATAAACTCAGAGTTATTACTGGCTGCCCAGACAGTCACTTCGAAAGATTGTTTTATTTTGTGGGTTGTAGTAATAAATCATTTCCACTCTGTATTTAGAGGTTGCAAATGTTGACAGTTCCTTCAGATGGATTTGTGGCCTCTTGTCCCATGACAATATATCGCAGCCTGTCATGGGCCATACATGCAGGTGGTGAGTATGTGCTGTCAGGAAATCTGATCCTTTGTGTGGTCTCACCAGTGGGCAGTGGTAGCTGCTAGCAGGTGTGATGAGAAATCCCACGGATTAAGCACATCCTTGCAGAGGTATTTCTATGCTGCCTTCTGTCATGTACATGAAATCTAGATTTTGTGTGAAGTGCCACACAGAGGCTTTTAAGGTTTTTTAAGGTTTTTAGCTCATTCTGTTCAAGAAGAAAGTCTACAGTGCTTCTAGGGCTTGATGTCTAGTGCCCCTGAGCCTCAGCATGGTGAGAGCATGATTTGATCCTGTTATGTTTCAGTGGCAGCACAGTCCCTGCTGGTACTTTTGATGCCATGGGAGCTCCTTCACCTGTACTGAGATACACCCAATGCAGGAGGGCAAGATTCTCTCTCCCTTTGCCTTGGCTGAGGGAGCACTCCAGACGCAGTGAGGTTCTCTTCAGCCGGAGAAAAGTGTTGTCATGGCACATCCCTACAAATGTTCATCAGAATATTTTTAACACTTTAGCAATGACATTTCCAACCATGGTTTTCTATTAGGAGAAGCTCTAGAGCAAATCAAGGTGTCCATGGGAAGTATGGGTGGGAGTCAAAAGGGCAGCATGGCCACAGCACACATGGGTTTCAATCAGGACATCTATCCCATGCAAGAAGGAAGAGAAAGGCTATTAAAGGTGAAGGCAAACCCTCCTGGTTTCCTTTCCTATTCAAATGTTTTGTAGGGTTTCTTAATGCTATTTTCTCAGTCTCAATAGTGTACCTCATTCTCCAGTCTTCTCCCTGATGCATTGCAGATGTTAGCTGTTTCAGATTAATCATTAAACCAGTTCCTGAGCATGGGGAAAGTAGAGACAAACATGTCCTCTCTCAGCTTTTTGCTTCTGTACTCATCTGTGAAGACTGTGGTGAAAAGTTTTTTCCTGTTCAACATCAACCCCCAGTTTCTTATTCTAAACCTGTTCACTGAAAGCAAACAAGGGTATCAAAACACTGACTCCATTTCACTGTGTTGTCCTTTACCTGTCAGCTTTCAGAGTTCATGCAGTTTCAGTTTCCTTTATTTTGTTGGGGAATGTGTATGGCAGAAAATGCATACTGTTTCTTATGAATGTTATTTTCAGTCCTTATAAATCAAAACTTCAGAAGATGACTTTTTTCAGCCTTTCAAAAACAACTTTTTTGAATCTCTCGTAGGGGAATTCAAAACTCAAAGCTTATATAATGAAGCACAGAACCACTGGAAGGGACCACTGGCGGTCATGTCATTCAACTTTCCAGCTCAACTCTCCTAGAGCACATTACTCAGGATTGTGTCCAGATGACTTTTGAATATCTCCAGAGATGGTGCCTCCACAACCTCTCTGGGCAGTTCCAGTGTTTTGTCACCCTCACAGTAAAGAAGTTTTTCCTCATGTTCAGATAGAATCTCCTGTGTTCTAGTTTCTGCCCAATGCAGTGCAAGGCATGAAAAAGCATTGCATGGTCTTCTGGTGTTGTTCTGCTGTTGAGAATCCAGTGGCTTTCCAGGGTTAGTCCCCATTTAATTAGTTTCTGCTAGAAAAGAATTTGTGGCTTTGGGTCATAAATGCAGAAATGTCAACTGGGCCAGCTTGCTTCCAAGCTTTCAGGCTCTACCAGAGCTGTAGGTCTGATCTGCTGGGGGGTTATGTTCTGATTAACAGAAGAAGCTGACATGAGAAGGCAAAATAGAACACCCGTTAGAAAGGATCACCCATATCTTTTTTACAACCTCATACATCCATTCTACCTTGCTGAACATCACCTGTTCCTGCAGATGTAAAGGTCACGTGTCTGGTCTGAAATGAGCCCACAGCTTATCCCTTGCCTGTCCCCTTGCATGGTACTATAAGCATGTCCTTATCATCACGGCTCTCAGATTCCTTAGGGAAATGTAGGGGTTTTTCCATCAACCACTGCAAGCAGAGTGGGGTAAACCATGAGTTTGTTTATACCTCTGAATATAGAGGAGGCTGGACATGGGGCACCAGGTCTCAAACAGATGCCCCAGGTGGGAAAGTAGCTCAAAAACTGGAGGCAGTACACAGCTTTATAAGCCAGCCTGAGGAGTGACCTGCTTATCTGCTTTCCACCGGGCGATTCTCTGGGTCCCAGAACCGAATTTCCAAGTGTGTGTTATTGGCAAGCCCCTACCACCCTGCTTAAGTTAATCCTGCGAAGCCTGGAAGGAGTCCTGTGCCTGTTTCCCTACTAAGCCCAGGATGGTGCTGGGCAGCAGAAACAACAAACCAACTCAGCTCCACATTTTGAGCTTGGGGCACACAGACTCAAAGCAAATGCTGTTGATAGGAGAGCTCATACTCCATCTATTCTGGACACTCTAATCTCTTCAGCATTGCTGGCAGACCTGCCTACATGATTGTTTCCTAGCCTGACAGACAACAGAAGCTGGTGAAGAAAGCCCCTTTATTTAGGCTAGTGACTCAAAGTTCATTTTGAAGCAGTCTTGGTGGCTCCTCCTGGATACCTCATCCAGGGATTGGAAACAAATGCTCTCGCAGGGCTGTGGCCATGCTGAGCATCAGCTATAGCTTGTACAAGTGTCTGTTACCTGATTCTCACTGAGCTATTTTCCCCTAATCCCAAGCTATTTTCAACCCTTCCCAGTAGTTGCTACGGTACAATGAGTTTTCATTTTTTTTCCTGAGGATCTTGAAGAACCTGTGTATTTGATTGTTTTTTTCTTAATTTTTATTGATGATTGAGGTTACACCGAGTTAAACAGGAGCTTCGTAATTACGCTAATCTGTTTTAACAGGTTTGAGAATGTTAATTAGGAACTGTCTAGGCAGTAAGGAACATTACAGTACTTGTACTTTGTCAGAAAGTGGAGTGCAGAAGACAAATGCAGAGAAGCTTGAATCGCTAGTTACACATCTCCTACCTGGTACAGAATTTAGTTTTGCTTTGGACTGCTTCAAAATGTTATTTTATGGAAAGACTGGGGCATAGTGCAGGCTGTATTTGGTATCCAGCTTAGCCACTGACTAGAGAGCTTAAAACATAAGCACTGCTCTACAGCCCAGTGATCCAGTGCAACAGAATCAGATTTAATATGGAGCCAGCAGAGCAGGGTGAGTTCTCTTCTTCTCTTAGTCAGCACTGAGTAGGAAGGGCGAGGCATGGGATGAATCTGAATCCCTACACTGCTTTGAAGGTGCCTGGCTCAGTGTAGTGTTTTGCTCTCCCTGTCCCCAACTTCTATACTACTCTCCAAGTAATGGACTTTAAATTGGTTGTGGCTACTGTATTGATTGTGCTCTCACAGCCTTCTCCGTGACTTGCAGGATGATGTAGGGTGAATGTCTGGCTGCTCATACCAACACCTGTCTGCTCCTAAGATTTCATGAAGTTGCTATGTGGATCTAGGACATCACTGTCACCCAAAGCAGTGGTCTTGCTCCCACCTTGAATCTGTGCTTGCTCTGCTTCATTTGCACTAGCACTCATTTGACTCCTTGATGAGACAGTTTGTCGGGTAAATTGACTCACTGATATAATGTTTAAAGTAAAGCTTGTCCTTCTTGTAAAATCTCACCTGTAACCCTGCCCCTTATGATTTTGTGATCCAAAACTTAAATGCTCTTTGAAACTTTAAGTATGATCTTTTCTTCCTATGCTCTTAAAGTCTGCTTTGGGCATTGAAAAAAAAGAGATGTCTGAATCCTTGCTTGTCTCCAGCAGTCCACTGGATCTGATTAACTCCTATTTGAAGGAATCAAAAGAACCCAAATTACTCAAGTAGAAATTTGACCAAACTTAAAAAAAGGCAAGGCTTTAGGAAGATGAAGAAACAGCAAACTGTGCACTTCAGTCATAAGAGAGGCGAGGACTTCTGGCTAACTGGAGAATGCAATTACTCCATTTGGAGTTTTGGTGACATGTATAAACTGTTATGCTTGTGTTTGCAATGTCACCACAGATTGTCCCAGGAGAATGGCATTCGTTAATGTGAGCAGTTGGGAGATATGCTTTCCATTCTTTGACTAATATGGACTTTGAAACATATGGCCAGCAGCTTCAAAGGACAGCCAGTTGGTGTGTGAATCAACACCAGGCCTGGAGCAGAGCTCTTAAAAAATATGACAGTGACGTTTGCAGTGTGCTTAAAAGTAAATAGTCAATATCAAACTAAACAGACATGTGCTGCTTAAATGGAGGTTATATCAGTATAACTTCATTCTCCTCAGTGATGTCCAGTGTTGATTTATGTCATTTAGGCTTTGGCCTCATTCGGTGATATGAACTGTTTTGCCCATAATGGGGAAATTAGAGAGATTATGGAACTATGATAATAAGTCATTGAATTGTTGGAGTTTAACTCTTGAATGAAGCACACAGTGAATTCCAGGTTATACTCCCCTTCATATCCTACTGTTTCACGGGAACAACTCTGTAATGCAGAGGCTTATGGTGAATGCAAGGTCTGGACTGTGATGAGGAAAACCCTTCACACACGGAAGAAATGACTCGGAGCAGAGCAAATACTGGCTCCTTGGACAGGGCTTCTTCATGGTGGCTGAGGTGAAGAAGTAACACAGAAGTACATACCTTTTTGTGGACAAACCTACCTCTTGCTGACATTTAATTCCCTAGAACCAAATCAGCTTCATGAAAGCTAAATTTTCCACCAGAGTCCTAGCTAACATGTCCGATGACTTAACTGTCATCCTGCTCAAACCAAAGTAATTTTGCCAGCTGATATGGATTGCACTTCAAGCCTTTTTCTTCAACAGCCAAGGATATCTCAGTTGGAAAAAGGTTCCTGTGAAAACCAACCAAAATATGGGATTTATGTACATAACAGACATGTATCGAGATATTTAACTCCCACTTGAAACTTAGTTAAAGTTTTTAGGCCTCCTGACAGGATATTGGGATAGTGACTCCAATTACTTTGCTTTATGATTCCAACCTACTATTTCTTAATGTTTCTCTTCTATTTTTATGGACTTTTTTTCTGTTTTTGTTTTTTTTTGTTTTTTTTTTTTTTTTTTTTTTTTTTTTTTTTTTTTTTTTTTTTTTTTTTTTTTTTTTTTTTTTTTTATGTTTTATTATTCTGCTTTTTAATTTTCACAAGGTTCTTATGTTTACTGACTTCTAATTACCTTATTCTCTTTCCTTTGTTTCTCACTCTTTCAGTGACAGTCTTTTGTACCCTGCAGTGACTAAAGCACCATTGTGTGTCTGTCTTACCATGCAGCAGTGACTCAGTTGTCATGTCAAGATGACCAAGAACAAAGCTTGTAGTGTTGTGGAAGTTTCAGTCAAAAAAATAATATCAGCTTTCATCTGGTCAGAACTCTAGCTCCTTCTCTTGACTATCGTACTGGCTTTGGCAAGAGAGAATTTTCTTCACAGTACCTTGTATAGTGCTATGTTTTGGATTTGTGATGAAGAAAGTATCGATAGCAGTCGGGATGTTTTAGTTATTGCTGAACAGTTCTTGCACAGCATTTAAGAGTTTTTTGTTTCTCATACTGCCCCAATGAGTAGACTGGGATTGCATAAGAAGTTGGTAGGGGACCCAGTAGGGATAGTTGACCCTAACTGACCAAAGGAATATGATCTAGTGTCACACTCAGCATATAAAGCAGGGGGAAGAAAGAAAAAGGGGAACATTTGGAGTGATGGTGTTGTTCTTCCTAGGTAACCCTTACCCGTGATGGAGCCCTGCTTTCCTAGAAGTGGCTGAACACTTGTATACCAATGAGAAGCAGTGAATGAATTCCTGATATTGCTTTGCTTGCACTTGCAGCTTTTGCTTTAATAAATTGTCTCTATCTCAACTCATGAGTTTTTCTGGCTTTTACCCTTCTGATGCTCTCCCCCATTTTGCCGGAGGAGTGGCTCCAGCTGTGTGGGTCTGAGTTGCTGGCTGGAGTTAAACCACAGCAACCATAAACCAGAGACTGCCAGGACAAACTAAAGAGCATGGTTTAAAAAACATGCATTTGAGAGATGATAGCGTCTGACTCATTAAAAGACTGCTTAGTTCTCCTTCATGTTTTTAATTCCTGAATTTATCTCCATGGCCCCACTTCTGCAGTAATCCCTGTCAAGAAAAGCTTTATAACCATTGCATCCTAAACTAGCACTGAAATACCAGAAAAAACCCCAGCAAGTTCTATATGGCAGAATCCATGTAAGATACAGTTGCTGAAGACCAATAATACTCAAAACTGAGGAAAAAACTCTCATCACCTTGTTATCTCTTTAAGTAGAACAGAGTATAAAAGTGTGTTAAAGGTACCTAGAAGGGATCATTCAGCTACACTGATCTTAGTTTTCTCTAGCAGAAGGCAACTTTGAAGTAGATGTTTTGGATTCTTGTGAACTAGAACTACTCTTCATGTCAGCACTTGCCATGAACTGCAAAATGCTAACCAGTATTTTAAACCAGGTTACAGTTTGTAGTGAAAGGTCAAAATGTACTTCTGCAATGTGTCACAGGGAGAGAGCTGAGCAAACATGAGCTCAGTCTCTATATCTGAGGCCCCTGCAAGAAACTTGCATATGAGACCATTTCTTTAAAGAGTTTATTTGTTATTCACAGATTTGCATCTTACAGTTTTGAACATAAGTATCTGCAAATTAAAAGCATTCAGTTAGTTGTGTGGTTTTGTGTGTATGCACCCATCTATATATGTCTGAATATTTTAGAGAGTGCAAGACCTCTTGTTTTTAAATCATCACTGATAATCTAGCAGTTGTTTATATTTAAATGAATAATTCTGCTAACCAGAAGGTTCTGCCTTCTGGAGTTCAGTCATTTTTTTTGTGTTAGGAACTATCTGTAAATGATTAGCACTCTCTGTGGAAATGAAACTAGGAGAGCCAAGTGCGTGAGGTGCAGGAAAGAAAGCAAGGAACTATTGTAGAGCATTCCTCCTCTGCAGGAACAGCAGACTGGAACAACCTTTGGGCTGCCCATTCCCCTGCTGTAAATCAAGTAATTCTTTTAACAGATGGACCAAACTTCATTCTAAATGCAGTCAGGTCTTTTTTTTTTTTTTTTCCCTTCTCTGTTGTAACTCCTATTAGAAGTAGTTCTGAAATGCCATTGGCTTGGAAACATTGTCATTCCCAGCCTGCATTTACCCTTGTCCCACAGATATGACACCAGGGTTCAATAACGGAGCATGATCACTCAGGTTGTGATGTGGAGAAGTGTTTTCTGTGCACTTCAAAGGAAGGGTTAGTTACAGCTAACACAGGATTAATTGAGTCAGGATAGGAGACAAGCTTGCCTTTGTTGGAAAGTGATGCTGGAGAGATGCATGCTGGAAGAGCCATGTCATTCCTCTCATGAGCTCCTCTCAGCTGGTAAAGGGAGATTTTTATATAAAAATTCTTTTGAGGATTTGGTAAATAATTTATTAAGCTGACTACATTTCTGTCAAGGTTTTATGTTTCTGATTTAAATGAAATCAGAAATAGCTTGTTTGTACTTCAGCAAGACTTGTACTACAATAGCAAGAGGAAATGAGCTATCTCTGCTTGGTTTGGAAGGACGTTTGTGTGTACATGCAGAGTGAGGCATCTCTTCAACAGTACTCTCTGTGCCTTGCCCTCCCTCATGCAGCACTTAACAGCACTATTTACTCAGTTATTCAGACAGCTCCCTTTTCAGCTTGCCTGTCTTTCTGAGCGCAGACAGAGCTCTCAGGACTGAAACTGGTACCCTGCAGCTTCCTGCAAGCCTTGTGTCCCCTCCTTGGCTCTCAACGTAGGGGTCCAGGGAGCCACATGAAACAGGGATAGAGCAACACAGCCTCTCAATGTGAGCCAGACTCTGGGGATTAATATACCTAGGCTTTGAGTGGTCTGGCTTGAACCTTCCCTCATTCACCAGGAATTAGACAG
This sequence comes from Empidonax traillii, assembly GCF_003031625.1. Classification (NCBI taxonomy): domain Eukaryota; kingdom Metazoa; phylum Chordata; class Aves; order Passeriformes; family Tyrannidae; genus Empidonax; species Empidonax traillii. The sequence goes on from NW_020955922.1 coordinate 214,667, forward strand.
GGTCAAACAAGAATATCCAGAAAGCCTGCTCCCGGGCAGCAATAGAAGAGCATCCCTGAGCCAACTGGCCATTTTGTGGAAGAAGTTGGTGAGGCAGTGCTGGCTTGTCTCCTTGTTTCTCCTGTGGGACCCAGAAACTGGCAAAAGTTTATAACACTGTTCTTATTTTTCCTGGTATGTAATTTCTGTAGTCGCCATGGAGATGGTACGTGATGATACTTGAGAAGAATCTTTCTATTAAAATGTTATTGGCTATGATTGACATTTTTTACAGTCACTTGAGAGGTTCTTATTTGTGTTCTAGCAGACAGTGTTTAAAAACATGAAATGGTCTTTGATTATGTAGCAAAATATCCCAGGAACTAAAGTGTCCCACAGTATCACAGGCTATTCACAGGAACAGTGGAAAATCCATTTTGCCCTTTCCCCGTTCTCACATTTATTTCTAATTTTGAGATTTCTTTCCTGAGAACACGAAAATGAAATATAGGAGTCGAAAGGTATGGGTTTAACGCTTCAAAAAGGAAAAAAGAAACCAAACTACTCATAATGCTATTTTACAACTACCTGGAAGTAGGTTGTAGTGAGGTAGATGATGGTCTCGTCTCTCTAGTAACAAGCAATAGGACAAGAAGAAATGGCCTCCAATTCATCAGAGAAGGCTGAGATAGTACAGTAGGAAAAATTCCTTCACAGGAAAGATTCTCAAGAATTGGAACAGTCTGCCCAGGAAAGAGATTGAGTCACCATGCCTGAACATGTTTAAAAGACATGTAGACGTGGTGCTTAGGGATATGGTTTAGTGGTGGACTAGACAGTTCTGGATTAATGGTTGGACTCGATGATCTTAGAGGTCTTTTCCATCTAAATGACTCTTTGATTCTATGTTTGTTAACATGATAGTGGATGGATATGTTCATATACAATCGTAGTAAGCATATCTAAAGTTACTTTAGTTACTCTATTTCACAATTCATATTCTTCAGCTAGGTTTTTTATCCACTGTTGAATTGATATCCACTGATACTAATTAAAGTAATCAGACTGATGAATTTTAATAGGGTCTCATGAAAAGAATTAAAGCATGGAGATAAATAGAAGGGTCTCACTTCCATAGTTGCTTTATCCTCTGGTAAATTTCAAAATTTACCAGGCTCTTATTCCAGCCTTTACAATTTGTCTCTTTTCTGGAAAAAGCTGTACTTTAAATTTGTGAGGTAAAGAAAGGTAAAACCTAATAAAGGTAAGTATGCTGTAATATTAATGGGATAAGAACTTTATCTACTATGGTCTGGAATCCAACCCAACAACTTGCGTAAAACCTACAAACTGTCTTGTCTTCACTCAAATTTATCCTGACTTAATTATCAAGTATGTTGTCTCTATTCCTAACAGAGATGATGCCAAATGTTTTAATTCTTTCTTTCTTGTATACTGGACAATGTCCTTTTATGTCACAACGAAGAAATCAAATGTATTTTCGTTTCATGTTTCCACCCTGGTAATTGTCCTTTTATTTCAGCTGTCCTTCAGTACTTCATATGGACCTGAAACCCTGTATGAGTGTATGAATTGCACTATGAAAACCATTGAAACAGGGACCTTGTTTTCTTTATACATCCGTAAAGCACTAGTACAGCCAGAGCCCTGTGAATAATAACAGCTAAATGATAAGCCTCTTCCAATCCCACATGATAGCCCTTTTAAAGATACGCTTTTTGTTAAGGACTCTGAATGCCCGTCGCTTCAGAGTTAACTCATAGTTGGAAGTTTAGAAGGCATTCCCCTGCCTCCTCTTTTTTTTTTTTTTTTTTTTTTTTAATAAGATCCATTGAGATCTGACAAAATCCTAATTACTGGGAATGGTGTGTAGCCTTTGAAACAGTATATGTCATTAAATTTGTTGGGGACACCATTATATCACAAATAAATGGAGAAATCAAGAAAACCAGGAGGAGCAGTTTAACTAGATTTGATGAGTGAGCCAGCAACAGACATTTAAAGATTTTAGTTTTTTTCCTGCTCATCAGTTCAATTTATAGGCATAGCAAGTTTCATAAATAATGATATATACCTTTTATTCAATGCAAATTAAGTTCTTTTTTCAAAGTTTTCATTTCACAGACCTGGCAACTGCAGTTTGATGTGTTTTAGGAAAACATACATGTAACTAAAGCTTCATGCAGCTGAGATGGGTAGTGCCAGGTGAGTGCTCAGGATACCTTGCTCAAGCTGAATTTGCCATTTCTTGAACTTGTTCCTGCAGCAGCCCCTGTACAGGTCCGTGTCATCACTGGAAAACCACGCAGGGTCCCCATTTTAAAACCCTTGCTGTGGCTTGTGAATTTTAATCTGCCTTTAGTGTTAAACATTGGCAGGTGACTTATAAAGAACGTAATGCTGATGGGGTATATTTTGGGAGGATTTTTTCAGGCACTGAAATGAGGCAGTGAGGGAGTGGGGGGCCAGAGGTAGGCATTCCTCAAGCCTGTTTTGCTACCAAGGAAAATGTGGGCAGATTCACAACCTCAGTCCATGGTCTATGTGCTCAAGGATTATCTAGCAAGGACTGCAAAGTGGGCAGGTGACTTTTATGGCTTATTCCAAAACATGCTAGGGTGAAGGAAAAAAAAAAAAAAAGGAAATAAAAAAAGTAGTGATTTTTAGTTTCTGGAAAACATAAGACTGTGGAAAGGCTCATGGATTTGGAAGCACTGGAAAAATGTGTCAACAGTTTGAAATCTGGGATTTGACAAAGTGTCCTGTATGCTCAGACAGATGTTTCAGTGATGAAGAAACTTGCGTTTTATGGCAACAGTTTAAAATATTTAAGGTTCTTTCCTGTAGAAGTCCTTAGCTGACTGAAGTAGTACCATGGTTCTGAAGTTGTGTCTGCAACTGAATTCCCCAGCTGGGGTTTGTCTCAAGACTTATGCATGGGAAGTTCTGCAGTACTGTGTATGGTATCACAACTGGAAACTCAGAGAATATCATGTTTATTACTTACAAAACTGGCCATTGAACCATTCCTTTAGCCTCTGAAGGATGTTAAATGGCAGACACTGCACAAATAATGAAGCCTTCCACAGGACAGGGTGAGAACAGAAGGGCTACGGTGGCCTTCAGAGCAATACAATAACTATTTTAGTTTGATGCGGTGATCTATCCTCTGTTGCAGGTCATTTTTCATTCATGCATGGTTTTACTAGCCCGAGATATGCCATCCTATTTTGACTCTTCTCTTTGAGCACTGCTGTATGTGATATCTCTTGTGCAGTAGGAATTGCCTGCTGATTTAAGATTCACTCTGATGTGTGTTGTTTGCAATGTAATTTTCCTCTTTACTGCATTTTTTGTTCCCATTGTTTTATTTGACATAGGCCTGTTTGAGTATGAACCTGTACAAGGCAGTTTTGCCATGCTGTAGCTGCGTGGCGTTACTGTACTTTCATCTCATCTCTGTGACTGGATCCATGTGATATTTCACGTCCTTAGGGGATCGTACTCTGCTTTTAATCTTTAGGGGTCTGTCCAGCCCTGAGTTTGAAAGTATGGTGCTATTGCCATACTAACCAGACCTCATTAACACCTGTCAGCTTGGAGCAGGCAGAGCAGTATATATGCCAACAGCAAGGCTCAGGTGAAACGTGGTCATTGCAATAAAGTGACCTGAGCCAGGAGGGGAGGTTTTGAGCCCAGACTGCCACTATGCATTTGCCTTGAAAATACACATTCACTGTTCTTCCTTGTGTACAGACCAGGAGGTTGCTAAAGTTAGGCCCAAGGGAATGTCACAGGATAAGGATTTTAAACTAAAGTAAGGTAGACTTAGCCTAGATATAAGGAAGAAGCTTTTTACAGTGAAGGTGGAGAGGTACTGGAACAGCTTGCCCAGAGAAACTGTGGATGCTCAAAGTGTTTTGTGGAAAAGTGGAAGTGTTTTGTGCTCAAGTGGAAGTGTTCAAGGCCGGGTTGGATAGGCCTTTGAGCAACCTAGTGCAGTGGAAGGTGTCTCTGCCCATAACAGGATGGTTAGAATTAAATTGTATTTAAGGTCCCTTCCAACCCAACACATTCTGTGATTCTATGATTCTCTAAGAAGAGAATTGACTTTTGTGAGATGGTTCCAGTTCAGACACAGGCTGGTCATCATGTTAGAAATCTTATGTGTCCCACAAGGATATCTGAGCCGAGCTCCGATACAGGTACCTGATGAAGCAACCACTGTGGTACAAAAACAGTTGCTGTTCTGGGGAGGACATCCATGATGCAGGGTATTGGAAGACTTACTGTTGGAGATCCAGTCCATGCAGTGTGTAAAGCCATCAAAGGGACATTTGATTCATAGCCTCTGGAGGCGCATACGCAGGTCATCATCAGTACCTGTACATGGATCTGGTTTCACAGTTTTTTAGATGACAGAGGGAGCCCAAAGCCTCTTCCTCTGTTCACCAGCTGCACACAAATTTTACCTTCAGAGTTGGGTGGATACCCTCCTTTGGGCTGGCTCAAGATCAACTGTGTTTCCTTGCTGGGGTTCTGGCTGCCTCCCGAGCCCTGTGCAGTGTTTGTGACCCCCAGCTGAAAACTGGGAGGAAGGAGCTGCAAGGCATTATCCAGAGATGCAGCCATAAGGATAGGATCAGCCACTGGAACGAAAAGAGTTGCAGAGAGGCTGAGCTCTCTGCTGGGAGCAGTGGGGATGTATTACAATTAGTGATGTGAAAGCAATAAAATGATGGGGTAAATGAGGTGGCAGTTTCTGTTTTCTATTCCCTGCTGTCTCCTTTTTCTTAAACACTTCATGACAAGGCTGACAAGGCCACTTCTCCACCTCCTCACAAGGGAGCATGTTGTCATTTAAAAAGAACAAGACGTTAGGAGCAAGAAAACGATTTCAATTTAACTGCTGTTTTTTGAAGCTGCTGTGTGTGCAGAACGAAGTGGTCAAACTTTGTGCAAGATCAGTGTTCAGGATTTGCTGCTAACAGCATCAAGACCAAAGGAAGGAAAACCCATCCCCTCTGCTCCAGTGTGGCCCTACATGGTGTACATGGGGCAGCATTTGCCCAGTGTGGAAGGAGGCTGCAAGGCTGCTTATGTCCCAGTTAGTGCCTGATCTCAGCAAGGATGTCTGTGCTGTTGTGTGCTGAGATGTCTTGTTATGCTCTCCTACTGATTCCAGTGAGGTGTATTTCTAGAGCATGGAAAATCCACTGGTGTAAGAGCCCGGGAAACACTGCTGGAGCATCCACTGGAGGATACTGGGGTGGTGGGAGAGGATACAAGATGGAAAAGACCAGAGGGCATGGGCTAAACTCTTGAATAATGCTTCTCACTGAACACTTCTTGTACATAGTCTGTGGATACTGATGCTGTAATAGCAGAGGGAGCCCTCTCACCTCCTGTATTCTCCACTCTGCATCCTCTTGTACCCATCAGTCACGTCTTGCTGACACCTGGCGGTCAGCCAAGCATTTCACTCAGAGCAGTTCTGTTGTCTGCTTCTCCTTCCAAGTCACTACAGAAACATATGGGATGGAAATGGTTGGATTCTGCTGCATCTCTTAAGTAAGAATATTATAGTCAATAAGGCTGTGTTTCTTCACAGTTTTGGCGATGCCATTTCTTTGTCTAGGAATCATCTAGCCACAACAATGAACCCTCCTCTAAGCATTTGCTGGACCTCATATTGCTCTTTATAAATGTTGAGGGGCAACAGTCTCTGTGGCTACCTGTTCACAGATGCCCAGGGACCTTCCTGGGTAAGAGTCGTGAAAGCTGAGGCTGCAAGCACAGAGTTGGATGCTGCTTTACAGCCTGCAAGCAGTAGTTGTGCTGGGTTATTTACCATGACCTTGTTTATAAAAGCTGATAGTATGTTTGTCGTCTACTAAATAATGAGGCTTCTCACAGCACTGTAACAGTGACCTCGAATGGATCTTGAATACACTTATGATGACTTGCAAAGTGTTTTTTGAAAATGTTTGTTCGACATTTTGAAAGTAGACTGGAAGCTCTATCATGTACCTGTTATTTGGTCTTGCTTAAATGGCATCTTTAAGTGGCTGTTTTCCAAAATAACAAATTCTACTTGAATATTTTTAGTTTATCAGCTTCATAAAAAGTTTGCAAATCTTACTGAAAATTGGGCAGTCTGATTAGGAAATAATTTCATGCAATAACAAAATACATTAAAGAAACTGTCAGGAGACCTATTCCTGTCTGCCCTGTCAAATAGCAGATATGTTAACATGTAAGACAGTTGTCTTCCAATAGGAATTGTTTTACTGCTGGTGATTTTCCTCCCGGATTATGTAACAAAACAGATCCTTATAGTTTTCAACTGAGACCTGCCCAGTTTTTTCTTTCATGGGAGTTAAGGTTTTCTACTGAAGGACAGCAAAACCACCTCCTGCACTGAGATGCCCTTTCCATTCCCACCTCTTTACTACTTAGGCCCTGGTCAACTGCACAGAGGTATTTTTATCAGTTTACTCACTGCAGCATGAACTCAGTGACTGAAAAGTGCAATAATTTGTTTCTGACTGGGTTACAATGTGCTATCAGAAAACCACCATTACATTGTTCTTCTTAAACTAATAAGTATTTTTGTATTTCTTTCTTGTGTGATCTTGCAGACTCAGCTCTTGGGAGTTTTACTTGCTGCTGGATCAAATTTGCTGATTAGTGTCTCTTTGAATATACAGGTATGGAATTATTTCTCTTTATTCAGAGTTGTTTATATTTAGCAAGTAACTTTTGTTGCAGTTTGGTTTTGATGATGTTCAAAATACAAATTTTGTTGCATTTAATAAACATTCTCTTTCTTCAAGTCTGATTTAACAGTGCCCTGCTGTAGTTGTTGGGAGCTCTCAACCTATTTTGTACTGTGATTCTCATACAGGAACAGAATAAAAATTCATAACTAGTGCTCCTCCTTGTAATGTGCCATAAGGAAATAGCAGCTGTGACTCACTCGTGGTCCCACTGAACCTGTCTCAGAGGTTCATCTGTAAAATTGAATTGACCACGAGGTGTTACATGCTGCTTAATGAAGAGATTAATGCAATTAATTGCATAAAGACAGAGTTTTTGCAATATTTGGCCCCAAAGCAACTTTGACCAATTTAGTTTTCCTTCTGCAGTTAGGATGAAATAATCTGAGTAAGTATTATTTAAGCCATAAAATAATGGGAGGTGCTGCCCTTACAAATATGGTAAAGGGTGGGATGACATTTATAAAATCCTTTCTGTTTTAATAATTAGAATACATACTCAGTAAAAAGTTAAATAATTGATTAAAATCTGTATCTTGTAGACTTCATTGTATTTTTAGGTCTTCTAGAAGAAGTTCTTAAAGCACAGAAGACATTGTTATGTAACTTGTCCAGGAAAAGTATTTTTGCTAGCTTGTATTTTAGTTGTATATGTCTCATGTAAAGCTGCTTCTTACATTTTCTGTAAAGGATGAAACAGAAAGCTGTGGAATATGAAATTTTCTATTCCTAATAACCCATTTTAATAATGCTAGAAGGTTCTTCAGTGATTCCCTCCTATTTTAAGTATCTCTAGTTGGACAATCCCATAGAAAGAAACGTGTTTAGCCGAAGGTGACAGTCAGGTTGAGATGACTGCTGCCTTTCCAATATGAGTTCCAACTTGCTGGTGTTGAAAGTGCTAGCACAGGCTCTAGGAAAATCTCTGAAGCTGAAGTGGAAAGATGAAGGTGATGTGGAAATTCAGTCTAGCCCATAATAATTAGATTGTTTGGACTTCGTATCTTTTGTCTGCTGAGAGCACTGAGTGCCAAAGTAGGTGCTTTGCCAGGGGAGGTACTGAGGCATACAGAAACACTTCTTCTGACTTGTAATCATTAACAGCATTTACTAGATTTGAACTATCTTCCAGCTTTTTAAATGCTATTTAGAAAAACCTCATAGCTCTCATTGCCATTTGATAGACAGTTTAAACTGAAAATTTTTTAATCCTTTAAAGTATGTTTTTCTCCATTTAGTAACAATATCTTCCAAATATAACTACTTTCCCTAGACCTCAACATTTATTTTCATATTCATATTAAAAGGACAGGCTGAACTTTTTTGTTCTCTGCTCTTTTCCCACCATGCAGTCCATTATCCTTCCTCTCTTCCCTCTAGCAGGTTGTTAGCTAAAGAACAGCTCATCATTTGCAATGTATTTCATCTGGGTTGTAAACAGTCTCCACCTAAATACCATTCACACACATTACTGTGCAGAGAAGGCAGACATCTGGAGAAAGAAGACTGTAAGAGAGTTGCTGAACTCACCTTCCAGTGTTTGTTGCTCATCTTTTCAATTGCACCGTGTCTTCAGGAGTTAATCCTGCAAGAATCTGAGGGAGAAACCACAGTTCAGGATTCAGTTAAGAAATTGGTTTTCAGCAGAAACTTTCATTCTTGATTTGAATATTATTTAATATTAATTTCATTAGTATTTTTATTGTGGTTTTTTTCTTTGTGTTTACAAATATGGAACACACAAAATCCTGGATGTTACTGTGAATAACACCCAGATCTGTGGCTCAAGGAAGTTTGATTTCATTGTGCTCTTTTTCTCCTTGGAGGGCTGAACTTCCTAGGATTTCATCCCCTGAATATGTTCCACAGTGTGAAGTTGCAATAATGTGCTGATCCTCTCAATAGGAGGAGTGACTAAGACTATGGAGCGTCACAGACATTCCTGTTTGGCGTTAACTTTGTAACATAGCCTACAAAGTAGAAAGGGAGTTTGAGGAAAATTCTTTACAACTTCCCTGGGACTCTGCAGGGATACTTCTAAAATCAAATATCAAGTAACGGAGAAAAAAATTTATTTTACCACCATTTATACTGCAATAACTGTGTCACTTGATTTCTGACTTTTTTGACCCATGTGCAGAGAGGCTGGAGAGTAATTTGAGAAAGGAAATTATGTTCTGCAGAACTAATGTGGTAAACATTGCATCATTCCCCATTATGGCAGCTTCCTGATGGAGACTGCCTGGATTCTGTTTCAGAGGATCAGTGTGATCAATGGCAAATTATTATCTTGTTATATACAGGTTCTTGCTGTACATCCAGAGAGAAAACAATTACAACCTGTATCAGTGATATCTTCTTCATGTAACAGGAAGTGCTGATGGAGTATTCCTTGAGTGTGTGTTATACCTGTTGTCACAGGTATAGCTGATTTTCCTTCAGAGAGTAATACTTTACCTATGCTCTTCTTCTAAGGTCAAACAGGAGATTGTAGCCAAATCCTAAATTCTATCTAATTAATTTATAGTCCTCCCTACAGAAGATGCAATTAAGTGCTGCCTTTTTCATTTTGAAGTGATATTTCCGGCAAGGATATGTTTCATGGGCAGGAATGCCATGTCGTCTGTTTCCCTTCTTCCGATTTGGTGCCGCAGTTCGGAGTCTGCCCCATCTCCTGCCTTTGAGTGTTTCCAGATTCAGAGCACAACTGCTGGGCTTCTGCCTTGAGACAAGAACAGATACATGCAGTGATAGCTCAGAAGCATTAGCTAGTATTCACTTAGTATGTTTCAGGTTTGTTCAGAGGCCTAATTTTTCAGCCATTTCCACCATGGCTCAGGAAGCACACATCTGAAGTGGCACTGAGTTAACACAAAGCTGTGCAATAACAAGCTGAAAGCCACGCTTAAAAAGAAACCTTGACGCACCTGGAGTTTGAAGTTGACAGCCCCCTTAATTATTCTACTTTTGTCAGACATAAGAACACAATGGAAGTCTTTCTACTCATGCCTGCTCCTAATAATTAATTTTCTAGAAATGCGCTCATCTCCGACTGGCTTGCCAAATTGAGCTGAAGCCCTACTACATGAGCAAGCTGTGGTGGTGTGGGATTACCCTCCTGGGGCTTGGAGAGGTGGGCAATTTCGCAGCCTACGGATTTGCCCCCATTGCTGTTGTCGCTCCACTGGGATGTGTATCTGTCATAGGTGAGATTTTTGCCATTTTTTGCTTGAATACATGCTTTAATCAAACGCCTGCTTGTGACTAGGAATAAAACCGCAGAAACTGCAGCAGGAACACAAGAGGAAAATGTTAATGTTGTGGTTTGAAAAGAAATTACTCATATAATTACATGAGCTGACAGTTTAACAAAAACTGTCTACTTAACTCAGAGACTCTTCTAATATATTTCTTTTTCCACAGTTTTTTTCTTTTGTGTCACTCTGTGCTCTGCTAGCTCTTGCCAGTTGGCCACCCAGTGCTGAACCAGTGTTGCCAGCTCTGCAAGGCCCCAAAGAGGGGGGCTGGCATCGTGCTGACTGCACAGACCTGTGGTCTGATCCTGAGTACCTACATGTTTTCTATGTTACCATCAGTTTCTGCTGCCTGTCCTCTGCCCATCCCCAGGATTCATGTTAACACAGGCAAGCTTGATTGACTTTCTGCATTGTGTGACAAAAAAAGCCTACAAATTTAGTATATTTACAGACATTATTAAACCTGTTCATTTGTTCCTTCATGTACAGATTAATTGGACTTCAGCAGAAGTGATATGATCTTACTTTTTCCTTAATTTGGTTTTTTTTGTAATTAAAGTATTGAGACAAGTGTGATGTTTCTTTGATAAAGTAACATACGTTTTAAAATATGTTATCATGTTGTGCTAATGCAAAGCAGAGTGGACAGGGTGATATTGTACAGAGGCTGTGAAAACAGGAATTTGGGGTGCAGCTGCATCCCTTAACTCAGTCACTTCACATCCACAGCTGAAACATCCAGGGCAGAGATATCTCAAGATATGCATATCCTGGAGCTCATTTACTTGCTCTTGGCAGGTGATAACACTTCATGGTCTGTGTCTAGCTACCAGTTTCATACTCAGGAGTGACATTGCAGTGAGTGATTCTGCATGGGAAGGTAGAAAGATGAATTATCTTCCCAGTGGACTGCCTGGCTGTAGTGGAAGGAGGCAGCTTACCGTATGTGGGTGCAATTTAGTGCGGAAAAGAAACTACAGGCAATTTACTGTAACCTCTGATGTTAAACTATTGCAGAATTTTAGAGAGTGAGATGTACAACCATGTTAGTTCACCGTGGTAGGAAAGATTTCTCAAAGAAAGGAATGCAGTATTACCTGAGATGGAAATCTAAATTAATATGACATATCTCAGGGTGATTTTAGTGGCAGTTGTTGTATCTTTAACAATTGCAGACCTCTCCACATCTCTGAACCTAAAGGGATATTGACCAATCTAATTTGTTGCCCAAACTGAATAAAATGCAAATATAGAAAACGAGAAAGAAGAAGTGAAAAGCAGTGAGAAGGGGGAAGATCCCATTGATTATTAAACTGCTACAAAGAAGAGATCACATTTAGGGTTGATTTTTATCGAAGCAGATCCCTTCTTTATTTTCGCAAACTGTGAAGAAATGTTGCATTTGATGATTCTTCCATTCTCCATTTCCCCTTACTTATAAAAAATGCCAAGAGATTATTTTCCTAATGGTTATGTCTTAACAAAATTCTCATCCACTTTTTTTTTTTTTGCTGACCCAAAATGCTTATCCAAGAAGACCCCAAAAAACACTTTAATAGCTTATATTCCATTCCCATATATCAGCTGACAGTATCCATTTCATAGCCCAAACAATAGGCATACCTGAAATTTTATTTAGTCTAGCAAACGTTTCCTTAAAGAAGGGAAAATTAAAATTATGTAAACAGCCAATTATAGTGATAACTTCCAAGTAACGCTTTCTACTACTTTCCTGTCTTCTGAAATTAAAGCCAGAGAACATCCTCTTAATTTTAGAAGAGTTCATCATGTAGGCCCATGACAAACTGAGCAAGACACATGTGCATCATCTGCTAACAACTGGGCAAAGGATACTGTAGACAGCAGGTCTTACAATTTAAAAGATAAAAAATACTTTTCTTAGTAAGTTTTGACCTGTTTTAGATGATGGAGAGTGGACTTTGCAGAGTCTGGCAGTTGTTTTGAGGTATTGCTGAATTTGTGTCTTTCATAAGTTAATTTTTAAAATTTATATCTGAACCCTAAGTCTGACCTTCTGAGATGCGTTTTTTCCCAAATTCGGTGTCAACACGTCCCATATGGTAAGAGCTGACTCTCACTGACATTGGGAATGTAGTACATATGGTTACTGAGGAGAAATGTGCTTTGCACAATATCCAGTCATCTAGGGGGTTTTCTGCAGATCTCCATCACTCTGGGCCTGCATGGAAAGTTGCCTTTGCTTGGAAACCAGGGTTTTGGAGGAGGATAAGGCAGACTGGAGTATCTGCCCAGAATGGATTTGAGCTGTACCCATCATATATCTCCAGACTTCTGAGATGGGAAGCATCTTAAAATAGATGGAGCCAACATCTATTATGCTCTGCTACCACATTTAACTGCATCCAACTGCCTTTTGCACTTAACCCGGTATCAATTAAATAGTGAAAAGTTTGTGCCTCATTCTATTGAACTGGATGCTTCCAATGACTGGTTTTAAAAAGAATCCAGCACCACAGACCATGAACTGGCATGGCACCAATAGATTTTAATTTTTTTTTCTTAGAATTAAGCTGGAAAGGCTATATTTTTCTTCTTACACAGTGGAAGTATTTCTCTGTGTGGTTGCAATGATGCAAGCTCTACATCTGTTCAGGGTTTTAAATAGTTTGAGAAGACAGCAGTTGTTTTCTTCAAGGGGAGAAATTAGTAAATTTTAATTTAAAAGTGGAGGAGTAATACATGTTTGATGTGATCATTAAGAAACTTTCTATACTTAAAAAATAAAAATCATATTTTACATGTAACTCGGGTAGTTTTAGGCGGCAGTGGTTTTTAGCTCATCATCTTGCTTTTGCCTGCAGAAATAGCTTGGAGGTGGAGGCATGGGGGTGGTAGAGGCCAGTGGCATTTGAGATAATTTCTTTTTCAGTTTTCATCATGCTGTAGAGAGTTTCTTTACACTTGACTCACTTAGACTGACATTGCTGAGATCCTTCGCATTTTTTATGTGCTCCTTGTAAATAGCTGCGGGGCAAGAAATTGTTTTAGGGTTTGAATATTGATATCACTGATGGTACTTTGGAAAGATCCTCAGACATTCTTGTAAAAGTGGATTTCTCCCACTCCCTGTAATGTAACACCTTTGAGCCCAAGAACTTGGAATTTTGAGCACTCTGTTGCTAATGATATCTGGGAAACGTTCACCAAACTATTCTTTAAAATAACCTTTTTTGTACTCATCTAGAAGATGCAAAAAAAGAATTTTCAGAGTTTTTCCTTCTCTCTGCAGTTTGTATGCCCTATAATCCATGTTCCAGAATTAAGCTCACCTTAATAGTGTCTCTTTTGAGCAATTCCTCTGATATTTTCAATGTTTGTATTCTTTTTTTTCATCAGATGACGTCTTGAAACGTAACTGGCAGCAACTGCATCTTCATAACTTGAGCACTGCTCAAGAGATTTAGGACAAAATCAACTGGGTCAACTTAAAACTGCTTGATTAGACAGAAGCAGACCCTTAAGAGGTTATAAAACAGAGTAAATGCTTGGTCTCAAAGTGAAATGCTGTTGTACAAACTGGGAGAGGTGTAATAGTCTTTGAATCATGGCTAGTACTCCTCCTTTGGTATTTCATCCAGACCACCAGTGAAATGGGGACAAAATATTCTGCTGAATGGGTAGTTTTAAATGCCTTTACCTGACTGAATCAGTTACACTTCACAAAACGAGCATTTGAGGCAAATATTAAATTTGATGCATTTATGTTTTTTTTAACTTTTAGAGAAGACAGAAGCAGTACAGGCAGTCTATGCATTTATGAGGAGAACACTAATGTTTTTTAATTCGTACAGAAACCTCATCTAGGAATCAAAAAGAGGAAAAGGAGGTATATACTAATATTTGAAGTTATGATCGTTTGTGAAAGATTATTTAGTATCAGGCTTGACAATAAAAAGGTTAAAAGGTCATATTCACAAATAGCCATGGTATCAGGAAAACAGCTTGGTAGTGAAATATACCTTTTTTTTTTTAAATAGTTTTGGGTTGGAAAAATAAATGATGGACACTCATTTGAGTTTTTAAGGCTGGATTGGACAAATACAGAAATATGCACTATGAATCAGTGTGTATTTTCTATCTCTAACTTCTCCTGTTGTGTATTATTCCTTTTTTAAAGAAACAAACGAGAAACAATCCTAACTGCAGCTTTCATGTCTAGGATGCAGAGGAGTTATTTTGTGAGCTGGATTCTCACCATTCATTGTCTTCTAGTTGCAGAACCCACACATCACACCGCTCTTTATTTCTGTTTGTGCTGGAGAAAATGTACATATGGAGATAATTGTAAACGATCACTCTCCTAAGAGAATGAGCAGTGTGTAGCACCATGACAGCCTTCCCTCAAGGCATTTAATTGCACATCCTGAAGAAACTCAATTTTGTTAATCGTTTTTTCAATTTAAATTGAAATTCACATGCTGCAGTGAATATATGTTTATTCAGTAATGTGAATATATAATCATTCAATATACAGTGAATATATATCCATTCAATAATGAATGTAAAACAGCCTAGTTTATGCTGATGTATGAAAAGATGTTGTTTCAACATAAAAATTCAGCTCCTGAACAAATTTTTTTTCCCATTTCCCACCCTTTTTATTTATCATTATTTTGATATAGTGTCAAGTCATATTTTCCCTTTGAGTTTCATGAGCATTCAGAAAGGCTTTGTCATATAGATACAAGCATTTTACAGGACCTGTTTACTTCTCAAATTATGGATATTACTATAAGCATGCAATCAAGGCATGAAACATACTCAAGGATTACATTAGGATGTGTTGGTTCTGTAATGTTTAATCCTTAAAAGATCATCTCACAGATTTTCTGCCCTTCTCTTGATCTAGCAGGCTACCACTCTCAGTGGGAATGGGAGTTGGAGTTGGATCTGTGCCTACTTTTGAAAGTTGTACCTTAAGAATTAGTTAAAAAGCCAAAAATAGTTCTGTTTCACCCAAAAGTATAAAAATCTTCTCAGATGAGCAGGAATGTAGTCTTTGCTCTGGTGATTTAAAGGCTGACAATCCAAGCTTAGAATTGCGCATGTGTTGTATTCCCCAAACCAGTGGTTCAAAACTAGAAAGGCTTCAGAACAATGATAAATTGCTTGTTTTGTTGCTGAGCTGTTGCCAGCTTACTCTTTGACATAGTTTGTCTGCATTTCTGTATTCTTATATTCTATTGCTGACTAATTAAAAAAACCCAAACCAACAGAGACTACTTTTCACTTTGACACGAATCTCAATCTCTAACTGTCTATAGGTTTGGGTTGTTTTTTTTTTTAAAGGCAAACAAAAAACCAGTTGCAAAGACATATTAATACTTTCTGGCACAGCAATTGCTCAAGTTCTTCAGTCTATTCACTCATAGAGTTGCACATAATGTTTAGTAATTTATTTCCCACATCACTGTAATGGTGGAGGAGGAGAACAAGGCACACAGTTTCTGTGACAGAAGGGGAACAAGAGGACCCTGGCATGGGAAAGGGAAAATTGGGGCTGGGTGGTAGGAAGTTAGACTCATGCTGTGATTATGGGGTGAAATCAAGGTGAAGAGTAAGTGGGCTAGGAGGAAAGTGTGAAGGAATAACATCACTGGTACTGGGTAGGAAAGGTGGGAAGATGCAAGGCACCTCACCTGTGATCTGAGGGATGATGGGAAAGAAATGGAGAATCTGGAGAGTTTCAGCAGGGCTGCCTTTAGGAACTGAATTTGGGATACAGTAAGGGCCTAAATTCATATATCTGGTAGGCTTAGTTGTAGCCTCTGGATGCCCACTTACTCTCCTGCCAAGAGCTCAAGGGTCCTAGGATAACTCAGGTTAGAAGGCACCTTGGAAAGTCCCTAACACAACATCCTGCGCACAGCAGGATCAGCTTGGAGGCCACCCAACAGAAAGGAGATGTCAGGGAATATGTGTTGGCCATTTAACATATTATCTTGAATTGCCTTTTCTGGAAGAGTTAATGTCTTAATCAACTGAATGCACTTGAGGCTGAGTGGGAGCTCAAGGGAGTTAAGGAAGAGAAGCAGAACAGCTGGGAGGGCTATGCATTTCTCACTGGGCTCCTGGGATACGTTTTGGTGTTTGCCATTTATCTTGCCAGCCAAGGAAAACTGCAAAGCCATCAGAAGTGAAAACCAGAAAACACCAGCCTGCATTCCTGCAACTCACAGGCTCCCACCATATCCCTCCTCCTGGCCCACCTGTTTTCTTTGCTTTAACTTGATCCATCCCTACCTCGAAAATTGAAGAATATGAAAGGCTATCCAAAAGCCAAACTTGGGAGCTCAAAACCAAGAAAATTAAGAAAATTAAAATAAATTAACATATTATGTTAGCCAGTGTGCTCTCTTGGCTCTGCTACCATAACTAGCTTAAAATTCAGCCCTGGAGGTAACAGCCAGAGTTTGCCAGGCTTCTGATCAGTCATGTACATCTTTTAGCATCTCATTAGGTCTGTGTAACCATTCTCTGCTTCTTCTCTTAGATTTAGCCCCTTTGCTTTTCTTCTTCACTGGAATGCACATGGAACATTGGCAGTTTAGCCACAGGGACAGTTGTCTTTTGTGCTCAGAGTATCTCCCAGGTCTTACTCTCCTCACCTTGGTGTTTCACCTCCTCTCCTACTTCAGTTTTTCCTCTAATCACAGATGGCCTAATATATGTTCTTCAAACCTCTGCTATTTTTAGATTCCTCTGCATATTACTCTACATCATAAAGAACATTAATTATACATACATTCTGTTAAGCTCATGTTCATTGGTGCATTACCAGCTATCTCTGGAGACAGAGTTGGCTGCATTTGAATGCATTATTAAAGTGGATGACAGGCTGAGTGACAAGCTTCATTATCTGGCTCCATTCCTGTGTGTCCTTGTGCCCACTGCCAGCCTCAGAGGTTGTGATCCCCCCAAGCTGCCATTTGTCATCTCCAGAAGATTGAGCTCTGAAAATCTGGGCATAACTCATCTCACCCCAGATTGGATGCCAACAGTGAAATTGAACCCTAGATTGCATTTGCTAGATCTCTGCTGAATGCAGAGAGGACAGACAAAGGAATATTCAAAAAAACCCCCAAAACTGAGATATAAGTGATTTAAACAACAGGTCTTTGCTGTGACACTGACTGCCTAGGTGGGTGGGCTGAGGTGAGATTTGGGAGAGCTATGAGAGCAGGGAGACAGAGCAGTAATTAATTCCTGCACTGTCTTGGATGATGCTACTTCTTTCCTGGCTTTTGTCCTCTCTTTTTTTCTAAACCTAGGTAGCTCTGCTATTACCAGTGTTGCCTGGATACCACCAATGTCTTTGCTCCAGCAAAGTTGTCACTGAAACATTGAATAAAGAAAACTGTGTGAAGCACCTTACTTTCTGTGAGGCATTTTCAGCTGAAGATTCTTTTATTGCACTTATTCATTTGTATAGGTCTCCATCGCTCTTGATACAGTTTAACTTTATAACTTCCGCTAGAACTGATTTTCTACTGGCTGGATAACACAGGTGTGATGCTGAATTCCATTTCTCTGTTTATGTCTTGGTGTATACCTCTCCATATTTCTCTAGAGTGCATCTACTAGCTAATCACAAATCAAATTTTCCATGAGAACAATAGAGGTAATGATGCAAAGATAGTTGCAAAAAGATTGAAATGTTGTTTCAAGAATCAAACAATAATTTCATGTTGTGGGCAGGAACAGAGCCCTTGTAACAGCATCCCATGACTTAGGTTCACCATTCCTCCTGGGCAGAGGCTTTCTTTGAGATTTCGAAATGAATCCAACATTACTGATGCACCTCTCCCAAAGGACTTTCCTCATCTCTTTTACATAGGAGCTACCCGCCTCATTAGCTTCTTTTTAGAGGTAGATACTCTATTGTTGTGTGCTGGAATGGAACCATCTCTCCTAGGTAGCCAATATTTTAAGTTCAGACTCCTTTTCTCTCTAGCACGTATCCACACTGGGTTGCTTATCAGAAATCCTGACCCAACCAGTGCTGCTGTTCACCTGCCTGCTACTTCCCACCCTAAACAGGCAGGGCTAGGAGCTGGCAGAGGGCAGATGCAAGAGCTGAACAAAAGAGAGTGTTTTCCAGGAAATAGGAGCTCATTTCCAGGGCTCACTTCTGGTTTTCTCCTTCCTCAGTACAAGGGTACATATGTGGGGCTTTCTGCCTGTCTGTTAGCAGACATCATGACCACTCTCTCAGTTCATATTAAATGCTATGCTTTTGCAGTGGCTTTCTTCCTCTCAATTGTACTGCAGTTACTTTACTTGTAAGCCTCTAAATAAGCAGAATTTTATTGCTCCATGATGCAGTTTGCCCTGAGCAAGTCCATATAGTGAGTTGGTAGCAAAATGGGGAGTGAAACAGTAAGGCTGATCGGTGCCCAGTTTTCATGACGTTTGCACATATGACTGAATCAGAGCAGTTTAAGCAGTGTCTGCTTGGGAGATGGGAAGGGTATTGCATCTTTTCAACCACGTAAGAGTCTGCTGGATATATCTGAAATATTACAAAACCTGATCACTGGTTGGTTGTAGGAATGGACTCCTGGCACGGTATGGTGCAACAACAGTAGTCATGAGATATATTTAAACTTGGCCCAAGGCAGATTTTTGCTATAGCACTTGATATTATAGCATATATATATATATATATATATATATATATACATATATATAAAAGGTCTTTATATTTCTATTCTAGGTAGTGCATTTATTTCTATCTTTTTCCTAAAGAAGACCATGAGGACTGCTGATATATTGGGTAAGTAAGCGTTTGCTAATATGGACATGTGTGCTGCCGTATGCTTAGCAAGCTGTAACTCTCACATAGCCCCCCACTTTCACACTCCCACTTACCCAAGCAAGTGTTTCAAGGCAGATACTTTCACAATTGGGAAGAAGTGATAAAAAGAGAGAGAATCATCAATGCAGGAGGATAAGACTGAATTCCCAAATCCTCTGCTCTACAACCATAACTCATTCCTTATGTGTCCTTACTGCTCAAATTTATTTTCATTTTCTATTTTTGCCTCTGAGGTTGTCTTTAGTATTATCTTTATGAGTACAACCCAGTTTTAATAAAAACAGGGAAGTTATTGAGTTACTCATTCAAATATAAGATTTCTTTTCTTACTGCGTAGACCTTGCACAAACATTCAAGCTCAGTTAAAAGGGATAGCTTCCATTTAGGTATTAATTTTATCACTTCAAAGAACAAATAATCATGTTGCCAAGTGTTTTGTTGAGAAATGTGGTCTTCACTTTTTGTCTGTGTCCAAGATTTTTTTGCATATCAAAACTGCCCACCTTGAACACAACAATGGTGAGAGACAAGCACATTTCAGGGTTTGGCTTCACACCAAGCCTTCTCAACTGCGACAGCACACCTGATGCGGGGCACCTGATATTTCTGTGCACTCCTAACATCTTTAGGCCTGATTGTCCAAACTATAGTGAGGACAGCTGTTCTCATGAATGTTTTGGAGAGATCTGTTCAGTATCATTCCAGGAATACTATATACTATTTATTTAGGTTTGGAATCCAAGTTTGCCAGCTCAGCTGCTATATTCAAAACCCCCCTTCCCTTCACTGATCATGTTTCCCTTATGGCCTTATACACTGTGTGTTGCTTTAACTAGTGTTCAGCACTGATTTATTTTATTTCTGTGAGTTTGACTTTGCAAGAAGGATTTAACAATGTCGCTACATTCCATAGGAATGAGCTGTATGATGGGAAATATGGTGATGGTTTTGCAAGCACATAAATATAGAACAGTTCTGCTTTTTCAAAGGAGCTGTGTGAGATAACAGTGCCAGCAAAGCCCTCCGGATGTGCTTTGTTTTGTATTCCTGAGCATTGTATTGCACACCAATTTATAGGTTTGCCAAGAATTTTAAAGATTACTTGAAGAAAAATTGATTAGCTAATATCTTCCTTAATCCAATACAGTTTATGAGCTCAGGATCGGCTCACTTATATCTCGATACTTCAGTGAACATCTGTGTTTGTCAGCTGGATGTCCACAAGGCAGAACTTCCAGATTTTTATTAAAAGCACAGTAATGCAAGTTCGACCTTGAAAAGGGGCCCTGGCAACCTAATGGCTGAATAGTCTTTGGAAATCAACATTTTATAAAACAGTACATAGGCTTGAAAATACAACAGGGAGTGGCCAAAATATTGGCCTCGTGACAGCTTCACGTAAGCATTGACTGTAACATATGGGTTGCATCTAATGTCGATAGCTGGTGTGGATCTCAGTGGCCACACTGACTTTGGGAGAGTTATGTTTATTTACACTGGCTAATGATCTAGCTGACTGCACCAGTAAGCAATTTGTCCTTTCAGTCTAGGCTAAGCTTATGTGATGCGCTTTGGGCCTGTGAGAAATATAAAGGATTGATTCTGCTTTGTCATACACTTGGTTTTAGAGTTGAGAATATTTGAAAATGCTTTGTTGAATTGTAACCCAAATTCATAAGGCTTTACTGACAACTTTTTTCACATTTCCAAAATTCTTTGAGTCTTCAATAAAAATTAGACTAGATAAGACCACAAATGCAAGACAATCCAATTATCTAAGCACAGATGTGCTTAAACGGACTTAAATGTTCTTCTAGAAACTATTTCCAAATCAACTGGAGAGCAAGGATGACCATGATTGCCAAATACTGTATTACCAAAATAACGTATCCTTTTCTTTAAAGGAGGAACGCTGACAGTAACAGGAACATACTTGTTGGTGACATTCACTCCAAATGTACCTCAAGAGCTCACAGCAAGACAAGTACAGAATTACTTAGTGAGCTGGCCTTTTTTGGTATATTCAGTGAGTATCTGATTCTTACTACTCCCTAAGTCTGAAAAATTTGGGTTATTGGGCCTTTAGCAGCATTATGAATTAGTGACAGAAAAACTGCTCCTGGGGATAAATTGTGTGATTTTCATAGGAGAGGGAGTAAGTCCCTGGGTCATCATCCTCATGCCCAGCAGCACCAGAATATGTCTTTTGAGCTACATGCCAGGGGAAGGTCATACTTGTGCAGGATTAACAAGAATTGAAAGATTTGGGGGTTTGGAGATCTTGAGGGAAAACCTAAATATTGGTACTGCTTATATTTTCTATGTATGTGTTCATGCCACTCTGTCTGCATGTACAGCTAAGGGCTTTTCTGGAATGCAGTGTAATTGTGCTTTTTAAAAAAGGCTGTGCAGGCTCTTGGTCCTGCTTTTTCCTTTCATATCACTCTGGTTTACCCCCATGTTGTTAAGCCTGGCTGAAAGGAGCTTTGTATGGAGTTGAGATGTGAAGGGGTGGCCTGCTTTAACCTGAGTTAGAATTCGAATGCAAAAATACCATTTTGATTAAAGTATCTGTATACAAACTTCAAATACCATATGTCTTCTTTGATGTATTTAATTAGCATCAGAAACAAGACCAGGGAGTGTAGGAGGAATTTCTGTCTCTCTTTTCCTCTGGAAAGCTGAAAATGTTTTCCTCCAGCTGGATGTAAAAGATGCAATACAGAAGCTTCAGAAGCAATTACTTTTTTCCCAGTAAAGTGACTCACTTGAATTAGATTCTTAATGCCCAGGCTTTTCTCAGTAGGACACTCAGTTAGAAAGCCACTGAATAGGCAGTTTAAGAACCTTAATCTTTTAGCCAACCTGCAGACTTTACATACATACATTCATGAGACTATGTAGAATTAAGCTCAAATTACGTGCTACTGTAAAAAGAAGGTTGATCCTCTCTCTTTCGCTTTGTTGTGCATTTTAAACTCTCTTTCAATTTTTGTGGTCCTTTTAAAAGATCCTGAGAGATGGTGATACAGCTCAATAGAAGAAATCATGTTGTATAAACCACAGCATGCAGTTTCAATCAGGCAGTAGAGAGGCTTCTGAAGGCAGTGCCCAAAAGTTTTGGGATACTCAGTAAGGGTAGCTTCAGCCTCCACAAGAGCTTCAGCAATCTGCAATCAGCAGAGCAAGAGGGACTTCTACTTTAGGAGAGGATTCAGAAGAGGGATCTCAGTGCTCTCTGGAGGACCCTCTCTCTTCCCTGTGGTGTTTTAGGCACTGATTTTAAATTGTTGATTCACCCATTTGTATAGCAATAGTGGAGAGAAAAAATTCTCCGTCCACACCCAGTGACATGAGAAATTTCTGGGTGATGTGCAATTTACATTTTCTTGAAACCATCAGGTTGCTGGAAAAGGGCTTTTCCCCATCAGAGGACTTTTGGACTTTGTTTTAGAAAAGTTTGTAAGAACACAACCGAATGCCTAGGAAGACTGTGCTGTATTATTCTTAGAAGACATTATGAGGTAGCGGTAGGTAACTCCTGGACTTTCTTTACTTTCTTCTTACTTTTCCCTGCCTCAACCAGCATCTAATTCTACATGTACAGCATGGGTCGTAGGGAGGGATGGAGTAAGTACAGAGCAAATCTTGTTGACTCAACAATATGTCAAGCTTTATTGTTCCTTCTGCTCCCTGGATTCATCTGTGTTGGGCTTCTTCTCTTCAAAGAAAAGGGAGGGAGAAGTGAATGCCTCCACAAGAGACTGTGAGATACTGGACTGATTATCCTGGTATACCGCTGGAAAATCAACCAAACCATGTTGTACACATTCTCTTTGGGCAGGGAGCTAGCTGTTCATAATTGTTTGTAGAACGCCCAGCACAGGTTGGCTGTTGAGTTATAAAAAAGTGCAGCAGAAGTTGCAGAGCTTCCAATATAAATATATAGTGAGGAGACAGTTCAGAAGTATAACGCAGTACAACAGGCTTTCTAAAAGTAGCCCCAAAGTGTTGTCTGCTGAGAAATACAAAGCCCCGATGGTACAAAATGTTCTCTGTGGGTGGTAAACCATCCCCACGTGGCACTCCCCACTGGTATATTATGCAGAAATAGCCTCTAATTCCCTCAAGACAACTTTGAGTCACCTTCTGAGACTTTGCAGTAGCATAATCATGTCTGAGCAAGAATGAATAGCCTAGCTTGCTTTTTGTTCTCTTTTGCTTATGTGCACCTTGAGTTGCTACAGATAACATAAATTATAGAGGAAGCTCTTAGGTTTCCCTAAACAGAAGCATGGTAACTACTGGGTTGTTAATATTTAATATCTGCAAAATCAGGTTCAAAGCATTTCTGCGTTTCTTTCAAAGTGCTTAGAAGACCCTCCTGGTTCATTGGTCTTTAGGTTGCTGTATATGCCAGGAAAACACTTGAAGCAGGCAAGGTGGTATTTCGTTCTGGTGCCTTCTGATAACGCTTAAAAAGATGAAAACCGTCATGATTATAAAAAAGTATTGATGAGATGAGGGCTTGAGGAGACTTCTGTAGAGTTTAGTTACAGTAGCCAAGATCATTGTAAACAGGTCACGTTCCTTCAATTCATCTAAACAGAATATGTGAAACTTCCCGTTCCTGGAGTTCATATTTAACACTGCTTAAGCTATGAGAGCAAGCACTGTTCTGGGTAGTTCTCAGGAGACAGTCATAGGCAGCAGCTGAGGCACCCCAGGAGGGCTCCTGTCTACGTGAGGTCCTGTTAGGAGCCATGCATTCTGCTTGCAGTGTGGCTTAATTGTTGTAGATTCTCCATTGTCTTGTGATTAAAGGTGGCCTGTTAGTGGTTTACCAAGTGCCAAAGAACCATGGAAGAATAGTTTGGCTGCTGGGCGGCACTAGGTGACAACTAATGTTTGAATTTCATGCATAGTATTTGAGACTTGGCAGAGCTGAATAAACTTAAATAACAGCCCTGAAAAGCAAACATTTTTCTCTCTAGGTTTGATCACAGGACTGCCATCTCCGTCCCTATACCACTTCTGCTCTTGGGGTTTCCTCAGGAGGCAGAAGCAGCCATGAACTGTTTATTTAGCACATCTTTCTTCTGTTCTGTTATCAATTATCTGTCAAAATAGCAATTGAAGCCATTTGGAGGCTGTTGTAGCTGCAGCCTGATAATGTGGTATTCTGTGCTGGCCCTAAGATGTGTTTGCCAGTGGCATGAAGAGCAAATCTGCTTACCTTTACTTCTCCTCTCAAATTCCCTCAAAACCCTGTCTTAGTTTTCCAAAGGGAGGACAAGATAAACTCACCTGTCTGCAAATCTTACCATGTGTTCTGTCTTGGTTCCTGATTTAGACATACCCAGTGTTGCACTGTTGAATAAAGCTGAGGATGCTGGCCAAGTTACTGCAGGACTGAGACGTCTCTTTCTTCGTGCTGTCTCAAAGGCTACCAGGCTTCTGAGCACCTCTCAGTGCAAAAGTCCATTACCCCTGTTTTCCTAAGCCTTCTGGGCCTCACAGAAGCTTTATGGCTCTTGCACTTGGTGCTTTCTTTAGACACAGAGGGGGAGAATACCCACACTTTTGAGATTGCAAAAGGCAAGAGTTACTGAGGGAATCTGCAGAGACACATTAACAGCAAGTCAGTAAATTTAATTGTCTGTCATTTAGCTGTCACATGTTATTGAAGGAGCAAAACCAGACCATGCGTGGCGTAGGTAAAGCTGCTTCAGCAGATGCTGCTGCAGCTGCAGTGTGGTCTGTTAGTGTGCCATTGAGCTTTGCAAGGTAAGCTTCTGTCAGGTACCTTTGATTTGAGAACTACTGTATGAAAGAAATGCTTTCCTCCATTTGATGTATGGCAGAAAATTTGGACAAAATTTTGAAGAGAGTTTTTAGTAGAAATGGTTAGAGGGGCAAAAAGGGTAGGATAAATGAGGTTGCACATGGCAAAGAGTGACACTGAGAATATCATAGCTAAAAGTAGAGGCTGCTCTATGTTTAGCTAAGTGCTTTACTCCATAGGAATTATAAACAGAGTTTCTGTAAGAATTATTACAATAAATATGGGTACCTTTGCTGTCACATTAAAAAAGTCTTCTCAGCATTGCTAGCAATAAAATATAGATGGAAGTGCAAAAAGAAAAACTAAAGAAATAAGAAATGCTCAGTTTAAATTCTGCTATAATAGGAAAGATAAATGACAACAATTGTTCGATAGCTCAGTCAACGGGCAATAAAGTTAATTTTTATCAGAAGATGCAATGAAAATTGATGTGACATCAGACTTTGAATGAAGCCTTTACTACATAATTTCACAGCTCTAACTTTCTTCTTTTTTTTTTTCAGATCTTAGAAATTTTAATATTCTGCATTCTCCTCTATTTTTACAAAAGAAAGGCTGTGAAACACATTGTGGTTTTGTTAATGATGGTAGCACTACTGGGTAAGAACATATTATTCACTTTAATGTTCCTGTCTGTTACTTGATAATTCCTTGTCCCTCAGTCTCTCAGCTAGTTTAGATTAGGGCCATTTCAAAGCAGTGTGTTGAAGGAGAAACATTTGAAACATTTCACATGATTTTCACTGGGGTCTCTTCTTGGAGAGAAAAGTTGATTATGAAACATAGTTTCTATGCTTATTGCTGGGAGTATTTCTTTTTGCAGATACCCTGAAATTACTATGCTGGGTGGAATAGTATTCTGAAGCTTTTTTTTTCTAGATAACACTTTAGGTTTAGATCCTGGAAAAGTTGACTGTTTTAAAATTTGGTTTGGAGAACAGGCTGTGAAAATCAACTCTTTAAAACAGAGCAGCTTAAGACCTTGTAAACACTCCTTAAACAAATGCAGTGATATGCTGTGACTATACAACAACTTTTCTTTGAATTATCAGTGACTGGTATCTATGTTGCATATGCAACATTTAGTATTTTACCACCTTTCCAGAAGCATAACAAGAACTCAGTGGGCCACAGAAGTTTGTCTTGTGATTACTGTCACCACAATCAATAACCAGAGAAATAGGGAGGTCACTTGATCAGGTAGCTTTCAATAAAGTTAAGCTTGAGTCAGTTTTGAGAAATGTCAGGAGGTTATCTCTGAAGCTCCACTGCTTCTATTAAGAATTTTCACCACCCCATGTGGCAAATTGTCCGATCCTTATCTCACCACTTTTCCATGAAACCCTTATGGGACACCACTGCTAAGCACTCCTAATGAGTTGCATAGCTTGTTGCATAGCTGGAACCTGAAGATCTCCAGGTGGGCTCCTACACCTCCCCACCACAATTCTGGTCCCACCTCAGACCCACCTTGAGGGCTGCCCCAAGCAAGGTCAACACACACAGCTCCAGGAGACCTGGGTGCTTCATCTGTGTAGCCCTGCATGCTTACTTTGCTGCGGAGCCTGACAGCCCTGATGCTGCCAGTGTGAAAGGGACACGTGGAGGTGCTGAACAGCAGCAGGGCTGCAAACCCGTGCCCCAGCAGGCACCAACTGCAGCTTGGCAGTCAGGCTGCAAACAACCAAAAATACAATTTCAGCTGGTGGCTGCTGAGGTCTTGGTGAGCATATGCAGCTTGAGGAAAAATGTGTCATTACTTCTGCTCTATTAAAAAAGACACAAACAAACAAATCCTGGTTTATGGGAACTTCTGAAATACTGACATTTCCCTTGAAGATGAAATGCAGGATTTCATCTGACTCTGTTCCTACGGCTGTGGTGGTGCCTGGCAGTCCCCACAAAGTTACACTTAGAGCCTTCTTCTTGGTCTCCAACCTTTCTGCTGAGCAAAGTGAGGGAGGGGTTGAGAAATTGCCCACTAACTTTCCTCCCAGCTGTCTTACATGTGACCTTTTGAAGGCCCTGCCTGCTGGAAGAGTAGATGAGGCTTGGGGTCCTGTTGGCAGTTTGGACAACGGGATTTCATCTTTTTCCGTTCAGACTCATTCCTGGTGGAGTGTTCATACAGATGTAAACTAAATGTAGAAAGGTTTCTTTAAAAAGAGGGCAGCCCTTGCATTTCACTGGATATGCAAGCTACTTTCATCATGAAGAAAATACAGAGGTGATCATAAAATCTGAAAATGTTTTGCTCAGTATAACTGCAAATTCATTTGGTGAGAATTATCTTACCTCATGCATATACTGACAGTTATCATAAGTTTGAGGGGAAATATTTCAGATTAAAGTGGGATTTCAGAGTTTTCTGCCCTAACAGCTGGAAAGTGACATCATTTGTTACACTAGCCTTGAAGGGAGGTCGTTACAACAGAGAAACGAAAACCATTTCCTAAGTTTTGAAACATATTCCAGAGCTAATTTAGCAAAAAAGATCATTCCACTTTTCAAAGAAAGTAAACCAACCAACAAAACAAAACAAAACAAAACAAACGAAAACCCCCAGTTGCTTTCTTTTCTCCTTATTAAAATTATAAGGCATGGAAACTGCCCTTTCGTCAGAAAAAAAATTTCAGGAATTTACTCTTAGGTGGACAGTTCAAACTACTAATTTTTACCTGTAAGTGTTCTGTTAAAATAATAGCTCCCCCATGTTAGAATGCAAATCTCAGTTTTTATGTGCATTGCTTGCTAGGGCTTGAGTATGTTTTTGACTTTTTATCATACCATTTGCACCACTGCAGGCCAGCATTTGACCTCTGCTCGGTGTTACAGCTGTGTTTGTTAAACCACTTCACCTGTTTCTATTACAGAGAAAGAAGTGAAGTACTTGGTGGAAAGGTTGTTATGAAAACAATGAATTTCATGGTGGTGAACAGGACCATCACAAAATGTGCGCAACTCTTAAACTCTTCCTGAACTTTAGGACGCTATAAGAAAAATACTTACAGTCAAAACCACAGACCTGAATTCATTCTTCTTCCTCCACCTTTTCTCCCAACCTTGGCCTGAACTTTTTTGCATAGTGCAGGTCTCCTTGCCAATCTGAATGTTGCAGTTACAGGAGGATGAATCAGACCACTGAAATCCAACACTCCTCAGCTCTGCACCAAGGTGGAACTGGATCCCAGCTGGGGAACAGTGCTCCTGACAATTAATTACCTTTCTTCAAAGGTCATCTCTGCAGCCTGACTCTTCTTAAAATTTTTAGTTTCTGTTGAATTTGTTACATTTTATTTGCAGTAATCACAGCCTACTTGGGTTAGCTTCAATAAACCAATAGCCCACTCCAAAGGGAAACCTAAAGTAACTCTTAGATAAACTCTCAGCTCTTTTTCTAAAAGACCTGTCTTGCAAGACTTCTGTGAACCGCTGACTTGCCTTAAAACCCTCGCCTGCTGTCTGATATTTGTTTGTGGTGATGCAATGAGTGATTCAATGGATTGACAACACACTACTGAAATATTCTGTTCTATGGGCTAAGTCCTGTAAATGTTTTTAAGAGCCCCAGCCCTGAAACAAAGTGCAGACCCCTGTGTTGGTTGTCTGCCCTCCATACATAACCCATGGGGAGAGATAGATAGGAGCTTTGGGATGTGATCCCATAAGTCAGCTTTGGCCAGCTCCCATCTCAGCAGAGAAATCCTGAGGGTGAAGAGTTAAAATAACTCTTCACATGCAGTGTCACATGCAGGCTGCTACTAAGAGGTGTCCTAACTGCTTTGAACAGATAGCCAGACCTCTCAGACCTCTCCTGAATAATGCAACATGGGCTTCAAATTAGCAGCTGGAGCTAAATAAAGTATAGAAGTCAAGAGGGCTGTTGTACCACCTTCAACTTCTAGTCCAATGTGCTACAAAAACTTAAAAGCAAAACATCAAGCACATATGGAGCTAAGGCCACTCTGGGTTTTGACGTAGCTTAGCAAGCATTTATAAAATTATACTCTTGGTTTTAGGTGCCCAGATCCTACCTCAGTCTTATTTTAGGTAATCAGACCTGGAACCTTGTCCTCTCTCCCTGATGCTCCGAGGTCACTGCTGTGAATCCTGCCCCACTAATCTATCCCTTTCCCTTTCAGCATCAATAACTGTCATTGCTGTAAAGGCTGTGTCCAGTATGATAACACTTTCTGTGAAGGGGAAAATGCAGCTAACTTACTCCATTTTCTATATCATGGTTGCTTTAATGGCAAGTTCTTGCGCTTTTCAAGTCAAGTAAGTGACCTTCTACTTATCTCCTAACCTTCATACACATTTTATCTGTGAGTTTTATTTGGTACTGATAATGATTGTAGATACAAGTTGCGTTTTGAGGCAAGAAATTCCTGGCAGAGCCTTGACAGATGCATTTATTGTCTCCAGCTGATTGTATTGCTTATTTAGGCTTTATTTCTTAGTTTATAATTGATTGTTATAGATGCTCCCTCCTCTCCTTATCACCTTCTACAAGGCCTTCCCAAATTTGCTTGACTAGTTTTGGCACAGGTCTTAACTTATTAAATGAAATGTATGTATATGTAATCTTTTGGGTGTTACTTTTAGAAATCTTTATTCCTGAATAATCAAATGGCCATGTTATCCTCATTATGCATCTCTTTTCCCCAGCTTTATGTTACCAGTCAGACTGAAGAAGAGAGTTTATCCAAACTTTCTCCCTGCCTCTGTTAAATCTGCATGTTGCACTTTGCTGTCCTGAATGTCTATACCTTTCTAGGAAATAGTTAACTTTGGTGTGCAGGGGACATCCAAGTTTTCCCTGCAGGCCTCTGATCTGTTACAGGATTGGTTTATGCTGCCTTTGCAGATTGCTGGGTATGGCAGCGTGGTAAAATATGTCTTGCAGCTGAACAGAGAGTCTGTTTCCTTTATGCCTCTCCCTCTGCTTCAGGTGCTGATAGCATCATTCAGTAATCTCATCTAGACTGCTCCAGTGTGAGCCTGAGTATTTACTTGCATGATTATTTTCCGGTAGAAGAGCCAACCCAGCTTTTTCATGGCAGAACATACCATTCCCATGTGGAATCAGAAAGTCCATGCATTATTATGCAGTGACTCTCCATGGCTGACTCAGGAACTCCCCTGTAACAGATTATAGAGTGATTTACATCCAGCTTGTCTTCCCTGGAAGAACAGCTCAGGGTATTTAAAATAGGAAATAAGAGCTTGGTAGATAGGAAGCTGCTGAATTAACCTCTGTCTTTCCAGTTGTTCTTTATTTCTTTTGCTGTGCCAAAATTAAAACAGAAGTGCAATGTGCTCATTTCATTCCCTGGGCTCAGTGTCCCTTTCTTTCTTTCTCTTAGATGCATTTTCTAATGGGGACAGTACTGTCAGTCTAAATTTTTCATTTTATTTGTTTCCTCTCTTATTTTATTTGACTGTCATGTGTTAGCTCAGAACAGCCTGTGCTGGAACAATCTCCTGGATTCAGTGCTGTGCCTTAGTATCACTGTTTTAGTCCCTGTGACCAAGTTTGTTGCAAATGGGAGAAAATAATGAGGTGTTTTCAATGACTTCGAAATCCTGACTATCCTGTGGATATGTAGGATTTCTTTATTTTTAAAGCACCATGGAGACTGTTCAACAGTTGCTAAAATAACCATGCAATTGCTTTAATGACTAAAACAGATCCAAGCTTGGATTTTTACTGTGCACATATATTGTGCCAGTGAAACATTTAAGTGTGATTCTTTTTATGGGTTAGAATATACTCTGAAGGCTCCTGATTTTTCTCTTTTGGTCTGAAATGCACCATTCACATAACAGAGTATCTGCTGGTGCATCCACAAGTTCACACTCATGGTTCATCACTCTGTGGGTAAATGTTGATAACTGTTGTCTCTGTGAAAGTGAGTTAATTGCTTTGCCTTTTCAATCTGCTGATGAAGACTGCACAGTCTGCTCCATGGCCAGTTTCTCGACCCTGCAGGTTTGTGTGCAGTGTATGCTCCTGTGGTCCTGCACACTCCTGCTCGTGAATCTGGTGAGGATTCATGTTGCCTTTCTGAAGAGCACAGCAGACAGTTTCCAGCCCAAGGAGCACAGGCTTGGAGATATCTTCCTGGACTTTCCCGGCAGGACAGAATGTTTCTGGGGTGTGATTGCAAGGATAAACATACAAATAGGTGTTTCAGCCAAGCTGGATCGAGCAGTAGCAGCAACGTGGACTTCAGCAAAGTGAAACAGTTCCTACAAGGACTCACATGTTCATGTTTGTGGTGTAAATATACCCTTACACAACCTGTTTAAATTAGAGCAACTTGTCCCTGGATGCTTGCAGGCAGCACTGCTTCCAAGAACCAATGCAGACCATAAGAAATAATACCCTAGCATTCCTGCCTTATCTGTGGCAGACAAAATTTTTCCAAAAATGCTTCAAAAAAATGTCCATTGACGGCCTGTGGCCAGAAGGATCCACGCCAGCTCTCTTGTGTCTTGTTTGAACTCTGCAGAGTCAAAACCAGAAAGTAAATTCAGTACACGTATGCTGGTTAGGGCTATTGTGGTAAGAAATGGTCACACTTATTGTTAAACTGACATAAAGTGGCTTAACCTGACTTCAAGTGCAAGGAACCTCCTGTAGGCATGAGGTGCAATAATGCTTGTCTTGCAGGTTCTTGAATCAAGCAATCCATCTGTATGAAGCAACAGCAGTTGTGCCCATTAATTTTGTGTTCTTCACCACCAGTGCCATCATTTCAGGTTTGTTTCCAGCCTTCTGCCTCTACAGAATGATGTTCTAAACATCAGGTTTTCAAGAATTACTACCTGTGAACAGGAACCCAAATCAGCCATGCTTTTTCTCTTCACAAAAAGTTTTTCCTAAGTCACAGGTGTTTAAGTTCTAAAAAATAAACAAGTTCACAACTTTTGAAGCAAAATAAATGACAGGGATGTTGGAACTAAATTATCTTTAAGGTCCCTTCCAACACAAACCTATTTTCTATGAAAAATAATCAAATTCTAGCTCTTCCAGAATAGATATGTGTGATTTACTGTGTCTTGCTGGCTTACTAGAAGTACCTGCATTTATCCTAGCCTCATCTTGACATCCAGTAAATGCATTTACCATGTGCACACCAGCCTCTCTGTATACGAACTGGTAGAGTAATTTTAATGGCCTGGCAAACTACTCAAATGACAACCAGCTGTGTTTCATAGTAGTTAGCGTATATTCTGTTTCAGAAGGTGGAATTCTGGGTTAAGTGAAGGAAATAAAATTACTCCAAAGACTTTTTAAGCATTTAACATTTTATTCTGGGTGAGAACTTTGAACTCGGCATTGTTAAAGAGGGACTGCAAATCTTGGAAATGGTGCGCAGCATCAGAACATGAGCAGGGAGGACGACTAAGATGCTGTATCAGCAACGAGCCAAAATGATCGTGTTGTTAGAACATTTATGACTCATTTTAACACACACTGGGGGCTTTCCTGTCATTGCCGTGCAGAGTTTCTCATGCAGAGCTGCCATTAATGAGAAGGGGAGTTAGCTTCGTGCACAGATTGCCTCAGCACCTGTGTTAGAAGAGACCTACACTTTGTGACTGAGAGGAGACTTGTGCCGAAAAGGGGTTGCATTCCTATGACCATATGGGGAGTTTGGCCTGGTGCCTCCTTAAGGGATCAAGTACCTATTCAGGAATGGCTTAATAGCTTTGAGACTGGATACACATGTATTTGCACCAGGTTAGTTAAACCAGTGTAGGGCTTAGAAGAACAACCTCTGCTGAATCTTGCTGGGGTGCTCATAGAAGGTACCTTGTCTCATGCCACCCCCATCCCCATTTACAGCCTTTGAAGACACAATCACACTTCAGCTGCACTGGTTCACACTGGCGTTTCTAAGCAGAGCTATGCTCATCAGTGGTTTAAAGCTAATGTAGTTGGCTGCTAATCGGGGCAGCTGAGATCCAGATACACATCTGGTTCTGTCACCTCCACTACAGAGGTGCTAATTCCTGGAAGAGGGGTGACCAGAAAGAGCTAGTGATCCCTTCAGCCAGAAAGATTTGGCAAACTTGGCTGCTGGAGCCCTTAACTTGGTATAAACATCAGGGACACAGTTAGTTATTGAAAATCTGTTCCCAATTGGAGTTGGTCTGTTGGAGTAGCTTAACGAAATCCATGAAGAACCTCTTAGCTATATTGGTATGCCTCTGCTTGTGAATAAGACCTTGAGTTTGACCTGCATAAAAACTGTTGCTGACAATGCAAAAAATAAGTGCATCTGTGCAGTTACTAACCCAGCACATGTTCCAACCTGATTGACTAAATCTTCACCAATCCCATGCAGTATCTTGAAAAAGCCTAGATTATAGAATATGAGCACATAAAGTGAACACATCACAATGTGCATTAATACCTTATTTGGGATTTTTTTGCTCCATTTAAGCATGACACTGCTCCTGACCCTCCCAGCTGTAATTCATATCACTTGGAAGCCAGTCAAGATCTGCAATTCTTGTTTCTGTCACATTCCAGGGGTCGTATTTTATCGGGAATTCCAAAGTGCAGCTTTCCTGAGTGTGTTCATGTTTCTGTTCGGGTAAGTGTATCAGCCTAAAATCTGCACTGTTTCAGTTTGTCTGAAACAGCATTGCCTTGTGCCTTCTTTTCTCAGTAAGAAGAAACCCTCCTTGTTATTAAAGTATTATGGAATAGCCATTATAGTAGGATAAAAAACCACTAAAGAAAAAGATTGATGTCTGTGCTTTGGGCGCTTGGAGCCCAGTTTTGAATCCAAATATGTAAAAATGTGAGATACTTATGAACTATTAATCTCATGATGGAATGAAAAAAAAACAGCATGTGTTACTCTAGCAGGAAGGAGAAATCACTGCTCTGCACCAAACATCAAGTTATAGGGGATGCTTTTACAACTGTGAGACATCTCCTTCCATTTTACCTTCCATTTATGTGTCTGGTTGGTCTTTGCTGCTGCTAGGCATGGGCAACTATTTGAGCTGCTTGCCTATGAGGGAATAATATAATAACTCTCTCCCACCTTCCTGTGTCAAGAAAGATACAGTGTGCCTGCAGAGGAATCCAGAGCACGCTAAATGAATTCCTGAAGAGTGGCCTAAGTGTTGTGAGAGCAGGAACCTTCTGCTGGCTCTCAGCACCATAACAACTTTTGGGACAGAAAACAGTTCCTTGATAATGGGCGTGAGATGGTTAAAAGCATCTCACAGAACTGCTGGAGGTGTCTTGCACAGTGCTGTCAAATAAATGGGGCTGATAGCTACAGACGTCTTCGTCTTCTGCAGTTGGGCTGGAGTAGGTGCACAAAACTGCTATCTTGTCTGACTGCAGATGAGGGAAAGACAAAACTGGAGATGAGCAACTATGTATTTGGCAGATAGGAATTAGGGGTAGTGTGTCCAACATAAAGCGGATAGAAGATTTGTCTAACCACAGCAGTTTTTCATTGCTTCTGGCTTGCAGCTTGCCCCTGAGACACACAGTCAAATGAGAAAAACAACAGAGATGTTGATTGTCTGCAGCTAGACTGAGTTGTTAATGAAATTGCACATGCTAGAATGCTAGCTTGGATACTCTGTGAAGATTTGCTGAGGGATTCAAATATTGTGGTCTCACATTCACAGTCATTTGATTAGGTATATATTGCTGAAAGTGTAGTTTTGGCTGTGGAGCTTTTGGAACTGATTATAAAGTTTCAGGAGGCAAAAACTAGACTGAAAGAAAGCCCAAAACAAATTTATAGAGCTGCCAGGAAGAAGTGTTTCTTTATAAACTCAGCAACTTGTGTTTGGAAGTCCTTGAAAAGGAAACATGGAAAGAAATTCTCATCTCAGATGCAGCGAACTGTTTCTAATGATACTCTGCCACTGTTATTTTGCAGGTGTCTACTGTCGTTCCTTGGTGTGTTTATAATTGCAAGAAATAAAAAAGAGGAGCATTTACAAATTCCTTTTATTGACTGTGGACATATTCCTGGTATGTAGGGCTTTTTTTCTGTCTCTGTTTAAATGAGGTATCAGATAATGGGATGACCTATGAGAATTGAGTCACAAATGTTCTCTAGTCATATTTAATAAATATACTGTTCTCTTAATTTCTATTCCTGTTCCCAACAGATTTTTCAAAGAATTTTTCAGAGTTCTTTCAAACTGTTGTTACAACCAGTCAAATGAAAACTATGATTGCTAGAGCAAAGAATGTTTAAATGATGGGTTGGTGGGGGATTTGTTTTATTAAAATACTTTATAGAGTTCTTGTTTTTCCCTTCTCTCACAACATTTCCTTAGGACACAAATTGACAGGGAAAATACAACCAGATTCTCACAGTTCAAGCTATGGCACACTGAGTAAGGAAGATGACTCGGTGAAAAGTCAAAGCTGAAAGAAGAAAGAACCTTACTTGCCAGCTATCAGGAGGAATACCACTGGAACAAGGAGCAGCAGCACCTTTTTGTTGAAGTATACATTGAACTCCTGTATGTTGATGAGTCATAGTATTATTTAATCCTAATTAATTTATCCTATGATTCTACCAAATGGGTTCTAAATATAAAGGAAGCCTTAAGAAAAACTAAATAACCATTAATGATACAGAATATTCTCCTGGTATCAG
This sequence comes from Empidonax traillii, assembly GCF_003031625.1. Lineage (NCBI taxonomy): Eukaryota > Metazoa > Chordata > Aves > Passeriformes > Tyrannidae > Empidonax > Empidonax traillii. Next base: position 250,066 of record NW_020955922.1, read on the forward strand.
TGCCTGTTGGGGATATTTTTAGAGTCTTAATTGCCTTGAAATGCAAATAGGCACAGAACAGGATTATAAAAATTCCCCTTTGAAATCCCTCAGATCTGTGTAGATGCTTAAAGACAAAGGTGGGAAATGGGAACTTTCATAACTGGCTTCAGGGTATTCTGCTATATGTACAATGCCTTTTAAATCTGTTCTTTCATGTTCAGGAGTTAAAACTGTAGGCATGTATACAGTGGACACAAATAGGTACACACAAAGAATTTTGTATTATATGTAGAGAGACAATCCTGATTATCTCCTACCATCAGATTGGTTCTTCCAAGGAAATAAACACTTGTGTGAGGAGGGGGAAGAGAGTATTTGTCATAGGCACATGGTCACGTGCCCACATCTGAGGTGGCCAGCCAAGGCAGGTCTAGGGAATTATTCTTGACATTTTACATCCTTGGAGAAGATTCCTATGCACTGGGCTCTATGGCCTGTTAGCATAGTCTGGCCTGAGTTTAGCTTCTTTCTCAGCAAAAGAAGGTTTTAGTGAAGAAAATACAAAGTTTTTCAGGGGAAGTGGGGTAGCCAGGCTCCCTCTCTTGATGTGTTTTGGAAAAATACTCCTAAAAAAGAAAAGTAGGGCAGCTCCTTGTTACCACTGCTAAAGTTGTGTGAAGAAAGGCTGTAAAATCAGAACCACAAAGTGTCACAGTAACTGTACCATTTTTCCTTCATTAAATGGTAGTGTCTCCACACTGATTTAAAGAGCCAGCAGTAATGGGAAAGATGGCAACACAGGCTCTGTCACTGCAGAGACCCGGGTTCGATTCCCGGTCGGGGCCCCTCCCCGGGCAGATGGAGCTCGTTAGCCCATAAAGCAATCCATCTACGTCCTGAGGACCTCGCTGCCACCGTCCAAGCGTGCTTGGCCCCGGCAGATGAACCTCAGGATTAAAGGGTGGGCTCAGTTCCGCGCCCACTGTGTCTCACCTAAAAAATCCAATGCGCAGGCTGGAAGGTGTAAAGACCTTCCCCGGTTCTTCGTTCGCGAAGAGACTGGCCATTTTTCATAAAAAGTTAAAGTGTTCTTGAAAAATATTCATCTTTTGTTTGAGGTTTAAGTTAATCTGCAGAAATAGATAAGGGCCATAGACTGTGTGTTTTTTGTTTCAGTGAGATAAGAGGAAATAAGGTCTCTTTTTCCTTCTCAAATAATTTTTTTTTTAAATTTTAAAATAAGTACAGCTGAAGATCCATAAGGCAATTTAATTTCAAATGCTACAAAGCACACATAGAGCTGCAGTTTTTGCTGTGCAGCAATGTCCCAGGAACTAGGGCACGTGGAGACTTGTGAAGCTGTTTTTCAATGTAGACCTTTCCCAGCTGACATAGGACAAGGCTCTGTGTCTGCACCTTATTTGTACTAGCTGCCTGGCTTGGCCTTCCTTTCCTCTCTTACAGCTTGAGTTGAAGTTTCTAAAGCTTAAATAAAAATTTTAAAAAGCACATTATTTTCACATGCTTTCCCCAGGGAGTAAGAGCATGCCACTCTCTTTCTTTTGCAAGTCAAATTTAAGCTTCTTTCCAAGTCTCAAGTGAGAATATGTGCTAAAGATGGAAATAGGAGGCCTACAGGCTTTCATTCTGTGACCTGGGAAACAAATGAGTGAAAGGATTTGGTTTTGTTGCTTTTTTAAATGATTGACCTTGAGCATCTTTCCAAAATCTGTTTCCATGATTTAGGAGGTCTGGAGGGGGTAATAAAGGTTACCAGGTAGGATTTTCTCTTTAGAGTAAGAAATCAAATGTAAAAATCTGTGGCGAAAGTTATTATTTATTTTATATTTCTGCATTTCTTCCTGAACAAGGCTTTTTGGTTTTTTTTCTTCCTCTGGATTTATACAAAAATTATAAGGGTAAAAATGTTGTCTTTAAACTCTAACATATTTGAAAGTAATTTATGGAGCAAAACACTGATGAGAATTATGTGCAATTAGAAGTTGTGATTTGACATGATCTTTTAAACTCAAGTACGTTCCAACTAATTAATGTATTACAGGATCAGAAAAAACTCAGTGATGAGAATTCATTACTGCTCTGCCAAGAAAGAGACATGACTTGTTTCAAGAATCAGTTCCTAATATATGCTAATAAATGCTGTTTTCGGATTCTGCTTGCCATACTTAGGTAGCAAATACCACAAAGCAAAAGCCTTTGCATTGGAATACAAAACCATCTCTGAAGCCCTTCTCTTTAATCATGAGTTTTTTTCTTGCAAAATTTTTGGCTGACATAAAAATGTGGGCTAGATAATAAGCTGCACAACTTGCACCTGCAGACTGAATTTTCCTGAACAGATCCTCTGCAAGATATGTGGAAATCAAACCAGGGGAAGGCATGGTGGGCAGGAAGCAACCCCCAGGCTCCAGCTTGGGATTTTTGACAGACCAGAATCAGAAGGACTCATTTAGTGGTTGTTCCACTGCTGGTCACGCTGCAGCAAGAGATGAAGTATTAACTGGCCATGGGCCTGGAAATGGGAGCTCTGGAGTAGAACGAGGCTGTTTAATTTTTGCCATAAAATATCAGGATGCATTTACCAAATGGTTTCAGCCGGCATAAAATAAGTGACCTTTGGACTGGATTTGTCTCTCTGCCCATGGTAGGGGCCTGGTGATCTCCTGGTAGGCTGATTGCCTGCCCCTCACTACAACCAGCTTTTGGCAGCATCATGCTTTTCATGTAAGGGCACTGGTCACCTAAAACCAAGGGAAAGAGGCTGGACATAAGGGCTTGAGTTTCTGTGCTTTAAAACTATGGTTTCATGCACTTGGAAAGCGGCTTGAATGGTTCAGTGCTGCTGAAAGACTCTTTTTCCTGGCTGTGAGGTCCTGTGGCTCTCTGTGAGCTAGTTCAGCTCGCCCATCCTGCAGACACAATCTATGTCCTTCTCCTTGCTGGGATAGCTCTCTGAGCTGAGCCAACCAGGCTGACTGGAGAGTATGGTGGGAAGGATGTGAAAAGGAGGAGAGGCAGTGAGACCTCTCTTCTTCAGGGGGAACTATTACATTATTTCTCTCCTGAGGAGATTCTCTATACAGCAGGCATTCTGCTAAGGTCACTCTTCATGCATCACCATAACCCAAATGCAGTTACGAGCTTCTTGAAGCACTTTGAAGTATCTGACTCCTGAAGCAAATCCGTGAGCCAGAGAACTGGCTTCTGTATAGAGAATGATGTGTGGCCCCAAAGGGGGCTGAGATGGGCAACTCGTGACACCAGCAGTGTCCCAGGGTCAATTAGAAGCCCGGACACATGTCTGACTATGAATGATTCTGAGGATTAATTTTTTTATTTCCAATGACTGTTTGCTATAAGGTGTATGATGGAAGGATGGCCTGAAAAGTCTTCTGAACTCAAAATGGTTTCACTCCTGTGATCTCTCCTTCCAACCCACTTTATGCGGGATCATTGGTTGCTTGCAGAGAAAAATGTTGCCTCTGATAACACTGGGGTGCAGATGATTAGGCTGAGCTGTCTTCCAGTTTGCCCTTTCGTTACTGTCGTCTGAGACTTGGCATTTTTTTTGCTGAAATTTATTCATTCCTTCTGCAGAAATCAGCTGGACTGTGTTAACAACTGGCCCAAAGGAGACAAAGGCTAACTACCTTAATTATATTCCATATATTGTATGTGTCTTTAGCTTGGCTTTTTTTTTTTTCCTACTGATTTGGGAGTGAAGAATGACTGTTCTCTGCCTAGTGAAGCAGAGAGGAAATATGATACTGCCTTGGCAGATGGGAGATGTTTTAACCTTTTGAAGATGGGAGATGTTTTAACCTTTTGAAGATGGGAGATGCATAGAGACACCTTCCAGGCACTTGGCTGAGGTAACCATTGAGTTACAACCTAAAAGGAGGCAGCACTGGCAAATATATCACTGCATATTAAGCATTCATGACCATTTAGAAAGGATGCTGGTCCTCTTGCCATGTGTTGCATCTGTTCAGAGCACATGTAGCTGATCTGGACCCTTAGGCTGCACATAAACATATTTTTGAAGCATGCTGAACAGGACGCCCTGAGGATATCAGTGTCTCTTGAGCATGTACTGTCTTCCATGCAGAGCTCTTTCTGGGTCCTCCCTTTAGGGAAATCAGAGTGTGGGGTAGATATACACCACAGGATTACTCTGATAAGCAGATATTCCCATATACCCAAGATATTCCCATGACCTGGGAAGTGTTTACAGAGTACTGCCTTACAAGGAAGTTGTGTAAACTTACAGTCTTAGATTACATTACCTTTACTTTCTGCTTCCCACCAGAGTAAGCAAGGACAGTTTTGGGTATCCACAGAAGCAGGATTATTAGCACCTCAGGAACTTCAAGGTCTAAATAAAAAGTTAGGTGGCTGCTGAGTAGGCTTCTAATTTAATCTAAATCCCAGTTTTGCAGTTAGGGCTCTAAAGCTTGTCCAGGCCTTTCAAAGTGCATTTCATAGTACAAATCTGCAGCAACATTTTGATTGCTAATTGACTCGGTCATTGGTGCCAGGACAATTTGTGTCATTTCAGTTCAGAAGGTAACCATGATGGGGTTGGTGCTCAGCAGCAGACTCAGAAATCATGGTGGCAGAAGAGTTTTGCATGAACACAGAGGGGTCCACACTACAGTGCTCTCCTGGGCTCCTTGTTGACAGTGTCAACAAAGAATTTGTTGACAGTTTTTGAAGGAGAGCTACTGTAAAGGAATGATTAAACAGGTGGCTCTAACACTGACTGCTTTACATGAAGTTAATATTTCACTGTAGTCCATGGCACTAATACCTTAAACATGAAAAGTGGCCTGTGGCCATTGATGAAGGAGCCAATTTTTGTACTTTGCTAAATCACATGGGGAAAAATAGAAATGATTGATTAAAGTCTCCAGCACAAACATGCACTTGCCAGTTCTCTAGTTGGAGATTTCCACTCTTGGAATAGGCATTGCCTTGCCTAGATGAAATCTTTGGAGTCTGCTGCCAGGTCTTTTGCCAGAATCATTAAACTGGTTGAAATAACAGCACTGTCATTTGTCTTCCTTTTGATAGTTTGTGGGCGTAAATCCAGAGCAGCATGAACATAAGATCAGGAGTTTTCTCTCCATTTGAAAAAAATGTTTAAAGTTTTTTCTGAGTTTCAGTAGCAAGTGTATCAAGCTTTGTGGTGTCTAACGCTCTCCAATGCCCTCAGCCAAGAGTAAGGGAGAAAGCTTGCATGGCACAGAGCCTGCTAATTAGGTAGTTCTTACCTGTCAACGAAGGTCACTGCTGGTAACACACTCTACAGCAATAGAATACAACAAACTACTTGAGCTTCTATTCAGTTTTCCAAAAACCACTGTTCTGTGTTTTACAAAAAAGAGCTGAGGAATATGGTTTACTAAACATTGCAGTTACCCATGTGTTTATTTTTTCCAGACAATGTTTAACAGTTAATGCACTGCATGTTCTGACAATACTGACTGGATTCTGGGTGCATGCATGTGCTGCAGGATTTGATTCAGCAGTGTGAATAATGGAGTTTGCTGATATAAGAAGGCAGCTTTATGTCATCTGGCCTGGACTCTTTTACAGTTCAAGTTAGGCAACCTCCTCTGAGCACTTCTGTGTGAACCCCTTGGCCCATCTATAGAAGGCAACCCATCCTCTCCTACTAGTCAAAGTAGAGGAACCACCACTGCCATTAGTAACTTTTACTACCAGTGAGTCATTGTTTGCTTTTGAACTCTGCCTTATGTCTATTTTAACTTGTTTGGATTTAGCTTGCACTATTTGTCTTTTGCCAGTGATTTAAAGCATTCAGTAAGTCCCTCTAGTAAAATACAGTATGACTTCGTCTTTTCGCTAAGCCAAAGAGAAGGAACTTTTAAGTCTCTCAGCATCAGATCTTTCTTTACACCCTCAGATTTTTTTCTGTGGTGGTTTTCTGATTTCTCCCCATTTTTCAGTGTCTGCATTTGGTCAAGTACAAAGTAAAAATCACATCCTATCAGCAGTGAAGAAGTAGCACAGAACTGGACCAGGCCCAGCACACCATGATCAAGTGCTTGGCTTCCCCTCTTCGCACAGCTGCAGCCCTGCCACCTCTCCCGGGAGGTGCCTGTGCTTTGTTTTGACACCGTATTTTAATGTCAGCTGTTTTGCACGCCCAGAGATGCAAGAGCATCGATTATTTTCAGTGATTTGATGTCTGACTCATTTCTGGGTTCAGTGGTGGTCCAAAGAGTAGGTACCCCTGCTCAGAGGTCCCCAGGAGGTCTGGCACAGCAGGAGACCTTGAAACTCTCTGGCCCAGGGCCTGACATAGATGTAGTAGTACCTGGAAGTTGTAGTAAGCAACACTACAGAGTTGGTCTTTCTTCAGCACCTGAGGCATTTGAGAGTCCAGCGAGGTTTGGGAGGAGGATGACTAATTCAGTGACTGTTTAAGGCGTGGTAAGTAAATAGGACCTGTGAGAGGTGCCTGGATGTGGGGAGACCCTGCCCAAATTGGTTGGTCTCTTCTCAAGGATGGTGATGGTGCACCAGAGAGAAAAGATGCTGATATTTGCTGATTTCTGTTTGATATGACAGAAAGGCTTCTGCTCCCTCTGTCCCTTGCTGCTCGCAACCTCACAGTGAGCACGTGTTCTGAAAACAGCAGTTTGGACTCGTCCCCTCCAAGAGGACACAAGCACCTGCCAATGCTGAATAGGACATCCAGACCCCAAAGAGTGCTTTCCAGCCCTGGCCTCTTTGGATCATTCTGGTGATCAGCCATTTGCTTAGGCTGTGGATGTCCCACCCTGAGGTGCCCAAGGCTCCCCACAGGGTCCTGCTCCCAGGTGGATATTGCCCTTCTGGTTCTGCTCCTGCCTGCACAAGGAATGAGTGTTCCCCAGCCCTTTTGTGGATATTTGATTTGAAATTCATCTGTTTTGGAGGGAATATTGTGGTGCTTTTACAGCACAAGGTCCTGTGTTACACCACAGAGCAGGCACAGCTATTTTGCCAGTAGCTTTGCACTGTGAATAGTTTGAGTCCGGTGCTCTGAGGTGTTTGAGGTGGTTCTTGGTATTTTCAAATGAACAGATCTCTAATGTCACCTCAATTAGCCTGAGATATTTTGTGGGAGAGTTCATTTGAAAAAAAAAAAAAAAGGCTGCTTTTAATACTGAAGTCTTTGCAAATAAAAGGCCCTGTTGGAGGACTTTGAATGTGATTACAGTGACTCACATTTTTAATGGCTTTTTTTTTTAATCTCAAAAATGGCTTCTTTCCAAATAAAATCCTACAAGGCCTCATATAACAAACAAGGGTTACTGCTCTTTTCCACACATAACATGAAAAATATCCTTGAGTGAAGCAAACTGCAGCCCATCTGCTGTAGCTTGGCTGGCGTGCGGCACAGCTCCCTGACCATTACGCATTGCTCTTGGTAAAGCAAACCACCTGCTTCCTGCACGAGGTCCCGCCTCGAGCCTCCCCAGTGCTTCTCTGAGGAGGAAACTCATCCAAACTGCTGATGGGGGATGACAACCTTGGCATTCCCTTTCGCTGCATTTGTTCTTATGCCATTTGTTGTTCACTCAAGTGCTCCGTGAACTTGCGTCTTCTTTTCCATCCAGGCTAGAAAAAGGCAGGCTGTGCCAGAGATAAATAGACTCCTACCTTCCTGTCTATGGTGCTCCTTTAATCTCCAGCTGCAGTCAGCAAAGCCTTCATTTGGGAAGCCAAAAGGGCACCCTTGAAAGGGAAGGGAAAGGAGAGAAGTCTCGGGACAATTTTGCCAAGGAGTGATCTGAATGTCAGCCCCCTCCTCCCTGATTTAGGGTCTGATGCTGCAGATGCTTAACTGAGCTGAGCCTTTCATGTATCCCACTTGTGTCAAACAAGTACTCACATGAATTCCAGAAGTGTCCTGGACATGTACTTCCTAGACACATTTCCTAAACACTTATAGCACAGACAAACTGTAATTTTGCAAAGACTGTGCTGAGTAAAAAATGGCATTTCCCCCAGCTGCTTGCCATCAAGCTGCATAGCTCTGGCAGCTGAACGGACCAAAGCCAACGCCATTACACAGCACATGCTGAGCATCCTCCCATTGCCATCCCTGTCGTCGAAGGAAGAACTCCATTAATCTTGTTCACTGCTTAAAGCAGATTAGGGACCATCTGCATAGCCCTGTCCACCAGCCTCACCAGTAGGGTGCCCTGAAGCCCTGGGCATGGCTTCAAAGGACACAGCACTTGACAAAACAAATGGCTTTCTATGGCCTAAGTGAGGTCAGGACACACACTGCTCTGGGTACTCTTAACGATCAAAATGTTAATGTGAAGTTGAAAAGTCCAAGGTGAAATCCTTTCCCAGTCTGAACTGGAGACCATTAGCTATGTCTTCAGGAACTAGAAGAACTGGGCTACTGGGGAAAGAGGACTTCTGCTTGGCCATGACTCTGCTGCTGCAGTCCAGAGGGTGCTATAGTGGTACTTCATATGGCTGTCAGGACAAGATGTTTTTTCCTCCTACGTTAAAAAAAAAAAAATCCAGTACTGTTGTTTTTGCTAAAAAATAAACAGTTTTCACTAGTTGCTTCTCTGAAGTTAAACAGTATTGTTAAATTCTCTAACTATAAATAACCATCAGCAGCACTCAGAGGTAAACACCTCATATGAAAAATTCCACTCAGTAGAAATTTGGCAGTTTTATGGTCAGCTCAAAATGTGATCTTAGAGCAGAGAATAAAGCCCTCTTGAAATAGTGTTATTTGAAGGGAAAAGTGTTTGTGGGTACATGTGGTTAACCATTTATTCTTGTGGCAGAGATTAGTATCTCAATGGTACCGACCCTATCATGTGTTTGTTAGTGTGCAACATACTGTGCCACTCAGTTCTCAGAGCGCAACTTCTTATTATTTCTTTTTTAAAAAGAAGTTGTGCAGCACACAGTAAATATAACTAAAAGTGGGGAAAAAATAGTTATTTACTGTGCATAAATTAGTTTTGTAATGCAAAATAATATCACATCTTAAAACACGTAATTAACCATTGGCCAAAGCAAAATCATATATTAACAATGTGTCATGTTTGTCTGGCCAAAATTCAAACCTATGTTTATTTGTTTTGTTGTGCTAAGTGGTGGTCTTAAACACACCAAGCCACTGGCAGAGTGAAGCTGCAGCTGGGACTGCATGAAACAGGGTAAAAGGTGCAACATGCACTTCAGTAAAGCACTGCTTAAGGTTGTCTCAACATCAGCCTACAAGAATAGAGTGCTAAGAAAATTACAGGAATGGTCCTAACTCTGTTTCAACAAATGTTGGTGCTCATAGACTCCAGAAGCCACAGCTGAGTCCCTGTGCTTTCCATCAGCTGCTTAATAACTAACAACGAAAGTGCTGGTGTGAACTGGGGGCTTACTGTGAGGATTCAGACTCTTGCCTTGAGCCTGTACTTACAACAGACTGTGTTCCAGCATGGGTAAGAGACAGGAATCCTGAATTCTTGGGTGCTTATATGTAGGGCAGTATTTTGGTTCCTTTTTCCAAAGAATCAAAATCAGGTGAAGTAGGTATAGCTCTAAAACCTGGTTCCCTCCTTTCTGGAGCAACCACTCCTATTGAGTCGTCCCCATTCCCTCCATTTGCTTTCCACATCAGAACTTTGGGGTATTTCTGTGTTCCCTGTGACGGAGGAGGCACAAGAACCATCAGCAGTCAGGACACCAATCTGACTCCTCTGCACACATTTTGCGTTTCACATCTTCTGCTTAGACTGTCATCCTGAATCCTTTTGGGTCAGCTCTATATGCAGCATTTTTGAGTGCTCAGCAGCATCTGGGTAGTGCCCATGGGTGTGTATGCAATACAAATAATTCACTTAGATAAAAGGTAGCTGTAGAAGCCCAGAAGATAAGGGGCTAATGTGTATGGCTCAACATTCTGAGATGTGGAGCCAACCAAGGATTGTTGGTAATAACCACGCCTGTGAGAAAGAACAGGATGTGGCTGGACAAGGGGACCATACAGAGGTAGGGCAGCACTTTTCTGGGACAAGCATCCTTGTTCTAGCTCCTGGAAATAAGCACAACACAGTACAGTACAAGCAGAACAATGAGGTCAAGAAGCAGGCATGGACTGTTGACCAAAGGTCAACGCAGTAGAAGGGGATCAAGACCATCAAGACAACACTCAAAGTGCTCTGACTCATTTCCGGAAAGGTCTGAAAGAACAGACTGTGCATGATAATTAATTTGGATTAAAAGTGATAAATTTAGCTCCAGGGCAGTTTCTTTTCAACTGCAGGCATCTTCGAATCTTCCCTGTAAAGTGGGGCACCACAGCAGCATGAACAAAAGAATAAATAAGCTTACATGTACCATAAAAATGTGTCTGGAGTTTCAGAGTTTCCAGCAAGCTCTGATAGAAGTAAGCAATGGAACAAGGTTCCCAAAAGCTTTACAGTAGAAACAGTGGGAGCGAGAAACCTGACTAGTCTTAGCATGGAATCTGCAAAACATATGATGTGTATGCAACAGCGCAGGAGCCCCTGATGTGAAGGTCACTCCCTGCCCTATGTTCCACAAGCTGATTTAGCTGTTAAATTCAGTCGTGGCTTCCTGCAGCAATAAAGCTGCAATGCTGTGAGGAAGGGAAAAGACTTGCATTTGAATGCAGTAGCTGTGATATTCCAGGAACAATATTTACACTGGAAAGGTCAACCTGGCCTACTGCAACAGTGGTAGTAAGGGCTTCGGCAACATCTGGGGTGGTGACAAGTAGGCAAAAGGAGTGCAGTAAAGTAATATTAACCTGCTGGTTTTATTGTTAGCATTGTTGAACGTAGTATGCTTCCTTTGTGAGTATTCAGCATCTGATGGAAGATGGAAGCCTGATACAGCAATCTGTCATTGACTCTTTAGAGTACAGACAAGGCATTTATTTGTGTCTTCACAAATAAATGAAATAGTGGACACACTTCTCCAAAGCAGTGGTTCTCCATGCTCCTTAGTCCAAAGTCCTACCAACTTTTTGGAGCATTAAGCTGCAGACTGCTTGAGCAGTCTTAATGCAGCACTCTTCATGAAAAACAATTGAAAATTAGGTTGCCCATTGAAAGTTGAGGCAGCATGTGTGTGAGGGTTTGGGCAGTTTTGGGGTGGGGGAGATAGTGGGGAGAGTTGCTTTGTTTTAGAGTGATCTCAGAAACCAGGAGTGGCCCCCAGAGCACAGGTTGAGAAATACTCTCCCAGGGACAAAATAACATCTGAGCGCAGAACCTCATTGTTCCCTAAAGCTGCCAAGTTTGCCAGGGATGGCTTGGAGAGCAGGGGGTAGATAAACCTCTTCACTGTTATTCAAAGCTTTAACTTCAAGCAGAACAGAAAATAGCACTAATTGTTGTCACAGCAAAGGATATGTTTGAACTCAATGCAAATGTAATGCATGCTGTTTTGCTGCAAGCAGGAGTGGAAAGTTGAAGATGGAAGATCTGGGTATTCTCATGAAGCAGAGTACAGTGTCAGAGCTGATACATTCAACACCTTGTACTTTCTGACTGATGTCTGTGATGATGATCAGAACATGCAAGAACTGAGAGAGAGTATAGATTTTAAGGAAATCATCAGCAGCCACAAATGAAACAGCATTCCAAGGAAAAAAGGTGGGTGGGCTCTAGAATAAACATGTGGATCCCTGAAAAGAGGTAGGTTTCCAGTGGTTTTCTTTAACTTTCTGGATAGAGGAGTAGCCTTTTCAGAGTCTGGAAACATTTTCTTACTGCATAAGAGGTGTCTCAGAAATGAGACATAAAGTAGAACTCCCACTAAAAGCAGAATTCCATTCTCCATCAAATTTCCTTTCAAATACTGATAAAATGTAAATTTTAAAGCCTTGTCTACTTACAATGGTCTTGATTTTCTGTTCTTTTTGAGGAGCACTGAAGAAAGATGTCTTCTTTCCCTTATTCTGTAGAAAAGCAATAAAATTACAGTCATCTGAAAAATACTGGCATTAGCTCTGAAAAAGGATAATGCAGAATTATGTCAAAGAAAAGAAGTAAATTTTTGTTACAGTCTAAGATATCTGAATTCCTCCAAATCAGTAGCACATTTATTATGAATGTCAGAATTTCCAAAGGTAACCTTCATTAAGTCTCTTAAAAAGTCAGCCTACAACACCCATGTGGTTCAGAGTCTGTAGAGCAAAACCAATAATAAAACCAGGAGGCTGTTCTTTTCTCTCCCTATCACTTTCTTTCTTTAAACAAGAGTACATGCACATGTGTGTGGGTCTGCATGTATGCAAAACAACAGAAATCTAGCAAAGAGCAGGACTTGCTTGTCTCTGCATTTATCATGCATTGCTGACTCCAAAATATGTAATTCTGAAAAATTAAGAGGTCTTGCTTTTCCCATATTATCCCACCTACAGGAAGCACTTTCTTTTTCCTGCGTAAATCATCACTTAAAACCTTTTAGGATTAAAACATGACTAAACCTTAACCTTTTCATTTGGAAGAAGCATTTTCCAGCAGGTTTGGATGGTCAGCTATGATCATTTGGCTTCTATGAAGTTATTTGCAAAGGAAAAAAAAAAAAAAAGGTTATTATAAGTGATTTCAGTTTTTCTCAAAGATTACTTTCTTGATAATGTTATACAATAAGCCCCTAAAAGCTGGTTTATAGGCCAGCTCCACAAGACAAACAGTGAACAAATTGGCCTGGGCAAGGAAAGCTTTCCTAAGATAATTAAAACAACTTGTGCCGGCACTGTGAGAAAGAAGACAGCTTTCAAAATGTTTATCTTCAAGCTAAAATACAAGTCCCAAGCCTGAGTTTGAAAAACAATTGAAAGATCATTGGCCCTGGCAAGGAGCTGATGCGCAGTGGGAGGTAGGTGGGCCAGGCTGTGAGCACTATGCAGGTGGGATTGGGGCCAGCGGGTCAGCTGGGATGGTCCTGGGAGGAGGTGGGCAGGGACCTCCTTCCTTTGGCACATTCCCCTGGTCTCAGAGGTGCATCCTCTGCCAGCTATCTCACAGTTACTCCTCACATGAGGCTTCCTATTAACACGCCACAGCACCTTTAGCCTCTCAGTTTGTTCCTCTCTTTTGGTTCCTCCATCCGGTGTATGATCATGCTGCACAGCTCCTCTGCCTCTCCTGCATCTTCTGAGGACAACTACACTGTTGACATATCTGAAATTCTCCCTTTTTTGCCAAGATATCCTTCTCCTGTTGCTTCTCTTCATGTTGGCTTCATGTAAGTTATTTAGGCAATCATTTATATAAAAATCCAGGGTGATAACAGAGGTTGACATAGTGAAAAGGCTTTGGTTGTAAACTCACTTTCAATTCCTAACCTGAAGATAGTGTTGCCTCCTGGTTCCAGATTTCCCAGTGTTGCAGCTGCTGGCAACTCGGTGGTTTTGTTTATTCTTAACACTTCCTTCACAAGAAGAAAGCAAAGTTCAGTCATTACTGCATGAGTGGGAAGGGAAGAAACAAACCCATCCTCATTAAAACAATATACTCAGTCCTTTTCCCTGCCTTTCCCCACCATCCAAGTAGGACTTCACGCAGAGGGCAAGAACAGGCAGTGATTATTTGCTATGGAAGTATGTTCATGGAGTGCAACACAAAGCCAGATCCCAGAGGAAATTTTTGTTGTTGATTAGATAGTTACAAGGATTTGGAAATCACCTAAGGAGCATGGGAAGTAAGGTGTTACTGTTTCAGTCACTCGTTAAAACTGCACCTGATACATTTCTCTGCAGCAAACCACCACATGCAGGACTGCATCTCCAGAAATAAACAGTCTGAGGAAGCCAAGGGTCTGGAGAGAAAGGCAAACCACATGCCCAGGGTGAGCTGTTACAATCACAAAATTGAACATTAGTGGTGTCCCCTATAAGCCTCAGCCTGTCACATTTGACTAACTCTTCACTGCACATGAGAGCTTCACCAAAGTTTGTGGGCTGTCTCCTGCTCACTGTGTAAGTTCTGCCTGTGTTACCTGCACGGGCTGTTGGGCTACAGAAAATGCAGTGGGCTCTGAAAATGCAAAGAAGTTTGACATCTAACTAGAGAACACAGTCACAGTGGACTTAGGTTTTAAAGATCCATTTCTCTGACAATTAGGGAATAATAGAGCCCAATAAACAACGTAAGGGTAGAGTAAATACTCGCCATCTCTTCAGAGAAACCTGCACAGAAAGGTGACATCTCTAGACAGGGATCATCTCTTGTTTGTGTCTCTTGCTTTCTTTTGGCTAAGAGTGGTATTTCTACTTAGTAGATACCTGATTTGCCCTCAATGCATTTTGTGCTACTAAATGGCTTCATTGTGACTGGAGATAGCACGGAGTTGTTTACCCGAATTGTAAGGGTGAGCGTGAGGGCAGTATATCCATGGTTGTTACTGCTGACAAGTTAATATTCCATTAAAACCAAATTTAAGCCCCGAACACACTGGACACATGAGTAACCTGGACAGTTCTGAAGTTAAGAGGCTCCCCTGTTTGTTGCATAGTTAACAGCTAAGGCTTAGGCCGAGTTGTTACATCTACAGCTGCTCTGCAGCCTTTCCTTGCAGACAGAGCAAAACACAAATATAAAGTATCTTAGAGGTCTGGAGTAATATGGGAAAGGGCCAAAATGGATGGTGGCAAATAGTGGGGGAAAGGTCATGAGAAAAAAAATGAGGGAAGTAAATTGTATTAGCAGAAAAACAGGGCATGACCCTACCATTTGGCAAAGTTACAGAAATGTTAACCTTTGGAAATGCTATTAGTTCATTGCTGTTGGAAAGTTGGCTAGAAAGGCAACACTCAGGACTGACTCAGTTCTAGGGTTTCTGCTGTGCTAAGCACAGTAACACACGAACACACCTCCCTCCCCTCTCCTCTCAGAGGCATGCTCGTAAGGAACAGCCACTAAACTGTGTGTTATTCCCAATATTTTGCTACCCTAGGCAACCAACCATCAACTCCAGTCAGCATGACACAGCCTGCAAGAACTAGATAGTCTAGAATCAATTTGCTACTCCAGTTGAGTTTGATTTTATGATCTTAACACTTGTCATTTTGGGAAGGAACAAAACATTCACTGTTCCCAGGGTATGTAATGCTACTGGGAAGCCATAAATTTTAATTCAGTGCTTTATTTCCCTCATGAAGAGATGTTGTTCATATGTGCTGTCACAGTTGGGGGTTCCTCTTTTTTTCCTTGTCCCTTCATTAAGTTGGAACACACTCAGAAGCACGACAGTTTTTGTTTCCATCAATGATGGATATTATAGTGAGAGTTTTGGTCTGGTTTCCTTGGACCCGGAATTGTTTCACATTAAATTTTCTGCTGGATGAGCTGGCACTCCTGGCTCCCTCTCCAAACTCTGCCAATCACTATTTTTTTCCTTTCAGCATTTGCCTTGAATTTGAAGTGGCAGGATATGGAGATTGATGGTTTTATTCTTTAGAGGAAAGGAATCAATTCAGAGTGCATGCTGGTGCCCAAAAGAGTATTAGGGAAGAGAAATGCTCTATCAGTTTGTCCAAGTGTATTTCAGGGTTTGAAAGTAGAAACAGAAAACTTACTAAAAATATTTGTATTTTTATTTAAATTAATATTTTAATTGGAAAACCCATACTGTATAGAGTTTTCTGTAGGATATATTGCTTCATATTTGGCAAAAAATACCCAGATGTCTAAAAGCTCAGAAAAATACCTGTTTTTTCATTCTTTCCCCTTGTATTTCCCACTTGAAAAAATTTTACCATGACAAAAAATGAAGGTACATACAGAAGAAGACCCAGTTAATAGAAGGCTACCTACTGCAGTCTGTGAAAAAAGACAGGTGTTATACAAAAGGAAAGAAATTTTAATTATAGCAATCAAAGTTCAAAGGAGAATCTTTTAAGGGTTTTCTACTATTTTATGTTATGGGATAAAAGTATATCCTGTCTGTGAGGTCAGAAACTCTATCTAGCTCCTTTTTGAGAAGGAGACTCAAACATCAGTCAGGAGATTGGCTGAAGCTGTTAATATTTTTTAATACTCACTGGTCTTAGCATTTTGAGGACTGAAAAGGAGGAGACAGATACTGCAATTTGTATGTTTTTCTCCAAGCTAGGTCCCCACAGAGTAATTTATGTCCTTGAAAATATGCAAATTAATTTTACAAATGGATCTGGATAAGAATCAATTTTTAATCATCAATTTAATGACCTTGCAGATAGAGGAGGTGACCTCTCTTACTGCTTAATGGACTTTAAAATACAGCTGACATGTGGAGTCACTGTTTTCAGTGGTGAAAGGGAAGTTATTGTTTTTGGTTGGATTTTCTGTTCCCATCCCTGAAGACCACATGAAACCTGGCTACTGTCCTGGGACTTGTAGTTCAAGTTATTGTCTTTGTAGTCCCTGGAGTTAACCAAATAGCCTGGGATCTTGACTGTAGAAAACATTTGGAGAAAAATGAATTTATGTTCTATTTCCTGCATATTTTTGATAGCTGCTTGGCCAGACTAACAGCATCCCTCCTTGTACTGTGGGACAGTAATCTTTCAGCTTTTGATGGCCTTTTACAGAGGGAAATCTGGATAAAAAATGCAGTGTTTCAAAATGAAGGCCAAGGTTTACTCAGAATAGGATCAAAGTAACACACATACAGCATACATGCAGCCTTTCCCTCTTGTGGTCTTTGCTACACTTCCACAGGAAAGTTGTCAAAAACTAAACTGTTCCACACCAAGTGGGGAGGATACTGAGTATGAACTAGAGGGGGGAACTGGGTGTTCTAATTCGCTTAGGTGCGGAGAGACAAAGTTTGCCTCGATCCACAACGTGGAGAGGTGTTAGGTTCTAATGCACCCAAAAGCGAGATTATTGCACAAATGAGGCCAGATGTTGGATTCCAAAATGATAATTCAACTTTATTTTCTAAAACAAAAACAGAGGAGGGAAAGTAGGAAAACAGAATAGCAGGAAAACCAAGAGAAATTACTGGAAGCACAGAAAAGTGGTCACCACAACCATGGGCTCAGCATTGGCTTGTAGATTCAGTCCTCCTGAGTGGAGAGGATCTCCACTGGGCTCTGATCTCTGAGCTTCTGTCTTCTGTCCCCAGTCTCGGTCTTCTGCTGTCTCTCATCCTTGTTGATATTCTTCTATGGTCTTCTCTTGTGATCTCTTGTCCTGTGCTTGCTCTCTGTGACCTGTTGGGCACTTATACTGTGCAACTGCAGGTCTCACAAGAACTTAATTTTGATAGAAACACACTTACCACAGTAGGGTCTGGGTGCTCATTGGCTGATCCATTGGTATACAAGAAAAAATCACCTGGTATACCTTATTTGGGAGAGTGTATTTAGCTGAAGCCCTTACCATGAAATAGTATTTTAATTAAAGAGATTATTTTTTAATCAAAGCAACTTGTCTTTAACAGTTTTACAATTGAAGCAACTTGCCTTTTACAGTTTTTCAATAAATCTTTTTGTTTCATGGCTCAGGCAATGGCAAAGCACATATTGTTTTTAAACATGTTCTTCATACCAGGTTGGATGGGGCTTTGAGCAGCTTGGTCTAGTGGAAGAGGTTGGAACTAGATGATCTTTAATAACCCTTCCAACACAAATTATTTTATGTTTCTATGTTTTTAAAGATGTGTCAAGCCCCTTCCGCTCCTCAGGCAATCAAAGAAAACTGTTTGCTCCAAGGGAAGCAGAGATTTAAATGCATGTTCATTAGAAAGGCTCTTACCCTGTGTGTCACGTTTGCCCATGTGCAAACACTTGCACAGCCACCTCTTGTAACATTGGTGAGCTCTGGCTTTACACCAGTGAGTTGTACAACAAAAAGAGGTTGATTGCATATGATGTGAAAAACAAGCCTTCAGACAGGGAATTGCTATTTTGGGATATTTCTGGTTTTGGTGGATAATCCAAAAAAGGAGTAAAAGTAGTCTTCTGCATGTCCATTAACCTAAAAAAGGAAAGTTTTTTACCAAAGGACTCCAGAGCTTCCCCATCAGCACAGGAAGGACTGGCTTCCACAGGTTTTGACAGAGGGTGCTGTCACGTTGCTCCAGGAGCACGTTCTACTGCGGTTGGTTTCTCAGGCTGCAGCGCCTCTGTCAACTGGTGCTGCTGGACACCTGCAATAACCTGGAAGCCTCCTCTCTCCCAGCATCAGCTTTGGGGAAACTTCAGGGACCGCAGAAATCTGTAGTTTTGGGGTTGCCATTTTAGAAGTTGTGCCACTGTGTGCTACCTATAGGCATAGAAGTAAGTTCTTAAAGACACTAACAGAAACAACATCTAATTTTTTTATAAAAATAATTTATTGTAATAAATGAAAATAATTAACTCCTCAAAATACAGTAGCTCAGTGAAAGTCTTAAAACACTAATTCTCTTTTAAGACTTTCCTTGGACTACTATGCACTAATGTTTTATTTTCATCTGCTTCTCTTTGAAAAAACCAAAACCAACTGGTTACAGTTCTCAGCCGATTTTGTACATTTTTGTGCCTTCATTTAGAACCCGCTTCATACATTTGCCAACTAATTTAAAAGAATTATTGCATTGCAAAAATATTCAGAAAACCTGGATGCAATTGATTCCTGTAAGACATTTTGTTCTACAGGAAAATAAATTATCTATTGTTAACCCTTTAATCCCTGATGCTGTGTACCACAACTACTTCCACATGCATCTTTAAAAAAAAATTAAAACCCACCGCATTAAGCAACTGTCCGTCTGAAAAGTGTTTTTTTAATTAGAGATTTACAATTTGTTATTCTGTGCACACACTCTGGATTTTTGGAGCTCCAAGGAACAGTAACAGACTTTGATGTGTATGATCTCTCTTCCTCACCCAACCCAACTCATTCCGAGCAACTAGCTTTGCCCGTGGGCGAAGCTGTCTTGGATGACACCTGGTACAACCCAAAATTTTTCAGAAGTACATATGTGGTATTTATAAATAATTACAACTGTAGACGCAGGATTCATCACTAGAGGCACAGTTAAAACAACTGGAGTGTTTCAAGAGGGGAAGAGGAGGGGGCTTATTCCTGAGGTGGCATTTTAAGTGATAAAGCTCTAGATAACTGAGGTTTTACCTGTCCAAGTTTGCTTTCATCCTTTTCATCCTTTTGTTAAAGGACAAAAAAGAAAAAAAAAAAAGCCAAAAAAAAGAAAGTCTTTTTTTTATTGCCCAGTGTGGGGAAAAAAGAAAAATAAATAAACGCAGACACTAAGAGAAGTGACATGTGAGACTGAGCCCTGATGGGCACATGGGTTTCCAGATGCTTGAGCTCTCCCATTCATCACAGCCATTTTACTCTTTAAAACACAGTCCCCCCCATAAAAAAGGAAAAAAACCCAAAAAACCAAACCAACAAACCTTTTCTAAGAAACAGGGCTAAGAAACAGGATGCTGAGAGAAGGACTGAGCTGAAATAGCTTTCTCATCCTGGCTATTTATTTGATCTTGAGATGAAATGAAATATTGAATTGCATCATCCTTTCTAGAAATTACAGCAAATCCTCACATATTTGGATCAAGAAATTTGAGTCACTCTCTTCCTTCAGATTGCTTTTTCATTCTCTGCTTTACTCTTGCTGTGTCCTGCATGTCTTATTTATTCTATTTCTTAAGAATTGGGCTTAGCCATGCAAGGCTGTCAGAACCGTAGCACTGCTGTAAGTCCATGATGAAAAGACAGCTAAAATGCTGGTAGATGTTAGGCACATCGTGGACTGTCTAAAAAAATTTTATAATAATAATTCTGTGCAGGCATTTTTCCTACTATAGAAGAAACTGTATTTCTTTAAGAGACCCAATGCAATAAATGAAAGCTATATTTTGTCTTTTGTCACTCCACCTACTTTGCAAACTACCTTGACCTCAATAATTTTATTTTGTCCAGCGTTAAGCTGGCTCTGACTTTCAAAGCTGCCACAAAATGGTTTCAGCCTATATCCTCTGTCCTTTCTGAGTTCTCATTATTCACTACAAGTTTACTTGCTCTTGCAGGGATTTGATGAGACCAGTGTTCACAAAGTACTGTAGTACAGCTGAGTTGAATTTGCAAGAGGTAAACTGTGGGTGCTGTTTATATTGCTGATCTCTGGGAAGAGCATTTAGAAACATGGGATTTTGGGTGGAGCTTTTCTGCATGTTATATCCTTGGAAAACAGAACAATGCTATTGCTGTTCTGCTTTTCTCAGTCTTAGTGCTTCAGAAACCTGCCTTTGGTAGTTTACTCCCGCGAGCTCTGTTCCTACCACCTACTTCACATGGACATGTGAATGGATCAGGTTTGACATATCTGGCTCTTCCAGATTTAGAGCACTGAAAGAAAACTGTCATGCCGCATTTGACAACTCTTTGGCTGCATATTCCACGATCCCCCGAGGCTTCTACCTCCATTGAACAGTCTGTCCCCCTGTCAATTATTTTCCCAGATTTGTTTCAACAACCCCAGCTGCCTTTCTGCCAGGTAACTTCTTCCATTACTTACAGGCTGCTAACCAGAGCGTCCTGAACATCTTTAACAAACACATAATCTGGAGCCAGTCACACCTCACCTCATCCCATAGAGTAATCACCACTCTTCTCTGCAACCTCATTTTATGAATTTGCAGTGGTGAAGAATGTGTACCTTGGAGACTCTCAGCTTGATAGGCCCATCAGTCACTGCGCTGTCCATGGGGCAGGCAACTATCATGCACGCCATGGTTCAGACCAGGAAAAGACCCTGCCACAGGTGAGTCTGATGCAGCTGCTCTGAGGGAGCCGTAGAAAGAGCTACAGGAGCAGTGTGTTACCATTCAACCTCTTCACAGTGCTACAGAGAATGCCAAAATTGCA
Organism: Empidonax traillii; assembly: GCF_003031625.1. Taxonomy (NCBI): domain Eukaryota; kingdom Metazoa; phylum Chordata; class Aves; order Passeriformes; family Tyrannidae; genus Empidonax; species Empidonax traillii. The sequence continues at coordinate 270,948 of NW_020955922.1, forward strand.
TTCTGTACTTCATTTTAACTTCCAAAAGCTCTTGCCAAGCACGGAATGAGAGCTAAGGATTTGTGCTGGCACCCATTTTGAGAAAGTTATCTGGAGGACATCATGAGAGCCGGAGAGCTCTCAAGTGAGAGCTGCTTTCACCAGGCGAGAGCTTCCTAGGTTCCCAAAACTGCTCATGTATCACAGCCCACAGGAGCTGGTCCAGATGCTCTGGGGTAGTTAACCAACGTGTAGCAACTGCAGTAAGAGCAGATGTGTGCTGTAAACTACACCTGATTCAACATGATGAGCGCAGACATACTGTACAGCTGATACACAGATAACACAGGTTTAATTATCCACAGTTTGATTATCCGGTGTTGACATGGTTTTTATGACTAAGTTACCCTTGAGACGCTCAGAATCTGGAAATTGCAACCACAGATAAAAATTTCCTTGCAGCTACATAAAGTCATAGTACTTTTCTGACAAATTTTGGCTTGGAGTTTTGAGCATTTTTAACTTATCGAGTTTGCATTGCTTTTTACAAGGAGTGAAGTCTTAAGGCATAAATCATTGACTTAAAAGAAAACAACTGTGTAACAATATTACAAGATATACAGAACAGGATGCGCTTGGATTCCAGTTTCTGTTCACTGGCTCACCAGAGACAAGGATCATAAATCAAAAATAAAGAATGGAAATCAAAGAAAAGTAACAGGAAGTGTCAAAATGAAAACCTGGCAGAAATTACCAATAGGAGGAAAAGAAAAAAGACTCCAGATGTTTTTTTAAAAACTAAAAACCTGGGAAAGATTCAGGGAACAAAAGATCTACAAGCAGAAAAGAAAAAATGATAGCTTGGAGAAGGGGGGCTTCTCCTCCTCCTTTCTCACATACAAGTCAGGCCTATAGTGAGGTAAGAAAATACGTATCTGGTAAGATGAGGGAGGCAACGATGGAAAAAAACCATATAAACATCACCTCTCCTTCTTTCTTCCCATGAAGCACAGCTCTGGAAAGTGTGATCCTACAAATATTTCAATCGGGTTTACAATTCAAAAGCTTCATTAAATCTGGGATTATTACCACGAGAGAATTTGATCAGAGCAGCCAGTCTGTAACATTTAAGGGGCTCCTTATTCACACATACCTACAGGCTGCAGCACTCACACGGCCAGGAGCGTGTGAATCCCAGCCCTGCCAGCACCAAGCTTTTTCCTCTGGGGCCATCTGCTGGCTTTCCTGCAGATGCTTCTCAGGACTTTTCTAGGACAGTGATTGCTTTATCAGGTGCATCAAAGGTGTGCAGTGCCGGAGCCATTCAGTATGATTTCTCACGGAGCTGTGGTCCAAGATGTGCTGGAGGCTCCATCTCTCTGTCCCACATGCCACTCCAACTCCCACTGGTGGCACACGTTCTACAATCCATCTTCTGAAGACTTAAAAAAAAAAAAAATCCAGCCCCACTTCCAATACTTCCCTTGTGATCAGAGACGTTTTTCCCCCTTCCCCATGTGTGTGCTATATTTAATTCAGAAATGGTCCTAAATTTTAATAATTTTGAGGGTAAAGCATGCTAAATCCTTCGTCCAACAACTCCAGCCAACATTAATCTATTTGCCTAAGACTTTCAAACAAAACTGTGAGAGAGAAAATTAATTTGCAGACTGATACTTAGAAAGACAAAGTCATTACTTATCCATGTTTAATTTCTCTAAGAATCAAGCTTAGTCAATAGACTCCTGACCCAAAAATAGATTACATTTTTATTTGTACATGATAATTTCAGGGTAATTTTACCAACTGGCATATATTTGTATCATGTTGATACTAAACTTCAGCGTATTGTTGTAAATTCCTTTTCAAGCTGATTAACTCAAGAATGGCTAGATGCTTAAGGCTATCATTAAAAAAACCCCAATAGAACACCAAACCCCAAAAACCTAAACACACTGTCCCAGTCAAATCAAACACCTTTCTCCTTTCATCCTCCAGCATACTTTACAAGTTTTGACTGAACAACAATTCATGGACCGTACTGTAACATCAAGAAACTTTCAATCCCAGCACATTCCATATAAAAATACTCTCACGTTATAAAGAAGAAAAATATCCCCTATTATTAACAGAAAATGTATGCTGACCCACCACCAGAAATTTGCATCTGCAAAGCTTATTACCTTACAGACTAGAGAGACAGATTGATATGCTTTCGATTTTAAAAGCTTCAGTTGCTATAATTCCAAATTATATAGCTGGGCTACATATTATTGGCATTTCATTTAAGCATTCAACTTGCTGTTTTAAGTTTCTCTAGTTGGCTCCTTTGCACTGCAGCCTCATGTATTCAGATACGAGGAATCAGGAAAGCCACTTGCTACATGTACTGGATCAGACTGCATGCAGCTACATGTGAAAGTGCATTGTGGAGTTACAGTCCATCTGACCAAAGGGTTCTAAAATGGAAATGATGGGTTTCTGTATATTGTTACAGCATCCACTGCTTTGAGGAGAAAAATGAAGAATATGCTTCTTTAGAGATAAATAAGATCATGATAATGACCTGTTAGAAACCCTTAACAATGCAGACATCAAAAGTAATACTAGGTCTGTTTATGCATTAGTTATTTTCTTGAATAATGCTAAAAAGCCTTTTAATTATTTTATAATCTTAGAGATGTTGGGGCTCAGAATAACCTCAAATTTGAGACAAATTAGAAAGGCCATAGATTAAAAAACAGGCATTCTTTGGTATTTTTGGCACTCTGCTTCATTGTAATTCTACTTAAACCTCAATATTAAGCCTTGCAAATCTGTACTGTAGAGATGCTGGAGTCCTTAGCAAAACAAGACCTTTTTTATCTGCTGGCTGGTTGTATAACATATAAATTAACCCTGTCAAGCTAACAAAACCCAGAGCTTGTCCACAACCTGCAGCCAATGAAAAATCCCCTCGAGTGACATATCCCAAGACAGTCCTGGAGCAGTGGGAAGTAACATCTGGGAGAGCATCTGACCAAAGACCAAGAATGAGGTCTTCATGGTCTTCAGTTGTGTCTTGATCTGAAAGGCCCTTTTTCTTCTTCTTCTTTTCCTCTTTCTGTCTCTTTACCTTCTCCTTAAATATGTCACAATGTTTTGGCTCTTGAGGGCCACAGAAGAGTTTGTCCTTGCTTAGATGCAGCAAGTCGTCTTCTGTTGGGATGCAAATCATGGCATGTAATTCAGGGTTCCCCTTTCTCAGGAGTGACAAGGTGACCCAGACGAGAGCCCTTGGATAGCTCATCAGGATTGGCAAAAAAACATCTTCAGTCATTTCCTTCTGTCCCAGTCGAGAAATAAGACGGATTCGCCGATCTTTTCCAGCAGTGGGATAGCACCAGGCTGACAACTGCATTAGTAGTTTCTCACTCCTATTAAAAATTTTCAAAAATAAACATCATGGATAGTTATTAACAAGCAGTACAACAGAAATCCAGCACCCCACATATCTGTAAGAGTGTGATTAATAAAAGCCCTGGGGTTTTCAGGTCACTCAGCACAAAAAAAACATGAGGGAGTGGAATTCATGTGTCTTCTTCAGAAGGAAGGTGACATTACTTCTTAAAACCCCCAAAACTTGTTAAACCACAAATACTCTAAAACCTTCAGTGGCATTAATGCAGTCCAGAACTTCCAATGTTTTCTTCCCTGGTAACTACACAAAAATTAAAGACTTGCTTTCAGGCACTTTCCAAACACTGTTGCTGCCCTCATGCGTTGCACTGGAATGCAGGGGATTCTCTATTTTCTTTAGAGTGCAAGAACCTCCTGTGATGATGTATTACAGAAGAGAATGCAAGACGATTTTCACAGCAACAGTTTAAAAATCAAAAACATGAACATCTAAAAGCTCCATTCACCCAGAAGCAGCCAGAATATGCCAACTTTAAGAACACAGTAAACTCCAGAGTGTTATATTTAAAATAAGTTCAGGAATTTTCTTCATCTAGTCACTAAGTTTGCTGGGGAAAAGCAAAGGACTTCCACTCAACAGTAAATTCTGATCCTCGCAAAAGTATTTAATCTCACTGTATTTGAATCAAATAATTCCCTTAATATTCAAGGTTTGGCTCTTCTTTTCCTCAATTCAATAATTCCCAATAAAGAAATAACATGTGTGTATCATTTTGACATACCTGAGAACAATGAAGTCACTTGTCTGAGTTCCATCTCTCTCACCAAGGTCTTGCGTGCTTGTAACATCCTCTGTCTTCAGGGCACCTTCAGAACTTGTTATTTCCATGGTCTCCTCTACCTCACCAGTCTCAGGGGAAGTTTCTCTGACCACTTCTGCTTTGGGGTCACAATAATTATGCCCTTCAGTTGTGCAGCACTCAGGGTGTGGCAAAGAAGGACGTACAAAGCCTCCTGAAGCTTTCATTCTTCCTTCCCAGTTCTTTGTCAGCTGCCCCCAAGGACAGATGAAAGGAGACAGAGTGCCCAGCTTGACATAATTTGCCCTTTTTGCGGGTGGACGTCTAAATAATAAATCAAGTAAGTAGGTAAGAATATTTGTTTTCTGGGCCTTTATTCAGTACTTAGCACTTCAAAACGTTGTCTACTTTTTCCTGCTAGTCTAATAATGTTTTCTGTTTTCAAAATCAAGTATTTAGAGCAGAAAGTTAACTGTGTATTCCCTTTGTTACCTCATTGAACAAGAATTTTAAAGTTACAACCTAGAAAACACTGCTGTATTTTTGACAAACAAATCCTTTCAGCTATGCTGGAAATGTCTGTGTGCTGTGATTGACACCACCACTTTTTCCTCTGAACTTCTCCTACGTTCCCCTCCTAGCTCGAAGCAGAACCAACATCAGCTGATGCAGAGGACACTTCCAGCTACTCCATACTCATGATTAAGACTTTTGTGTTTGTTGCTGCAAAAATTAAAGGAAAACTTCAGAATACCTGATATTTTAAAAGTACACACTGAGATGTACTTCTTAATTCACTTTATTTTTTTAACATTTGGTATGTGCTTTGGTATTCTGCCTTTGCATTCTCTTACCTCCTGCCTCACTTGCTGCTTAGGGAACTCAGAACAGCTTTGTTTATTTTATTGTTTTACAGCCTTGTTATAGTCCTATAACTGAGCATGTCCCTGGGAATAGAATGTTTTAATTCATATGCCCTGTTTAGCAGAGTTCAATATACCTAGGATTCTTTTTTAAAATACAAGATTTAAAGCATTAGTGAAAGATGTCAATATTAAGTTCAAGTTTAAATGAACACAATGACAGATAATTAAGGCAATATTTTAAGCAGTATTCGTTTTTGTCATTCTTGTAATTAATTTTTAAGTTAATATTACCGTTTGAATTTTTCAAGAAGACTCGTTTCCAGTTCTTTGGCAAACTGCCTTCCTGCCTGGCAGTCTGGGAAATCATTGGGAGTGTGAGGTGTTCTTTGATATTCGGAATGCATTAATGCTTCTTGCAAGCCACCGACACGTACACCTTGATATATCTGTTATAAAAACCAAACACCCAAAAAGCAATGTTTGTACTGATTCCAAGTTCCTAACTGAAACAAAACATTATTGCTCCAGAAGGTATGGTCTTAGAAAATTGAAAGTCTAACAGTTCAGCTTTCAAAAAATAAAGCTAAGTATTGTTTCTACAGTTCTACATGCCTATTTCAACAAAAATGTTAGCAATGCTCTTTAAATTTAATTCTGAAAAACTATCAACAAAACTGAAAATAATTTTACAGGTTCTGATCCTGTACGTTGCCAGGAATGTTGTAATACTTCAAAAGCCACTGCCCAATCTATACTACACAACAGGTATCACTGCAATTAATGCCCCTGCACATTCAAAAGCATAAATTTAACTGCAGAAAGATACTAAAACTGCCACCTAAACATTCAAAGCAGGATGCTCCAAACAGCATCAAAGGAGCATTCAAGCTTAACTCAAACTCTGTGTTTCAAGCTCTCTCCCAAATCAGAGGCAACCCATTTGCTGACAGAGGTGGAGATAGCCAAGCTGGAAACAGATTGGCAGCAGGCACCAAACCATTTCTCCTTAGAGGCACATCCCTGCAGAAACACAAAACCAGAGAGCTACAGCTTCAGCTTCCTCTGCTGACTCCCCACTGCTTTGCTGCTTTTGGATGCTATGTGGGCAGAGCACCCGACAGAAGATATGGAAAGTTATTTTTTATTTTTAAGGTTTCAAGGCCAAGCTTCAGTCATCAACCAGTTCATACATGCTCTTTTATACTGGGGTTTTGATCCTGTAATTGTGAATTGGTTATACAATGTGAAGTATACTCTCTAAAATCATTTAAACCAAATTATTTGTCATATTTACTTGCAATTTGGCATCAAAGTCACTTACAAAAGGAATCCAGAAAGCCATGCCCCAGCCCTTTGGGAGATAGATATCCCAGCCACTCCCCCATCCTGGTCGATCTTCTCCAGCCATTTTCCCTGGCTGCTGCACCAACAGTATGGGAATCTTAGATTCACAAGGACCCAAATCAAGGTGTGATCCAGGTACCAGTAACTGAGCTCTCATATGGTTTAAATCCTGAGAAGGAGACATTTCCCAGAAGTTAGTAATCATTCTTTTTCCCTCTTTCCCATACTGTTCCAAGATACAGAGAAGAACTGAGCTTACAGATAGAAAACATATGCTAGTAATACACTATATATTTTAACAGAATTTTACCAGGGTATGAAAAATTATTTTAGAAGAGTATTAAACACCCTCTTTTCCCCCTTTTTACTTCTGTAGTCCTTGATGGAGAGCAGGTACTGAAACTCAGGGAAAAAAAATGTACAACACAGATGAAGGAGGAAAAACAAATATTGCAACTTCGTATTATAGATTTGTGCACAAGACTAGACTGAACAGGTGCTTTCAGACAGTTTGTCAATACACAGAGCAAATCTGAACTACATCCAAGGAGATGGGAAGAACATTTGGTCATGAAACAGTTTCACATAAAGAATGCTGGCACCAAGGCTTTGTCAATCACCAGTTGTTATATTCCATTGTACCACATTATGAATATATTTATAAAAACCAGACCATCAGACTCCCTCTGTTTTATAAGGTAAACATCAAATTCCATGACAGCATGAAAAACACTGTCATCCAGAAAAAGACTGTGCTGATAACTGTCATGAGCTAGTGCAATATTTTCCAAGTACTCTGCTTTTTTTACACTATGTCAGCCCGTTTGAAAGAGCACAAATCTAATTTTCATAAAGAGAATATTTATACAGATCTTTCTGCCATACAAGCGTTTACTCTTTCCGATTACAATGGTGCCGAAAATTTATCACCTCTTGTGACTGAACCACCACATAAAGTGCAATTCACCCATGAACTTTATGGGCTGCTCCTCCATTGTCAATGAAAATGTCAAGACAGATTTCAAATCTGCAACAGCAAATTTAAAGTTCTCTACAAATCACAGGTTATTGCCCAGAATGCCCACAGCATAGTGTCCTGCAGTTCAGAACCAGAGGATTTATTTTCTTCCAGCTTCCATGGTTCTTTCATCAGGAGAATAATCCTGGCTAAGAGTGAAAGGCCAGAGCCTCTCTGTGCCACTTATCCCTCTTATCTGCTGCACTTGAGTCAAGGTAATGTAAGAAAATCCAATTTCAAATTCTTCTGATAAATAAACCTACAACGATTTAGCCCTGTAGACAATGCAATAGGGCTTTCTTTTAATCAAGTTGGGAACAATGGTTGTGCAAGAACATTATACAAAGGCTACAAAAAATCACTTCAAGTCAGCAACTGGATACTCTGACATTAGGAAACTCCTGATCGACCTTGGATTTATACAAGTCTCAAGAGCCTCTTTCTAGGGACTCTATGGACCATTAGCCATTTTCTCTGTGGCAATCCACCTACTTAGTTACCTGCTCTGAGATTTTATTTTCAGTGACGTTCTTACAGATGTCCTGGTCCCAGATAAAGCTGTGAGCACAGTCTACGGGTACACCCTCCAGGTACAGCTGCCTAACTTTATCATTATCTAGAAAAGAAGAGAATCTTTAAACAGAATTCAAACAATTTTTGTGGTTTAAGTATCAAATTTCCAAAATCACTCCACTGTCATAAGTACAGTGGGCAGACAACCAAGGAAAGACTACTAAAAGCTTAACAAGCATCACTGCTTCTGGAGTAGGTTCCTATGATGTTTTTCCAAATATGAAATAAACTGTTAGAAGAACTAACCTGGCATTTTTTTACAAGCATTTCTTATTACAAATAACATCACCTTTGGCAATCTAAATTAGATCTTTACGTGCCAACTTTAATTTTCTGTAATTTGACCTTTTAGGCAGGGTGTGAAACTCAAAAGGTTTGGCGAAAAACAGGAAGAGGAACATTACAAAGCCTGAAATGAGTTTGCCTAAGCAAACTTGTAAGAAAAGTACTACCTTTTAGAAAGGTACAAACAGGAAATACTTGTATGGAAATGACTACCATGCAACTACTTATTTAGCACTTGCTTTCCACTCTGGATCTTTTCAGACTGCACTTCAAGGAAGTGAATATTCTTCCTTATGTCTGCACAAATCAAAGTTGTGTACATTACTGAAGATAAATAACACTTCTAGCTTTAAAACTGATCGTTGAAGTATTAAATACCCTATCTCTTTTTCTGTTTTGCAATCTAAGCAAAGCAAAGAAAGTGTATACCTACCTTTAGTGATCTGTGGATTAAAAACCTTCAGTGTACAGTTTGTAATGCATGCTGATCCATATTTTAAGTAAAATATTTCTTATCCACAAACAATCCAATGAACCTATTAATAGTTCTGTGATTAAAACTTAGAGTGACTGCTCCTCATTTTGTCATCTACAAGGTCTTACACATTATAGGAACAGAACATGCCAGGGTTTGGTTGTTTTTTAAAATTACTTAAGTCTTTCAAAAAAATGGTTCCACTAATTTTTCCAGGTAACGAAAGACTTGAAGCACAGAAGGTAGGGACTATTCAGTGGTAATAACAATACAATAGGCACTGTCAAACATAACTGCAATAACTGTTTATTTAAAATCCATATTCTTAAGATGTCCCCATTACTAAAATTTGCAAGATCCTTTGCAAGAAATATTACCTATGGCACCATTTGTGACAGTTTCATGGTGTTATCAAATTGATACTTGCCATGCATTCTTGCTAATGAGTTAGATTTATGTGAGAGGAAATGCTAAAGAAGTTATGAGATTAGGGTGACATTCCTTCAAATTAAGTACAATACAGCTAAAAAAGAAATCCTTCCCAATTAAGCCAGAAGATTTCCTTCTCTCACCAAAAATTAGGGACAGGAACCTGATCAGGAACCTAAGAGAGCTCAACATTCCTAGAGACAAAGCACATTTTGTCTGAAGATACAGCAAATATCAATGCCCCAAAGGAATAAAAGACAGCAACAAAATTATATGTGATGGTAGTAGGGAATTCCTTCCTGACTCTTATTATGTGATTTAGGGCACATAATCACAAGCAAACATAAGGTAAGGAATGACCCTTTTCCATCTTCTGTACAAAACGCATTTGTGAACACCAGAATCTCTTTATGTTAAATTATTTAAACATGTTCTAGTTCCTTCTACTCTAAATTATTCACTGTAACTTTTTCTGCTTTTTTTAAACATTTCTTTTTATTACCACAGTTCAGGCAGTCTATGCTTGTCATATTCTTGGAGTTCTTTACAATTACTGTATACTATAATGGCATGAATATTTTTTCCCACAACAGAAAGCCCTTTTAAGTCAGTCTCTCCATCACCATCACACATCTAATATCTTCCTTACTACCTTAAAATACTCGTCTCTAGCCTGGTACATTCTTCTCTTTAATCCCCAATGATCTTGTAGTATTTACTCTTTCTACTAACCATACTGTGATTCAAATCATAATCCCAAACCCTCACACCAATCCTTATTTCTTACCTCTCTCCCGTTTTCTTCAGTCCACATTTTAAGATTGCTGGGGAAATAACCCTACTGATGAAGAAGTTGCTGATGATAGGGAAAGATGTTGTGGTAGTATAGGAAGCAGGAAGCTGCATTACTAAGCACAGAAAACTCAGTGACAAGCTGCTTCTGCTGGTGTCAGTGGTGGTGCTTAGACAATACAGGCAGATAGAAGGAGGTTTTGCTCCATTTCAAGCTGTTATTCTGATTTGCATAGCTTATTATCTGAACAGTCTTAGAAGACAGGCCTAAGAGTTGAAAATTCTCCTTCCTCCTTTTGCAAAAAAAAAAAAAAAAGGCCCAAAATAAGCAGTTTCAGAGTCCTATGTACATAGGGTTGTGTGTATCAGGACAACTGAGGACAGATACCTAAACCTCTGCAACAGATGTGTTTACAGGCAAGGACACAGGCTCTGTGTTTGCAGAAGGAACTTCAGCTCATGTATCTTTCATGGTGTATTTTCCTTCTATGCACCTCATTCATGCATCTATATGTATCATTTAAAAGCTTCAACATACTCCATGTTGACTGGTTTTTAAGGCAATGGAATTTGCTTTCTCCCACAGAAGACAGTAAATACATATCAAAATGTCAGAAGTGTACTTTAAACTGGAGAAAAGAACAGCACTAATTTGCAGCCATGTGAGAACTGCTTATAGGAAGCCTTGAACTCCAGAAGGCATAAGGCTGCTGAGAAGGCAGTGAAAAATAACTTATCTTCCATATATATGGAGGATATATAATATATAATATATATATAATATATAATAACTTAGCCTGAAGAAATGAGGACAGTGCTTTGATTAAATCCCATCAGCACATGTCCATAACACACAGCTTTCACACATGCATATGCATTCAAGAGTGAGAGTAACTGGGAAAGACTGAAATTACATTTGATTCGTTAGCATGTCACTCACAGCGAAAAACTACTCAGGCAAAACTTAGAACAGCATTTTGGAAAAAAAGGCAATATGGACAGATGCGTATCAATTTCACAGAGTGCAGGTATGACAATCCACGAGCAAAGATGATGGCTGTAACTTACTTAAACACATTTGACAAACAAATGCAAATTAGTAAAGACTGTCTAAGAAAATCAGTTAGCTTTTATATGACACTGAAGAAAAAGAAAGGCTAAAGCACATACAGAATCTGCTACCATAAGCAAGCAGTGGCATTTCAATCTTACTAATACCAATCCTAATAGCATTTGAGTGTCTGGGAAGCAAAAAGGGGAAAAAAGTGTGGAACACAGAAATGGTTCCTTTTTTTTGCTCAACCAACATGACATGTCATTAAGACAAATGAAAGACTATTAACATTTTTTAAATTGAGATCAGCTGAAAATACTAGCACATCTGAGTAAGGCTACAACACAACCAAGGCTCCGAGGGTTTATGTAGTTCTAAGGCTCATAAAAAGATCTTTTTTTCTTACAGAAGGGGAAAATTAATACCACTGAAATGGAATTACAGATCTTAGAGAAGTTTAACTTTTTTCTGGGTGGGTGTTACTGTGGAAATGTTGATAATACTATTGCTGTAGTGATGTATGCTATGCGCTATGATTAAATTCCTTCCTTTTCTGGTTGAACAAATTTCCCTTCAAAAAAGTGAAGAGGAGGACAGTCTCCATTCCCGGGTTACTCCTGGCAAAAGAAGCAGTAGAATGAGGGGACAGAACAGATTGGAAAAATGCTAGTGAAAATGCTAAGTCAAACTAGAATAATCCTTAGGAATACATTGCTTTTGATGACATTCTTGCTGCGTATTACACTCATCTGATTCCAAGTGTGGCCAATAATAGAGTCCTAGGGAAGAGTACAACACTAGTACACTACAACAATCAGTACGTTGTGTTGCATTTCCTCACTCTGCCAGTTCCTGGCCTCTTGTGTATATAAACTTCTTCAGTTAGAAGTGATTCTTTTGCACTGAGTGGCCTGCAATAGGTTCTCCTTCATATATTTAACTGATTTTAACTTCTGCAAACCTGACAGGCAACCAAGGAGGCTTACAGGAAAAAAGAATAAATCAAAGTGATGGACTTGGCAGTGCTGGGTTAATGGTTGGACTTGATCTTCCAGCTAATATGGAAGAATACTCAGAGGGAAACAAGGGAGTGGCAGTTAAACCCCAGTCTTGAGATGTGAACTACCGTGCCAGAGGATTCCCCACTGAACGTGTAATAGGAGCTTGTAAATGATTCTGTAACTCCTCCCCCACAGCATTAGGAAGTCACTTAGGTGGGAAATGTAGAAAACAGCTGCCACTTTCCCTGCTAAACCATCACTCCCTCCTACTCTCTCCCTAACTACAACAGTGTAGGGCTGTCCTCTCCTTTTCTACTCCCTTTACCATGACATCCTTTTGATTTTCTACTGGAAGACAGCTGTATTGTCTGTCTTCTTTCATTCTTCTGCCTACTCAAATTTTTTAGTCGTGTGTAACACTAAGTCATTTAGCACAATCCAAACTGGAAGGTATTAGGCAGTTTACCTTCCCTTGCTAGCTGAACAAGGACCTTCTCCCTCTCCTGAATAAAGGTCAGAGAGGACAGAAGCAGTTTTAATTTAATTTCATGATGAAACAAACAAACAAAAAAAAGACTAAGAAAAAAACCAGAAAGCAACACCAAGTTTTCTGAGTACTTGTGGTTTGGAAGATTTTTTGTAAGTGAAGGATAACCCCAGGTAGAAAGATCTTGAAGATGGACATTTTTAGCTAGCCAGAGGAAAAACCATACAGGTCCTCTTGCCTTCCTATCTTACATCACTACCTCTTTACCATGGCATCCTTCCTGATGGACAAACAGCTCTGGTAGTGAGAGAGAAACTACTTTTAGACATTTCCAATACCTGGATGCCTCCTCTTGATCCTGCCTCCTTGAAATGTTCAGACATGGCAAGCAGAATGAAGGGAGCCAAATTACTTTTTGCAGTTGCTAACTCCTCTATCAGCTCAAACAAGTATCCTTAAACAAGTGCAACGTTGCTCACCTTACTTCCCAGAAGGAAGGAACCAAAGTAGAGGTTTGGTTCCTTTTGTATGCTGCAGCATTTCCAACAGGAACACTAATGATAAGAAAGTTAGCTGAGAACTAATTAACAGAAAGGCTGTTCTAGAGTGTAGAACAGGAGGATGTAAGAGAATGAAAATAACAAAGAGCTAAAAGACAGCAACTGAAGTAGGTGTTCAACCTGATTTAAGTGAAAGGTAAGACTAGATTATCCTAGTGTCTTTCACTAGACACCTCACCAAGGAAATTAAGTATTTTTAAGTCTCTGGAACTTTCAACTTTTCCTGTGTGCTACTGCTTGCTAGCTGGCTAGGATGTTTCATATATTAGGTCAGACAACCTGTGTCCACTCAACCTAATTGGGAATGCCTACACAGCACTGTGCACAAACCCCACTGTATATACTCTCGCACATTTTTCAAGAGCATTCACATCTAGCTGAACTCGAATTTTGCACTGAAATAAAAATTTCAGAAGTCATGCTTGCATCTTTCATTTTTTAGCATAACCAGCATCCTGGCCATCTGAAATACTAATCCTGCAATGGCAATATTTTTTCCCAATGGAATTAGAACTTTCATCACTGTAGGACTATAAACCAGAATAGCAGATATCTTTTTGGAGAGATAAACAGCATCAGGAAGACTAAACAGCAAACAAAACTTACTAAGCAGCTTTTAGCACCTGGTTGGCCTTGCCAGGATTCGAACCTGGATCATCTGTATGGTCAGACAGAGGCTTCCACTGAGCACAAGACCAGCTTTGGTGCATGTCCCTCCCTCACAACTCCTGTTCTAAAACCTATGCAACTTTCAAGCTGTTTCTGTTCTGCCAAGGGCTGTGGAAAGGGAAATGAAACATTCTGAAAATCAAAAGCTAGAGGAAAACAGCAAGAGACAATCTATAAAAGATGACAGTAAATGAAAAGAATTGTAGAGAAAAAGTGAAACTCCGCCCTTTATCAGTTCCACAAGAAGCATAATATAAGCCAGGCATTTTACCTTGGTATTTTTCAAAGTCAGGCATGGCTTTTGTCTTCTTTTTTGGCAAATTGATTCGAGGATCTCCAACAGTTAGGCCAAGTATGGTACCTGGGGGCATTTCTGATGGTGAACTCATCCCTTTAAAACACACAGATGAACAATGCCATGAAAGCACCAATTGTGATCTTTTTTTGTGCATTTTTTACTGAAGGGATGTAACATCACCTAAGCCAGCAAAGCAATCCAGAGTACTCTATTTAATGCTTTGAAAACTCACCAATGCTTGTTAAATGTCCAAGACCAAGAAATCAACAACAGCAATGCAAGACTTGGTTTGCATTTAATTTTAAGCATAGAAGTGAGGTCATGCTCACCGACTCAATTCATCCTTTGCATTTGGCACGTATCAAAGAACCACAAACCTTTATTTACACTTGTCTTCCAGAGAAAGGAAATTTAAAAATGTTTTGTAAAAGTTTTACCTCATCTCTGCTTAACTGCCTCACGACAGACAGCTTGAGTACAGTGTGAGATCTACCAATGCCAGTTCCTTACCTACTTCAGTGCTAGAAAGTGAGATGATGTTAATTTTATGATACTTTGCAATTCAGCCAAATACACATCTGTTAATTAGAAGCAAATATTTGTAAAGCAAGGTATAATACTTTCCCTTTGGGTAGAAGACTGCCATTTTATCTCGGGAGGTGTTGTACAACTTATAGTCTTAAATTGAGCGTATGGGGGGAGAGGGTGAGAGTGTACATCAGACTGTATATCCCATCAGCAATCTCAAATCTAAGTTCACAAAGATAACAAAAAAGATTCAGTTTATCTATTAAGAGTTTGGACTACACAGATGATTTAAATTCCCTTAAAAACTCCAATGTAACATTTCTCAGTTCTTTGTCCTGCCATGGTAATCACTTAAGCACATTCTCAAAGGCATCACTCTCTTGATCATGCAAAAGATAAGCATGTCCACACTGAAGTCAACTCATTAACATGCCAATTCTGACCACGAGATTTTAAGAGTTTCCCCTTTCTCCCATAGCACCCACATGCCCAAATACCTTCTAGAAGCTCAAAGATAGCACTTTGACATTGATGAAGAGATACTTTTTCAGAGTCCTTGCAGTTTTCTACCCACCAGTTATTCTGTTCTGTCTCTGAATCTGCCATCTCCTGGAAAACAACACATCTAATTAAACTCAAATGGTTATTTATTACTTTTGATCAGTATGAGTTCATTCTCAGTTTGCCTCAACCACTACAGTTGCTTTCTCTCCCTTCATGTTTTAAACCAAAATAATTTTTTCCTGATGCAGTATAGTCCCATACTTTACACTAATCCCTAATAAACTGTTCAATTTAGCCCATGTTCCAAAAATAAACAAAGCACAATACTTCCTAATTCTGTCACTATTTCTTAGAGAAAGCCAGAAATTTCATGGCCCCTGTCATTTTTACTGCAAGAGACAAAAAAACCCCCACCAAACATTAAGTCCACAGTGATACTATGTGACACACAAAACCCCCAAATCCTGGAGGAACTGAATATTTGATTGAAAACATAAAAGAAGTTTGCCCTTCAGTTCTAGTGCTCTAGCTCATTGCTTGAGAAAATGGTCCAGGGTTTGTCAAAGAGAACATGAATTATTCTGGACTTCTCAGCAGAATACATCACTACAGCAGAAACTACACAGCCTGCTCAGCAGCACCATTGGTTTTATTTTCTTCCTACCCCCACTTAAAATCCAGATATGAGTTCTTCCTGAGATCAGCACTGGTCAAGAGACCCAATAAAGAGAAGATAACAGAGTAATACATAGCTTAGCCTTTATAATAAGCAAGGCTAGATAATTTACGGTTATTTCTAGCCAAAACAAGCTTGCACATGCTAGGAACATTACCAAAATTACACTAAGATCCAAACTGCCAATTTCCTTACTGTTTGGACAGAAGCAGCTTTCAGGGTCTCTGTAAGGACCGAGTGTGACAATGGGCCAATCAGCCGGTATCTGAGAATCTCCATGCTTCTGTCACTGAAAGAGAAAAATTTCAGGTGAATGTAAAACACACTTTTTTTCCCCCCCAGTATACTATTAAGCTAGAATTCAGCTGTGGTATGTGGTTATAGGCCACAGTTTCTGACTCTACTATGAACAAACCTGATTGCAATACCAGTAGTCTGTGAGATCCAAGAGTAGGACTGGAATGGATCTCTAGTGCCATCACCAATTATTTTTTTCACTGGCACAACTTTTTCTCCTTCTTTATCCTCCTTCTTTCTTTTCTTGCCAGGGCTCATAACAACCTCCATTGGTTTTTCCTCTTGAACTGATGTTGTAACAGGCTCAGTAATACAGATTTCTTCAGGCTCTGAACACTGAAAAATTACTTTTAACTCCCTAAGTATGTCCTTAAGAAAAACAAAGTTTGGATTAGGATGATATGCAGTGCACCACAAAACTTAAGTACATGTTAAAAAAATTACACTCTAGTTTTCCTATTTGGATTTAAAGGAATAAACTTAATTCTGCTGAATTTAAGGGCTTGTTAACAAAAGCTGAAAGCAACATTGAATGTAACTAAGAATTTGTTCATGCAAATTAACATAAGAAAAATTGCTGGCACACAACATTTTACTTTTTAAAATTTTTTTTAAAGTTGATAGCTAAGTATCAGATTATGATTACCTGTGGTGATATCAATCTTAGCCTGTTGGGCGTGCCAAGGGAAAGGACGTGAATCAAGCAACATCACACTGCACATGTATCCTGAAGCAAGTGACACTACAAAACTTTTAACAAGCTCAAACGCTAAACGCCTCAGCAGCATCTGCTTTCTGTACATTTATAAAAACAAGCTGCAGAACATGAATATTGTTACAGCAGAAACAGTTTTCCAACATTTAGTTCCTGAGGTCATATATTATATCCAACTCCTCCATACTTTTCAAATGACATCTAAGCATTAATACTATGCAATGCATAAAGAAATAGGAGTTCAACTATATAAAAAAACCCACCTGCTTTAGAGCTGGATGCACCCATATCCACAGCTGTCTGTGTTCAGACCCATCTCTGGGTCTCCAAATAAATGTAACAGGACCAAGCATATCCTCAGGATAGCGATCTGCTCGGTAGAGATTCAGGGAACCCTCAAATCTTCCAGACAGACAACAAGCTTCTTGAAATGTTAATCCTAAAAGAGACAACACTTACTGAAAAACAAAATAATCTCTTGTTTAATAAACAAAATAAAATTGAAAGTTAGTCCGGCTGCTGGGTTGCCAATGTTGTACCATAATTAGATCATTAATAAGCAACTAGAATGTCCAGTCCTAGTATGACACATTTTAATTATGTTTTCCACCCAAAATCACAACTCAGTATCAACTTTGTTACTGAGACTGGTACATTATTAAAAAAAAAAAAGTGATGGGTCATCCTCTAGTGTATTCAGAATCTTTCTTTTGAATTACATAAATTTTACCTGTGTCAATGCTACACATTCTACCAAGTTGCTTCAGAAGTTCATTCTCTTTACCAGTCAATTCCAGGCAACAATAATATGATAAATCCTGAAACAAGAAGACAGTGCTAAAGTGAGAATAACTCTTGAAAGTGAGCCTGGTAAGAAAGGACCAGACAGGGATTCACAATTTACATGGAAGTATTAATTTTTCATTCCCTAAAATTTGTCAAAGAGAAAGGAAAAAAGACTAATTGTTAGTTATATTGTTAGTTATAAGAGCTGTTAATTATTTCACCTTGGTAAAATAACAAACAAAACAGATGTAAAACGCGGTACCTGAAGAAGGCAGTGTTTCGTCATGGCTCGGTAACAAGCCCTGTAGCTCTTCTCTGTAGGGCTGTTTCCTAAACAGTATCCCCATTTCTTTACCATGTGAAATCTCTTTGCATGCCAAATGTGTGTTTCCAGCCAAATATTCTTTCTTTGTCTACGATTAAACTCTGCCACCAAATTTATGTGGCGCCTTCTGGCTTTGCGGCATTTAGTCTTTGACTGTTCTTTTTTCTGATGCACAGCTTTCTCTGCCTGTTTTTTAAAAGAGAAGATATGGAAGTAAATCTTGAGAACAGACTTCTGAAAAGAAAAAGGCTGAAATATAATGATACAGGAAGCACTAACATTAGGTTATACTTTATTCTGATGTTGGACAAATCTTGAGGGTAACTAACACTTTGAAACATTCTACACAAGCGACATCCATAGAAGTGCATCAAGGTTTGACTGAAACTCATACATAAAACAAAATCCCCACACATTCAGAAACTTAACAGGGAACAGTAAGATCTGCTACTTCCTGTCTGAGGTTCTGCCACACATCAGTACATTAACATGAACAAATCCCTGTGACAATAAAATCACCTGGGGATTTGAGCTCCTACAGAAGCAGTACGGACTCTCAGACTGTCAGGTAGGACCCTAAGAGTTCTACAATGCATAGAAGCAGGCAAGAGAGAACTGTGGTGATATCTTGGCCAAATTTTTGATAACTAGACCCAGTCAAGGTCTGAATTATTATGGGTGAATGCACGGTTGGAGAGGAAGGTTTGACTCAATCAACATTTGATTTATCTTTTTGTGAAGAGAAATGGTAGAAAGAATTAGGGACTGTAAGATACAAAAAGATTCTTAGGATATCCTTTGTAAGAAACAGTTGACAACAGACCACTGGTTATAAGAATAGCAAAGGAAGGAGAATCCTAGAAGACTGGTGCCAAGAACACTGAAAACACTGAAGCAACCGACGAAAATTGGGAAAAAAAAAGAAAATATCTTCCCATCAGACCCATCATTCCACCTCAGAGGAGGCAATACAAGCCACTGGATCAATGGTAGGGGACTGGTTCAGAAAGGCAGTTAGAGAAAAATGGATGTGGTACTGCAGGAGAAAAATATACATATTTAAGCTTTTCGAAGAGATAAAGAGATGGTCTGGGTAAATGTTTAGATGAAAATGGTCAAGGTAAATGAAGAAAATGCAGCAGAATTGAAACAGATAACTTTGAAGATGCAGACCTCAAACACTGCAAAGTAATAGACAGAACCTTTACAAAAGCAAATAATGGAGACATGACAAGCTGTAGAAAAGCATGAAATAAAACAGCCTGTGCAAGCACACAAACGACACCAAAAGACCTTAAGACAGAAAATACAGAAGAAGAAATACAGTTGCACCAGGGCTAATTAAATTCTATCAAATATCCAGGAATTATATATGGAGTGGAAACAAGGATGGGAGAGTGTGAGCATGTACAGAGAAATTAGACAAGCTGTCACATGAAAGGAGTTAAAAAAGTAGGACACAAAAGAACATAGACATTAAAGAAATCTAGATTTAACAAGGAGAGAGCATATAACTAATTATGCAAAACAGCCCACATCTTCTTCCTCCAGTTGTCAGAAAACAGGCCAAACTGCATCTCTTGTCATGACTGACAAAGCAAAAAGAATGCTAATCAAGACAGTAAAATAAGAGTTGTGGATTTTGAAGACCCAATAAAACACACCCTAAGAAACACGTAGTTGGTGTGTGGCAAGGAAGTACCCAAAGCAATTTCAAACCATTAACAATTATCTTCAGGAACTGAAGATGAAACAATAAGGTCTCAAAGAACTTAAGAAAGACAATGCAAGGGAAAAAAAGAATGCAATAAATACAATTATCAGTCTACCTTAATACATAGAAAATTTGCCAAGCAAACTTAATCACTTTAAGAAGTCTCTAGAGATGATAAAGTGATCAATGTGAAACATCAGAAAGATCATTTCCCAATAAAATCCTGCCAAACCTATTTTTTTTTAAACATACATGAAAGCCACAAGGGGTAAGGAGCAAGTAACTCCATGGGCGTTTTCTCATTAAATGTTGAAATACTGACAAAAAATGAGTTTCATGAGCCACTAGGAATAGACAGTAAGTAAGCCTCAAGCTGCATGCAGCCTGCCAATAACCCCAGTGTACCTCCCACATTTGAGCTATAATACGGGAACTATGCATCAGCCATGCTGGTTTGAGCCAGCAGGGTCACACCCTAAAACTGCGGTGGTGCAAGGCAGACAGGTTGTACTGAGGACTCCTGGACGACCTGAGACCAGCACACTAGCTGAACAAACCCTCCTGCAGTGGGCCCTTTTAACACTACTCTGATAATTTTCAAGATGTCCAGCAATCGCAAAGCCAAGTGGTTAATGAGGCCTACGTGAGGTAACACCTAAAACTGAGGTGTTCCTGCATTTTGTATCCAAATGTCACTCAAACTTTAGGACACCCAGGGAAGTTTTGCAAATAATTACAGGTCTTAACATTAATAAACGTACAGCTGAACACTGTGCATTAGCTATGCCCACTACATCAAACACTGTAAAATGCACTTATACCTCTTTCTTGGCCATCTCTTGGAGCCGCCTGGGTAGGCGTTTGATGTTGTGACTCATTGCTCGCCTTCGCATGTGCCTGGGTAGAGTCTGGAAAACCAGAGAGTTTGAAGACTTCTGCGAAACTGCTTTCAACATGGCATTGATTTCAGCAGCACGAGCTTGAGCAAAGGTAGACACTGGAATGAAAAGGACTGCATCAGAACATGACAAATGGCAAAAAACAAAGACAAGGATACTGTACATAAATTATGGAATTATTCCTAGTACATCAGTCCAGTACGTGCTTGACGTAAAAGTACTACACACCATTACTGAAGAAATTTCAGTTCTTTAGATATCCTGAAGCTTACAGATATGTTCAAGCTAATATTTATACACGAATGAATCCAAAAGCCGTGGTATAACCATGAAGTCCTATTTGCATTAAACAGTTCTTTGTTAAATTAGAATAAAAATCTTTTCAGATGGTATTCAGAAAGATGAAAAGAACTTCAGTGTGGAAAAAAAGGGAAAAAGTAATCACATTACAGACATCACATATGAAGTAAAAATACAGATCTTGGTCTTCTTTTATGCTTATGAAAATCTACCAATATCAGAGCACTGCCACATTTTGCAAAGCTAATCTGCTCTCCTAAATAAACGTTCTATTAGACAAAAAGCTGTCTTTAACTTACATCATGGGTAAAATCAGTCTCATTGGCTACATTAAAAGCAGATGACTGTCAGTACTCATTTTGCTGGCAAACAGAAACCAAAATGCATATCCCTCACTACAAGCAGGTGCAGCTTTTCAACTCAGAAGTCCGAAAGGACCCACTGAACAACAGCTGGTCATTCAATCCAGTTCACAACTACTTCTGTGTTTTGGAGAAAATCAGGAAAGAAAACCAGAAGAACATAGAATCAGTTCTAATTTTTGCTCTTGCACAAAAACAAAGACACACAACAAACTTCATCACCAGCAAAATTGTCCTGGACATAAAATTATGACCTCATATATACAAACCTGTTATGTATTTTGGCATTTCCTCAGAAACGCTCTGGAATCCTCCTTGCCATCCTCCTCTTCCTCTGGCTCTCTCTCCTCTACTTTGCCCATTTGTGAAATATTGGTCTTTCCTGTGAGAAGGCCCAGCTAACTGATTTGAGAACTTCTGCTGCTGATGCTGCTGCTCAGAACGAACATCTCCTGGAAGGTTTAGAGATGAAAAGAGGTTAGAGAAATGCAAAGCAGTCTGAGTAACTATAACCCTACAGTCTTTCCTCATAAAACTGCAGCGTAGATTCCTCCTATTATACTTAATATATGTAACTGAAAAAGCCATCAGAAATCAAATTCTTATAGGAATAAATAAGAATTTTACACTGTCCTGCAGCAAACCTGGAGTACCTTAAGTAACTTTTGCCTATTCTGAAAATGGTACCCAATCCAGACTTTGCCTCCAAGAGCCTGACTGAAATTGATCCATGCGACATCAGTAGTGATTTTTATTATTGTCTGTTCAGAGATTTAGTACCAAACCAGGAGTTATTTTTCATCTTCCCCCTTGACCTTTGTTCCTATAAGCAAATGTATTCTTCTCTGACACTATATATCAAGAGTGCTTAGCAGTACTTAAAATTGAAGAGGGCCTTGAAGTCCATATTCAATGATTAGTGTATATTCACCCTAACTAATATGATATATTAGTTTAGATTACTTAATATTCAGTTAAGTCTTGGTTAGGATTTCTAGTATAGCTTGAGATATGGTTCTCAGGCTGTTCAAGCTGGACAACCTAACTAAAAAGGGCCCAGACAGCCATTCCCACCACCCCACCCACTTCATCAAGATGAGTACTTGAGAGGACATGGGGCCATGCAGTTCAGGGACTTCTCTAGTGAAAAATCAATCTGTATGTGCAGAGAAATGGGGTGAGACAAGCCTGTCCTTTCATTTCAAAAATGCTACCATTGGCATGAAGAACAGCCAGGAGCAGATTCACCTCCAGCAGCATCAATTTATGTGAATTAAAAACGGCAAAGAACCTCCTTTTTCCATTTCAAAAAAGCAAGAAGCTGAAGTTTTATGTTCAGCAGCAATGCTGTCACAGCCTGCTGCAACCACAAATCATGCAGAACTGCAGCAGTACAGCTAAAAAAGTAATTTGGTGTGGAAAACAGATATCAGCTTTCATGCAGAACAACTCCTTGACCTAGTTTTTCCACATAGCTGAGAGAAGTACTGTCCAGGCACTGAGGTGAAGGTGAGAAGGAAACAGTTAGGAAAGAGGGATGGAAGCTGCCTCAGACAGCAAATCTGTGTAGGTTTACAGCCCAAAATTATCTCATATCACAAACACACCCTCTCCATAGAAGAACTAAAAATTTTAATCAGAAAATGGAAGCGTGTTTCAAAAAGCAGTAAATGACTTAACACCTAAATAAAATTTAAATTATTTCAGCTTCTATGGATATCCATAGTTTTACAACTCCTATTTAGAATTTTTCTTTCCTGTTTCTACAAAATAGCCCTGTAAAACTGAGATAGTAACATTACCAAAGAATGTTACATGGATGAAAATCCACTCTGTTTAACAGAACAGAAAAGCATAACCACGTAATCTTAGAAGTTCCCTGCTATAAATAAAATTAGAAAAATGTGTTTAATCTGGCAGTACTGCTGTAATGATATTCCAAAATATTCAGACAAGACTGAGCATAATTTGCAATGTCATTCTGTGTGTTTAGGAGCTCTTCAGTCGCCTAAATACATTGTGACACTTGAGTATTTTTTTTGTTCAACCACAAAGATGCAATTTGTCATCTTTTGAAAGTCTCACAGTAACAAGCCCTTTCATGTGCGGTGTTTATAGGTAACGAAGTATCTAAATGGGAGGATGTGGGGTGGAAACTGAGGTCCAATTGAAGCATACAGGATGCAGGTCAAAACACAGACAAAAAAAGCATGTGCCATACAAGCTGGCAGGATTCTTCAGTCTTCAGCTGCAAAGGTTACCTGTGTACAAAAAGCTCCAGCAATGACTCAGAGACATTGCCATTTTAGGGACCGGCCTTGCTGCCTCCTACCCATACCCTTCCATAGATACAGGAGCCACAAGCCCCAAGAGGCAAACTGGTAGGGTACGCTGATCTGAGAGAAAACCAGAGCATTTATCACAGTGCCAGAAGGCTAAACCAGTCCCTCCTGCAGCTCTGAGGTCTGACAGAAAAAGAGGGGGGCCGCTCGATGGAATATAACACCCAAATTCATTTTAAGATTAGGAACCACAAGGATTTGTTGTGTAATCGAATGAATGATACAGAGAAGTGCATATTCCCAGAACTGTCAGGGTCGGAACGGACCTCTGGAGATCATCCCGTCCAACCTCCCACCTCAGTCAAGGCAGGGTCACCTAAAGCAGGATACACAGGAACGCGCCCTGGTGGATTTGGAATTACTCCGGAGACGGAGACTCCAGGATTCTCCCATACTAACATGCATCCCGTACTAACGGGATTTATGGCAGCACCAGGACTAAAGGAGTCTACAACAGGGGACGAAGCCCTGGGTACTCCCACGGCGGGCACACCAGGGGCCGAGGGGACGGAGACAACCGGCCGGCCATACCTGGGGGAGGGCAGGCTCTGCTCCCGCCGCCGGCGAAGGGCCCCGGCTCTGCGGGAAGCGTCACGCTGGCCGGCTGGTTCCTCATCTTCTTGGCCCGCTTCTTCTCCCGCGCCCCAGACATCTCCGGCGGGGGCTGCCGAGCCTCTGGGTAGCAGGGGAACGCGGGGAGGGGCTGGCGGGCAGTGCAGCCGCGGGCGGAGCGAGCACAGCGAGCACAGGCACCCCCACACACCGGGGACTCACTCGCAGCGCGGCCTCCACCGGCACACGCGGCTGCCTGCACGCACCATAGCGCATGCGCACAATCCTCCCCCTCCCCCCGGCAGCTGCGGGGACTACATTTCCCACAAACCCCTGCGGGCGGCGGTGGGTGGGGTGTGCGTCCTTGGGGCCCTGAGGGGAGGTGGGGAGGGGCGGGGAGGGGCGGGCACCGAGGGCAGCACCGGCACCCACCGCGGCACCAGCGTCAGCTATGGCCTCGCTCGTGAAGAAAATAATCAGCACTACGAAGGCCCCTGCGCTGGGTCCCTACAGGTAACTCCTTAGCTGAGAAAGGACTTGGGAGTCTTGGTGGATGACAAGTTGACCATGAGCTGGCAGTGCCCCTGCGGCCAGGAGGGTCCACAGTATCCTGGGGTGCATCGGGAAGAGTGCGGCCAGCAAGCTGAGGGAGGTGATCCTGCCCTTCTGCTTGGCCCCAGTGAGGCCACATCTGGAGTACTTTGTCTAGTTCTGGCCTCCTCAGTTCAAGAAAGACAAGGAGCTACTGGAGAGGGTCCAGCACAGAGCACAAAGATGATGAGGGGTCCGGAGCATCTCTCTTAGGAGAAGAGAATGCGGGAGCTGAGCCTGTTTAGTCTAGAGAAGAGAAGACAGAGGGGATCTCATCAGGACATACAAGTATCTCAAAGGCGGGTGCCAAGAGGATGGTGCCAGACTCATTTTGGTGATGCCCAGTGACAGGACAAGAAGCAATGGCCATAAACTAAAACACAAGAAGTTTCACTTCAACATGAGGAAGAAGTTTACATTGAGAGTGGTAGAGCACTGAACAGGCTGCCCCGGGAGGTCATGGAGTCTCCCTCTCTAGACACATTCAAAACCCACCTGGACGCATCCCTATGTGTCCTGCTCTAGGTGACTCTGCCTTAGCAGGGGGGTTGGACTGGCTGATCTCCAGAGGTCCCTTCCAGCCCTAACAATTCTGTTATTCTGTGAGGAAGAGGTCTCTTGGGAGAAGCAGAAGCAGGCTTTCCAGGTGAAGTTTTGGCAGACAGACCCCAGTGGGGTCTGTCAGGCAGCCCTGGGGCAGAGATGAGGGCAGGACCCCTGAGCAGGGGCTGGTCCTCTCCCCGGTGACCCCAGGGACACCTGGAGTCCATCAGCAGGAGCGGGGCCACACTGCCACGCAGGGGGAATGTCCCCTAGTCATTTTAAAATGTCCCTCCAAAAGTCAGTTTGGGAAAATAATTCTGAAATTAGTGGCAAGAAGTGAGTGAAAATAAACTGCAAGAGGAAGAATGATTCCTCTCCAGGAACAGTGTTTGCCTATAGACAAGGTGGTTGTGCAGGGAAGTTACAGAGAGTGCTGACTATGGAGGTGATGGAGAGGAAAGGCTGAGCCTGATCCAGGGCAAGCTTGGGCAAATGGAGAGTCCAGTGCCTAGGAATTGCAGATCCTGTCTTATTTTTGAATGTTTATAAATGCTTTTCAGGCTAAAAACTAACTGCTGTAAAAATATGTAAGAAGTTGTTCAACATTTTCACAACAAGTTTGTTGTTGCAGCAGATCTGCATGTAATTTAAAAAAAAAAAGAAAAATCCCAGTTTTGATTGGAGAAAGGTTTCTCTTTACTATATGAATGAGAAAAAAATGTTCAATCAGTATAGTAGACTCTTACAGCTAAGGTACCGAGGGTTTTTTACTAGAGCATTTTATATAACATTCTGCATTCAGGTTTTGTATTCCCAATAGCACCTTGTTGCCTTCCAGGTGCGTTTTTGTTTCCATTGCTATGTGTCCTGAGCTTTCTGAGCTTCAAACTGTGTGTTCCTTATAGGCATTATAAAGATGGAAAAATACAAAGTGTAGAAGCCAAGAGACATGACATGAAGGTTAACTTCTGTAAACAATAAACTGCTGTTGGACTGCAGCCAGGGGCCCGGCACTGCTTGGCGTTAGCAGAACGTCTAAGACATGGAAAGGCAACGATCCTTCTGCTGCACACCCACACACACCACACTGGCCCAGTCTGCAATATAGCTCTCCACTTCTGTTGTGCATTAACTGCCCTCCAACATTTTGTGCTTACTGGTAGCTCTTGGTGAAATACTTCTTATTATGCTGTCTGTAAATTGTCTAACATCCATTAGTTTATCACTAACTTAGTTTATCAGATTTCAGTAAACTTGTCAAAGTCCAGGGAGCAGAAGTTGCACAAGAAGTAACTGCCCCATCTCTACTGTGAAATTTGAGCATGGTAACACAGGAATGTGGGTTTAATATGGAATAAAGAATTGGGATGTGCGGGATGCATTTTAGTTCTGCTACAGGCATTCAGTATGCTTTTTGGTGACCAATTTTTACTGTATTTTTACTGTATTTTTCTATTTCCTTTACTACATCCCTTTGCCAGTACCCTGAGATAGGTAGGTAGGTAGATATTTAAAAAGACACGTATCTGTGTATGTGTATATATAGATATCATTAATGTTATATGTAGATTTCATTAATGTTATTAACCCTTTAGAAGACTCTGCAGAGATACTGTTCTTGTATTAATCCACAATAATTTGTGTAAAGAAGATCTGTTTAACTTGGCAGTCCTTCTCTTTAAACACTGTCTCTCTGATGGACAGTGTTCTTCCAGAGTCACAGTGTTAGTCCAGTTATGCATTTAGACACACTGAAACCTGAATGACTTTAGACACACAATCAAATCTCTGCTGATTGAGATTAATGAGTACCTGTGATTGACCCTAGTTGTAGGGTACATCTGCAGTATAGAGTGATTGGGGTTTGTGTGGTTGAAGTTTCTCCGAGCCTCACTCATGCATTTGACTGCAGTAGAACTGTACCCCTTGGCTGGTAAATTGTTACTGGTATTAGTGAATGGAGGAGTCCATCAGTAAGCATACCAAGAGAAGGAGGCTGAGGAGGAGCAGAGAAGGGGACCCAATAAGGCTGTTGCAGATGCTGGTCTGGCAGTGGTATCAGAAGGCTGCAGCATGTTTTTTCCCTAGTTATTTGTGATTTAGGATTTTTTTTTTGTCTGTTGAGATAAACATCTTGTCATGACATTCATTTTATACTAAGCAGTACAAGACAATGTCTTCTTTTTTGTTTAGAGGGCTCATACCTTCTTGTTGCATGGTTCTCTGTGCTTCAACAGAACAGAAGTTTATGTGCTGAGGGGCTGTGCCTCAAAGCAGGACATGGTAGGAAAGAAAATTAAGGTAGCATGTGTGTACAGGCACACATTTTCTATCAGCAAGATTATGTTGGCTGGAAAATGACTTTATTCACTAGTTTCTTGTCTTTAAATGATGTAGTTCTGTGATTTACTCCAGTTTTGTTAGTTGATGACAGAAAAAATAGTTGTCACATAAGATATTTCACCATATCCAGTAGCTTACTCTCTGTTTTTTCCCCTTATGAAATTACAGGAGAACATAGGACAGGGATAAAAGGAAAGATGGGAGTGATGGCCCTGTTTGAACTGCCTGACCCTAATTATTTTACTGAGTCCCTAAATCATGTGTGTCCCCTGTGAGGTTGGATTGAGACAATCCAACTGAGTCAGTCTCAATTGAGAGAAGAGATGTAATAAAATATACTCTGAAAGTGTCCATTTCTTTTTTCTACTGACATTAAAGGGAAGCTAAATTCCTTCAGATACTTCGGGGATGTTCTTGGCTAGTTTATGTAGTTTGAGAGACTTGTTGAATGGTCAAAACAGTGCATTTTCTTGTAGAATGGAAGAGATAAGAAAAACAGTGTTGACACATCACAAACACTTTCAAAAATCTTTCTCTAATTCCTTTGCAAAATATTTTCAATTACTGGCTGAAGAGAACTAAATTATATCTCTTGCATAATGTTTGCTAGGTAGTTTAAATCTTTGTTTTAATCTTTTAATCTCTTTGTGATAACTAGAGACATTAATAATTGCTAATTCTACTTCAGCAAAAACACACCTGACATTTATATAAAAATGTTTTGCAACTAGCTTTAACTCTGCATTCTTCTGAATTAACCCAGCCAACAGGTCACTCAGGTTATTTGGTGAGAGGAGGGTGATTGTTCTGGGGATGGAGTGATCAAGGTGTTTTGCTAACTGGCCAAATTCATTACTATGGGGAAATACTGCCAAAGTACTAGTGGGCAGGGTGTCATCTCACAACTGTAACTCGTTACTGTGGTGCCCGTTTGAGAAGAAAACTCTTAAATTTTCTAATGAGCCCTCTTTTGATTTTTCTTTTTTGTGGTTTTTACCCCCCCTTCATTCCCCTCATTGCTCTGCAGCTGAGATGTAGATAAAAGGTATTGTCTGCTTCTCAAACTAGCATGGAATATTTATCTAGTCATGTCCAAAAAATGTCTATTTACTCTGCCTTGCTTCTGTGCTATCTGCAGTGTGGAATCTATAGGTCAGTTTGGTGCATTCATACCCTGAACCTTTGCAAGAAATGGGGTTTATTTCCTCAAAACCAGATCTATGCAATTCCATAGAGGGTCTAATCCCAGCACTTCCAAAAGCATTCACCAACTGAGTGTATGACTTTGTGCACAGACTTGTGTGTGCATAACCTCAGTCCTCTTTCTGAGATATTATAAACTCCTGTAGAAAAATCTGAAATGTGCTTTCAGATACTTGGATGTTTTCATGGGGAAACATAAAACCTACAATGTGACTTGTGTTTTCAGCCAAGCCGTGCTGGTGGACCGGACAATGTACATTGCGGGACAGATAGGCTTAGAACCTTCCACCGGGCAGCTCGTCTCTGGAGGGGCAAAGGAGGAAGCTAAGCAGGTAAGAAGTCTTCTAGCAATTAACTTGTACTGGGGTTGCCACGAGTTTAGTTAAATGTGGACTTGTGAGAAATTGAGAGGACTAGAAAGTGCATTTTATATCCTCCAGATGAAGAAAAAGCAAGAAAAAGTCATTCCTTTCTAACCCTGTCTTTTTTCCGCTTGGACAACTTGGAGGTCAGGGGAGGAATCTGTGTTTTTATATAGGAAAGTAAGAAAGAATCAATGTTTGTAAGAAAGGTTCACACCCCTGTAAAAACCTTGGCTTGATTTGGGCAAAGATTTATTCCCCCAGAAGCAGTGAGGTGGAATAGGATGAGATGGAGCTGCATCATAAATTTACATCTAATGAATGGATGGTTTAATATTTATGGTTTTATTAATTTTTATTGTGGTCAGTTTTGACAGTTGAGGTTTTGCTGGGTGAACTTACAATATAACATGGATGCAGCCAAGTTACAAGTCATATTTACATACTTACATAAATATAACCCAGCTGATAGTTAAAAGATTTTTGTTCCATTTTCCTTAGGCTCTAAAAAACATGGGAGAAATCCTGAAAGCTGCAGGCTGTGACTACGGAAATGGTAAGTGGTGCTGTGATGGTGGCAAACAAGTAGTTGTTTTTACCTGAATTGAGATACAAAAAAAATCAAGTGACCTTTAAAGTGATCTTTGCAATGGGTATCAATGGAACGCTGCTCTTCACTGAAACTTTCTGCCAGTGGTACAAATACTTTAACTCCAGCTGGGAAAGCTTAGGTATAGGCAGAGCTGCACCTGGCTACATGCATTTTAAGCATCCTAGGCTTTGCTCCAGGTAAAAGCAGGTTTGTGTCTATTGTATTAACATTCTAGGCACTTTCAGTACTTTTTGGGGGGAGGACTCTAATAGTGCAGCCAAACCAGGATTAATGCTGGCTTGGACAGTCGTGGGCAAAAAATTCTAGCATGGACTATATTTTCAGGCCTTTTTCTGGACTTTTTTCACAACAGATATTATATATGTTTTAAGTTATTGCCAACAGTTGGTTTACAAGAGCTTTTTTAATTGACTTGCTTGTGAGTTCTGTGCCTCTTGGAAGATTTTGGCTTTTTCAGAGCTGGTCAGGAATGCCTCAAGTCCTTAAAGTTTTATTAATACGAGGTGCTCAGATTTTTTTGGTGGTTCTCTAGGCTGTATCTCTAATGGTCAGTATCTGTTTGCAAAACTTTTCAAAATGTTTAGAATACTCAAGAGAACTTTATGAAATAAAAGTAAGAAATGCATTAAAGTTTTTCAACTTTTGTATACAAGGCTGAGGTCTAAAATAACTGCAGTTATATAATTTCTAGTTGTGAAGACTACGGTTTTGATGGCAGACATGAAGGACTACAATGATATTAATGATGTTTATAAGCAATGTAAGTAGACTTTTTTTTCTGTTTTATCAGTATGGCTTGTGTAACAAATTATATTTGTGGTATTCAACGTGTTTGAATGACTCAGATGATGCGGTTCCATACTGCTTGAAATTCGAGAACAAATTAAAAACAAAAATTCCTTTGCAAGCATCAGATCAAGCACAGCCTAATTTCTTGTAGGTTTGTGACCTATCATCCCACTAACTCACTGTCCTGTGAAGATCAACTCCTGCTATCCCTCCAGGTTGATCTTCCATGCCTCTATCTCTATAGATGCTCTGTTGTTCCTAATATAATTCTACTGTAGGTGGCCTTCAAATGCTTCATTTTAGATTTTGTATCTCCATTTCTTTAAAGTCTGTTTATATCTTTGAAGAATTTGTGGGTTATTGTTATGACACAGGGATCGTTTTTTGTACAAAGGTGAGCTACGCTGCTCCACTTGAGGAAAAAAACGGACAGTGCTTGGTTAACAAAACTGAATGTAAACTGAAATAGGTGATGCCAATGGGCCATATTGTGGAAAAGAATTTGAGAGATTATGCACATGAGTTCCTTATGTTCCTTTGGCTTTAATTAGGTAGTGACATCTGATCTTGAGTGAAGTCTTTAATCGATGAGCAGTCAACACAATATTCTGCATGTCAAAATGGAATGGTGTGTGTGTTTAAGCAGGGTAAAAACAGACCAGCTGGATGGATGCTTAGTTACGTGTTTTCTCCTACCTGTACCTCAAGAAAGCAGTTGTTGCTGTTCTTTCCTTGTGAGTTATTATCTCAGTGATTAACGGCTTTGAGTGAAGTTTCATTTAATTATGCAAACTCCTTGGAAATGTTTGAAGCCAGGTTGGATGGGGCTTTGAGCAACCTGATCTAATGAAAGATGTTTTTGGCCATGGCAGGGGCAGTGGATATGACTATGTGAGCCTTAAATGTTTCCCCCAACCTCAGCTATTCTGTGATTCTACAAATTCAGCTCTTGTACCTTTACAAGTACCCTTACCCCTGCCTCACCCCCTGTTGTAACACCTGTGAGCTCCAGGTTTAAGTGGGCACAGAGGAATGGGCCAAGGGCCTATTTTTTCTCTGTCTTCCTTTGAGATGAGTAAGTTTGGACTCCTGTTGACTTTGCATAAATCTGGGGTCTTTGCTCATGACACTTTTGGCAGGGTGCTGTTTCTCTCTCTTGCTCTTTCTCTGAAAGAGCCATCTCCCACTCCCTGGTGTTTGCAATTGTTTCACTTTCAGCTAAGCTGGGGTTAAGACCCTGCAGTATCAGCAGAGTGCAAGTATCACTGGTCACTAGATCACAACTGCATCTGGCTTCTTAGTGATGAATGGTGGCTTGCTGAGATGGGAGAGCAGTCAGTGACCAAAACAAACCAACAAGGGGAAAATGATAGCTGGCACAGGAGACTTGTAGGCTTGAACTATTCAAACTGACTGCATTTTATACAGATTACTTTGAACTGTGTTTTATCAAGCAAAGTTCATTGATTGGTGGATGTTTCTGTTTAAATTACAGTTTTCAAGGCAAACTTCCCAGCCAGGGCAGCCTATCAAGTTGCTGCTTTACCCAAAGTAAGTGTCACTTTTCTGCCTACAAAAAAACCCCATTTCTGAAATACCTTACTTCTGAGGCATTCTGACAGCTTTTCTTATTCTGAAATAGCTTCAACTGCAATTATTTGAATGAAAACTCCTAATCATCTTTTTTTTAAGTATACCAGTCTTATTCCCATACATTATCATAGATCTGAATATGAGATATAAATTTCTTTATGGTGGAAGATAGTTACAACGTTAGAAGTAAGGGCTTATGATACATGAGTAAGTGTAAAGTGAATTGTCAATATTACTTAACCTGGCTAAATCAGTAATACAGCTGTCAGAAGTGTAATCTCTCTCAAATGTCACTGTTTTTACAAGGTTGTGTTGTACATCCACTTGCTTCACAGAGTAGGTGCATTAAATTCCTAAAGTGTTCCTTCCTTGTTTTGTCACAGGGTGCCAGAGTTGAGATTGAAGCTATTGCCATTCAGGGACCCCTCCAAGATGCTTCAGCCTGACTATAAATGGAGACTGGATATCCTACAACAGCAGTTTTGGATTTGATTAATACTTCTCCCTTACATCCAATTCCTGCAGTTGACTAACAGCAGTTCCATACAGTTGAAAGTAGTAAATTTACCAAGGAAAGGTGCCTTCTTCTGGACTGGGGCCTTGGGTTCTCTAGAATAGGAGTTCTCTGCTGGCAAACCCTGAAACCTGTGGGAGTCCTGCTAAAATCAGCTGATCTTGATTGCAGGACAGGGCCCACCATTTGTGATGGTCACTGGATATTCAGGTATTAAGGTACATGTTTGGGTGAACTTATGACAGTTATGCTATGTGTGATCTGGACATAGAAAAATATCATGATTTTTAAGTAACAATTTTAAATAAGAAAAAATGACAGAAATGAGAAAACTTGAATTGCTTAGGGCGTATCTTCACTTTTGGGGAATTTTATTTGTTTCTGAATTGTCTTAACCTCTTTCTTTACATAATAGATTACTGTTGGGACTCACATTTTTTTCATACGTAAGCAATTGTTTAAGAAAGTTAATAATAATTTCAGAAATAAGAAAATTACTCTTCTCTGAAGTGCTAACTTTATAAATCAGCTGTAAATAATTACTTACCTGACCTTTTTTCATAATCTTTTTCATGGTGATTCAATTTTGACTGTTTTGATTTAAAAAAACCAAGCAAAATCCGCCAAAAAAAAGAGTTTAACGAGAATAAAATATAATTGCAACTGCAAAAATGTGCTTGTCTATTCTGGGAACAAACTTCTTTTCCTTACCCATCGTAAAAAACATCCCCATTTTGCTTATTCAATAAGAAATTATTTGAACCAGAAGAACAGGCTTATTATCTCTCTCCTAATAGCTAAGGATGAAATTCTCCAAGACAGGAAGATTTCTGCAATTGTGGCATTACAGTTCTTGGCTCTTTTTTTGCCACCATTAAGATCAGAAACATCAGTTTCATGGGGTGATTAAGCCATATTGAGAAGTCTGACTGGTGCTGCTAGTAAGCATCATCCCACCCCTACTCATCTAACCAAGTAGAAATGGATATTGTGTTTTAAGTATCTGTTTGAAAGTCAGCTGCCTCGTGGCAGAGTTGATTTTCATAGGGTAGGCACACAAGAAGAGTCCAATCTGGCAGCACCTTGTTGCTGTCAATCTTGCCACGGCACGTGCACATGTTGCCTTGTCTGAAAATCCCCCAGCATTCAACACCACAGCCACACTGTGTGAATCGTCTGCCATCCTTGGATAAACTGTAGGTGTCCCACTCGTGGTTTGTTACCCTCCTCCTCACCAGCTATGCTTTCCGGATCTTGTTACTTCAGCTGCAATATGAATATTTTGTATTTTTCATGCATTCCTGGTTTCACTTTAGCATACACCAGAAGGGCCGTTGGAAAATTGTGAGAAAGTCAGCCCTGTTTAACCCTCCTGGGTGTGACGGAAAGTGGCTGTTTCTGCTTTTCACTGAGATTATAAATTGTATCTTTATAGAAAAAAGATTCATAATGAGGTTGTCACAGCAAGCATATACAGATGTGTGATATTTTACACTATTATCTGGCTTTCCCTTGAAAAAATGGACAATACTTCTTTTTATTAGAAGCAAAGTAATGCCTTCAGTATTTCAAACAGTGAACTTCCAAATAACCTTTCAAAAGTACCCAACTTTTCTGCAAACAAAATTCCTACACATAAAATTTATTAGTTTTGGCTTCTGCTTTTGTTCTGACTCCTTGGCTATACTATTAATGTCTTTATGCTCTACAGCTTTTACTCAATAAGCAATCCCACCTAAGAAAACACATGGTCAGACTTGTTAGGAAGGAGTTAGTACTACTGTGGATATGACTTTCTAGGAAACACAGAGCAGATGCTGCTTCACTTTGTCAATTAGTAAGAATTAAGAATAATATAATTGAATGAATTTACATATGAACTCCATTTAAATGGAGTTTAATTCCTAATTTATATTTGGGGTTCTCCGTAACAGCTTTGTTCACATATAATTGCTTTGTTTGAATTTATTTCACTTATTTGTAGTAGTTCAAATAGTTCAAGTTCCCATAAATCAGCCGATTTCAATAGTCTTGAACATCAGCTAAGTTCAGCTTTGTATAATCGCTGTGGTTATCCCTTCTTACCTCTCACATTGTTCCCACTGCCTTACCTGTGCCGTGCTGCCTCCTTGCCAACCTTGAACGTAACACTAGATGGCAGTTTTGATATTTTTTTGGTGTGCTGACTTGTGCATTGGCTGATGCAAGCCCTTTACAGAACTCCTTTGGGAGGCTTCCATAGGGGGAATGATAATACACCATTGCTTTACATAGTAAGGATCAGTCTGAGACTGAAGCGTAAGTGAAACACCTGGAAAAAAATGCATTCTGGATGCAGCTAACAAGGCAGAACACATTGATTCCATTAAAAATGTTATTATCAGTGCAAAAAGTCAGGAACTAAAATTCACTTTTAGCTTTACAATTTTTTAGGTGGAGACCGGCTGTAGTTTCTAGGCTTCATGTTTAGATCAGAGCCTTTTCTTGAATGGCTCTGATCTAAATACATATTCTTCTGGTACAGGAAGTCTAGAATAACTAAAAAAACCTCTCTTATTTACAGCTATAACATAATAGTTCTCAGCATAAACAATCAGCCTTCCATAGAGGTGTTTAAAACATTTATTTTTTTAAGCAGACTTATATTATTTGATTCCATTCCTTAAAACAAAAAGGCTGATTCTCTAATACGAAAAGCAAGTATCATGGCTATCTCTTAGGTCTTAGCATACAAACTACTTAGAACATGGATATTTCATAAAACCTGTTTTAAGTAGAGGCAAGTTAAACACACCTTTTTTTGTTTGCTAGACTGAGCCACTACCGTGCAAAAATATGAAGTTGCATTTCACCATGCAAAAATATGAAGTTGCAATTCAGCTGGTGGCATCCCATTTTCACCATTTAAAATTTCTTTCCATCACATATAACAGAAAAAACATAACAAAATAAGTCCTCTCTTTCTGTGAAAGTGAAGAAATACTGTTGTACCAGGTGTTTCTTTTAGTAGAACTTTTTCTTCTTCAGATGATTACATTCTCTATAGATTAAACAATGCAAAAATAAATTTCAGTACCAAGTTCTAACTTTGTTCTCTTAAAGCACTTAACCTGCCCCGATCTTCTGCTACAAGCACTTGCTCTTGCTGCAGTGTTTACCTGAAAGCAGCTCCTCAATGAGTGAAAGAGCCAAGCCCAGCCAGTCAGATGGCCACGTATCTTCTGAGATCTTACAGGGTGCAGAGCAGATCTTATGTGCCTGCATGGAGCTGACAGGGTGCAAATTTAACCTCTTCTAGGACTGTGCATATTGGTGATTAGAAAACAATTTCTGTCAGAACTTCCTTGTTAGTTTGGAAAACCAGTTTGTTCCATTAAGTGTCCTGCCCAGCTCTCCCTGCAGCATGAATTAATTATTTCTACCTTGGATGAAGTTGAGGGCTGAAGATTGTCCAGCTTTTGATAAAATACAGAACAATTTTCAAAAATGCTTGCCTGTGTTAAAAAAACATAGACATTGGAGCATATGCTTTTCCCAGCCTTTAACATGAGAAAGCTCTTTGATACACAGACCAGTTTCTATCCTTGGGAACCTCTGTGATGTCCCAGGTTTGCAGAGGCAAATAAAAATAACTGCATTTTGGCCCTTTATCCATGGTAGATGCCTTGGTAGCTTACAGATCATGAATATTAGACCCCAGTGAGATTTTCAAGGTAGGAATGTTTTATTTCTCAAGGCAGAGATGTTCAGTATCTATCTAGCAGCTGCATTGTAAGAATTTAGGAGATTTAACTTTTCATGTTTATCAAAGTATCAAGCATATTTAGCTTTCATCTGTTGTAATTATAGAGTATGTAAGGATGAAGATGATTGAGAAAGGCTGATACTGCTGGGTCAATGACTGGTTTATATTCATCTTTTTACTATTTGCATTGCTCACTGACTTGAAAAAGTGGAACAGTGAGGTAAGAACATATATTGTCACCCATCTTCTTTGTAACAACAGCGGTAGAAAAGAGTGACTCTGAGGTGAGCAGGTCATTTTGAGTCCCTTGTATCTTCACGTTATATTTCCAAGTGCAGCCTCCTCTGTTGCTATGAATACTACTGATCTCTGTCGCAGAACTCTTCTTGGTTTATGCTTTAAAATTGTTTAATATAGCTGGTCAAACTGCAGCTCGTGATCTTACAAGTAGTCAGCCTGGCTCCTCCACCACTTTAGTCTCCTGTGTTTGGGAGTGGGGCTGTGCTGGCACAGGTGCTGGTGGCTGACCTGAATTCCCAGCTCACAGGAGGAAATCAGTCCTGAAGTGCAGCTGAAGGTGGAAATTGTTGGGGCATCCTGGACCCTGGATGTACACCTAGTCCTGTATCACCCAGGACTGTCCTCATCGTGCTCGGTACCTGCTCCCCGACTCCTCAGCTCTCCAAAGTGCATGGTATGTTTCTCATGAATTTTTGTCATGTTTTGAGTACCTCTCTTTGGATTTTTAACTCTCACTTTTTTAATAATCTCATAAATTTTTAATAGAAACAGCTGCTCATTTTAGCTTCTCTATTATAGTAAGCTAGTAAAAATAAAAATAAGATAAAAGCAACTTCCACCTTGCAAAACATTCCTTAAAAAAATAGTGAATATGCATTTGGGTTCTAAAAGTTTATGGTGTTGCCTATAGGAAGCTGACATTAAATGAAGCTGACAAGTTCAGAAGAGTGCTGCAAAGCAGAAAACCTTAGATTTAGTGATATAGCCAAGTTATATCAGTTTACACAAAAGGCTGATAGCCCAAGGATATCAGCTAGATTATGTGATACAAACCAGAGTCAGCTAGGGTCAGATGTGCACATGCAGCACAAAATTTAGCTCTTAGAGGGGCTTTATATAATTTACTAGTGACAGTAAAAAATGTTGTTAAGTCTTTTTGTGCAATAAAGCTAATAAAACAGCAACATGTGCTTGCTCTTTTTAGGTAAATGACCTTTTTCTCATGTTCTGCTTCCTTATGCTAGAGCATCCTGTTAACACAGTCCCCAATAATATACAATATATAGTCCCTTTGCAACATTCACCATCAGAACAAATTTCTGCTTTCTATCTGATCCATAACACTAACGATATTTAGGACCAGTTTTCACAGGAAATTTGTTTGAAAGCTTTGCTACTCAGCTTCAGCTCCAAAATGATTATTTAGCATTTTAGAAAACAGCCTGTACAGTCCCTGATAGCATACTTCTCCGGGAGGACAGCATTACAGGGAAATATAATAGATGACCTCTCCTTCGGGAACAGGCTCATAGTTGTCTCTGGTTAGAAACCTATTTTAGAAGCCACAAATGCATATGAAGAGAGCTACACAGCTAAAGAAAGGTTGTTAATCACCTTGAATGCTAACAGCTGTGAAGTTATCTTCTAGGATTTATGTGACTAAAACATCCTACTCAGTTAAGAATGGCCTCTTCTCCCTGTTTTTGCAGAAGTCATCACGTATATTGTGCTACTATCCTTTCAATAAATTTATGTTTAAAAATGGGGAGTGAGCAGCACCTAGCACTTGGGTCTTGGACAATGCACCCTGTTATCTTCTGTTTTCTGGAAAAATAACCTCTGCATTTCGTTACAGCCTGGTAAATGGGCATTTTCATCTCCCAGTCCTCTAGGTTTGTCCTCTAAGTCCTCTAAGCTATACACTTCAGCAGCTCTGTACACTGGTAGTCCAGGCATTCAGAGAAATTGCCCACTGCCTGCATTACAATCACTTAAAAAAAAAAAAAAAGCTGCACTGTATTCTTTATCCTACATAAGGCTGATTGAAGGTAAAAAAAGTTTGAAGTTAGTTATCTGAACCTGAAAGAAAATCCTAATTGTAAACTGAATGCTTTTGGAAAAATATCAAACTGTGTGCAGAAGGCACTCTGTGGAAGGGTGGTAGAAGTTTAGGTATTTCAAACACTTGAGGTCTTGGCAGCTTGAACTAAAAAATATTTACATTGTGTAAAACTTTTTCTGATGCCTTTTATTCATGTGTCTGTAGCTTGTGGTTCAATCCATAAAAGCTTTTCTATTTTCCCAACCCAATAAAATTTTAAAATGTTCATGTGGACAGAAGAGCAGGCCCAAGAAGAGGACGTTCATAGAGACATAACTTCTATTCCTTGTTATTAGCTGTCTCTGAAACACATGGAAAAAATAATTTAGCAATTAATTGAAGGTACAACATGATATTCACAAAAATCTCACAGGAATTCAAAGTGAAAGTTCCCTGGAAGCATTACAGGATGAAGGGGGTATCTATTCTTCTCCCAGATCTGTAAGAATATTCTGTGTAGACCTGACATGACCACTAGCAGCCACTGGCTCTGCTTCCTCTTGCCCCATCCTGTTCATACAATCTTCCTCTCACAGACATTAACATCACCCCCGTGTTACGCTGCAACAGTCTTATGCTCTCCCCACCCTGCTGCCTTTTCTCTTAACTTTTGAAATCACTTTCAGTCATAGCTGACATAGAGGCAGGCATCTCATGGACATTAAATCTTAAATAAGGACAAGAGGCAAAAGGCATAAATTCAAATAACAGAGTATTACATTTAAATGTAAGAAAATAATTTTTTTTTTATGTAACGACAATTGACTGATGAGAATAGGCTGCCCACAATTTATGGAATCTCCATCCTTGGGGATTCAAATCCCAACAGGACAACCTGTTCCAACTGACCCTGCTTGGAGCAGGACTAGACAAGCTTCAGAGGCACCTTTCTACCTCAGCCATTCCATGATAAAGTATGGTTGGGGAACCAGCCCCTGAAACTACCAGTCAAGGTGGGAAATTTGCATGGGAGTGAAGGTGAGTGACAGACATCCAACTGCAGTGACTGACTGTGACAAAGACAGTTAATTTGCATGAAGACTGCTAATATAGCATGAAAAATAACCAACTACCTTTAATGGTTTTGAATTTTTTGAATTCAACACACTTAGCATGTCACTGAGCATTCCCTTGCCAAGAGATGGATTCCAGCTACCTTTAGAGCAGTATTTTTTTGCACTAGGAAAAGCTCATATCCTCTTAGTCGTACCCTCTCAGAGGCAAGGCTCTGTATGTTTTTGATGTCTCTCAAAGTAAGAATTTTTTCTTTCCCTCAAGCCATTCTGTTTCCCTGCCCAGAATCTTGTTTTAGTTCTTCAATATCCTTTCAAGATGAAAGAATTGCTCCCTTACACAACAGCATCCCAGGTTTAAATGGTCACTATTCCATTCTTAACATTGTTTTCTCTTCTCGCCCGCAGCCATTCTCCGAGCTGTGCATTGCTGCACTCCCATCATCTGAAATGCATTACAGACACAGAAGCAGGGCTGCTTTTTCTGCTTCCCTACAAAACTGTTGAGGAGAATATTGTCAAAGCAGAAAAATGCAGAAAGTATTTCAATCAAGCTGTAATCATCACATGATGTAATTTCTGGATTCTGGAAGTATTCAAAGCCAGGTTGGATGGCACCCTGAGCAACCTGATCTAATGGCAGGAGAGCTGGAACTGGATGATCTTTAAGGTCCCTTGCAATCCAAGCCTTTTTATGATTCTCTTACTCTTCAGGAGCAGGAAGCTGATTTTAAGCTGTTCTTTGATTCTCCCAGATTCAAATGCTTTGCTGAACTCAGCACAGACAGATAATTCTTTGCAAAAGCATATGAGCAAGACATTGAAAACAAGTTGATTGAATAGAATTGTTTTGACTTCATAAGCAAAGCTATACGGCATAAATGGCCTTGACCAAACTGCTAGACCATCACGATATCGGTCTTCCAGGCTGCAGAGCTTGTGCTGAAAAACATTTTCCTTAGTCTTGTAGCACAAGTGGCACAAGCTGGTTTGCTGCTGGGAGCTCAAAGCTGGCATATACTAGCATATACTGGTGTCTGCCAGCATTGGGAAGGAACCAAAGACTTCTCATCCCAGTTGCAAGATGTTCATTTGGAAGTCACGAAAGGCACTGGTGTAAGGTATCTACTACCCTTTCTGCTATCCTCAAATACAGAAATACTCACTATCCCAGAGAGATTTTGAGCATAGCTACATAGGCTGGTGGTTAGGAGGGAGGGGAGAGAGGAAAGGTGGTTTCAGTCATGCAATAATGTTCAACGGGGGAAGAGAGGAGGTGCCTGTGTTGCCTGCTCATCCTTTTCCACGTTCCAGCAATACCATGGGGTAATCTGTGGTGGTGGAATCACCATCCCTGAAAGTGTTTAAAAAACACGTGGATGTGGAACTTAGGGACATGGTTTACTGGTGGACCTGGCAGTGCTGGGCCAACAGCTAGACTCAATCTTAGAAGTATTTTCCAACTTAAATAATTCTATTATTCCACTTCTGTCTTCTGAGGCACATAATCACCTTATGTGATGTACTTGAGTGTGGGATTCTTAGTGACTGTGGAGGAAGAAAAAGAAATAACTTTTGCAGAAAGACACTGTTAACAGAATTGTGACCATAATTTCAAAGTCTGCCAGAGGGATAATCCCATTCCCTCGAATTTTTCTTTTCACTGGTGTGACCAGTTTTCAAAGGCACTTTATTTGACCTCTGACTTTTCCTTCCCACCATGTGACTGCATTTGCTGTGCAATGTGTTTTCCCCGCAGCACCACACTGCTGATTCCAGCTGATATGAAGAACAAGAGGATCTAAAATGACTGGCACAGAATGGAAATCACAAAGTAACTTTAAGGCTTACCTTAGAAGAAGCCTGCAAATAATGATTGAGCCAGAGTCATGATTTTAACACAGGTTTTTATTTTCCAAGACTGCATGTCACAGTCTAGCATTCTCTCCAAAGCTGGATAATTTATCTCTGGTAAGGTTCATATATTGTGTAAGGACAACCCATGTAAAAAGCATGACTTCCAATTGATTGCTTCCAAAAAATGTCTCTTAAGGTAAACCAAAGTATTTTTGATGCTGTCATGTTAAAATGCAGAAAGCAGCTGCCTGCCAGTAGGGGAATGACAAGAAGTGCTCATTAAGGACAGCACAGTCTTTTCTGTCTCCTAAACAATAACCCATGTGGTCTTTCCCTCCTCTGTCAACGTACCCATCTCTGTCGCTGCTGCACTATCCACAGCTTCTCCTGTTTCTTCTTTTGTTTCAGGCCCTCCACTTACTGTCTCACTGAGCAGCTCAGTTTCCACCTGTTCTCCCGTCTCACCTGGGAATGGTAACCATGGAGATCAAATTAGCATCCACTGAGAAAAGCACCAAGTGCCCCATCTCCCTTCTGTAAATCTGATTTTGCTTTGTCAGCTCTCCAATGCCCCTTACCAAGGTACACCCTGATTGAATTCATAGGGAACAAACAGGATGATCCCATCCAGCTACATGCATGCCTCATGCCCAGGAAGTTCTCCTTATGCTTTCACAAAATCCCCTTGATGCTATATCAAAAAGACATCATGAGTACTATTTCTGTTCAAATTATTTTTCCTTGATTTTATTTTGTAAATGTGCAGTTTTATTTGCAATTCGAATAAAACAGAAATAGAAAGCACAGTAGCATGCCAGCCTGGCTGAATATGTGTTTTCCCTGCTAAGTTGCTGCCTCATTCATTTCCTCACACAGCTATGGAAGCATAAAGGAAAATTAAACAAATGCTA
This sequence comes from Empidonax traillii, assembly GCF_003031625.1. Lineage (NCBI taxonomy): Eukaryota > Metazoa > Chordata > Aves > Passeriformes > Tyrannidae > Empidonax > Empidonax traillii. The sequence goes on from NW_020955922.1 coordinate 313,176, forward strand.
AGTATCCTATGCACCATAGCATAAAAATGTAAAGACTCTTCATCATATGCCTCATGGAAAGAGAATGCACACAAGTTAAGATATTACTTCTAGCTTGGAAGTAATAGGAGCAAAACTCTTTTTCCCAAAAGTCTTGTTCACTAGCCCTGCACACGTCGTTTGGTGCTCAAAGCCCCACAACTCACCTTCAGCCAAACAGTCAACTGTAAACGTGTTTGCACAGACAGGAGGTGGCAGAGCAATGTTCAGTGTGTGCTGCTCTGCCTTCAGCATTCTGCCCTGAGGCTTAGAATGGTGATTAATGAGTTTGCAAGTAGGCAAGATTGTGTTTAACAGGTGAGCATCCTGTCATTTACTGCTTACATAAAATGAGGCTTTATGCTGAAGGATAGATGCCCATTTTATGTAGGGGAAACTTCAAAATTCTTTTGTGAAGAGACACAGGAGAGGACAAAGCAAGCCAACCACCTTGCCCAGCTACTGGAATGCAAAGAGTGAGATTTATACAGCCAGTTCAGAGACATGCAGAGAAAAGCCACAGGATTAGTGGTAGGTAGTGTATGTAACTGGGTCTGGACTTCCCACAGACCAGTCCTTCTCCTGCATCTTGCATTCCTTCAAGACAAATGTGGCGTAAGGAAGGCTGCTGATACCATATTTCCCTGCAGAGAAATATTCCTCCTTGTGCTTCACTTGCTTGTTCCCTGAAAAAAAGCTCCCCCAGGACGTATCTGATTCCATACCAAGCTACTATGTACAATTCAGGAGAAATTTGACTCCTCCTGTGAAGTGTTCACCTTTTGCATGTGCAGTCCATGTCCTCTGGGCAATAAGCCAAAGATGAGCATAGCCTACAATTTTCGGGAGCAAGCACATCTCCCACTAAAGGTCCCTCACTGCGCATGGAAATATCTGCCATCTCAAACACCATTAATTCCTCATGCAGCCTTCCTCCACTGCTAGTCATCTCCAGACTTTTTTTGAAAGCCCAGCCCAATGTCCCTCTGCTACTACTTCTATTTAGCTCGTCTAGTAGCAAAGGCTCTAGGACTGGATATGCCAGGCATACATCAAAGAGATTTTTTTCTTATACATCCAGGAAGCCTCCAAGTTTACGTGCCCAGGGAGAGTTACTTTATAACTCATACCTGTGACTAAGTAATAGAGTCTTTGGGTTCTGCAAATATTAAGGGATTGTGTCTGAGCTATACAGAGACACAATGTTTTAAATGAGGGGCATGGTGGGGCACTTTACCTGCTAAGAACAAAAAGGACACGAAATGAAGTAGCAGAGATAATGACTGGAAATGCTGATTAAATTTATTACAGCTTGGGCTTGTAAATCTGAGGATTCCTCAGCCACATTCTTCTATGCTGCACACAGTACAGACTCCCAGGACCAAATTCTGACTCCAGAAGCTCTTGCGAGGCTCTTAGTAAATTCCTAAGTACCCACATAGAAGTCTCTGGAGGCAAAATTTGATCTCCTGAATTTATGAAAGCACAAATATTACCCTCAATGAGGTGGTCCTCTTCAGTAATATGTACTTTATCGATGACTTCCACTACAGAGCTGTCACTGCTCTCTACCAGCCCACTGTCCTCAGCTGGTCCTGGTGATGGTGCCCCAACATCATCTGGTGCTGCAGGGGAAGGCTCATTGCTCTCCTCTCTCCACACAGAAGGCAGCTCAGAGCTCTCCTCTGCTCCTGCAGGCTCAGGCTCGGTGCCCTCTGGCTCCTCCCTTTTACTGACTGAATCGGTCTTCTCCTCAACATCCAGAATCATGGCTGCAGGCTCCTCTCCTGGCAGATGCTCCCCCAGGTTTGTCTCCTCAGAGACAAGGCTCACATCCTCTGCTGGGTCCAGCTGTGTTTGGTCAGCTATGGTTTTATGATCGTCTGCAACCAAGGTGTTTGCACCTGATGATGCTTTTAGTTGCAGAGGGGCAAAGAAAAAAAAAAGAGAATTGATGAGTGGTAAGCTGAATGAAAACTAAACTCACAATGCACCACAAGAGCACTACCTGTCAAAGAGCTCCCTCCTGGCTAGGAACAATACCGTCTCACAGGTGTGCTGCACATATCCACAAACATCCCATAGAGGATGGTGCTGCTCTTACACGAAAAGGAAGTTTTCCTTTGAAGCATAAGATGTATTTTTTATAAAGAGAGCTGATCAGTTTACATTTTGCCTTATGAATCTGAAGTATGCAGGTGGTTTGCAGGTGATGGGACACTATGCAAGGAAGCACCTTATCCTGCCCCAAACCAAACACAGGATCAATGTGATGAGTGTGAGGGAGCTGCTGGTCTGGACTGCACAC